>NC_135234.1:7096835-7426210 GCF_051348905.1 Ranitomeya variabilis
CCATCCCCGACCTCCTCCTCCCGTGTCCTGCCCCCTCCCATCTCCGACCTCCTCCTCCTCCTGTACCCTGCCCCCTCTGTTCCCCCCACACGTCCTGCCCCTTCCATCCCCGACCTCCACCTCCCGTGTCCTGCCCTTTCCATCTCCGACCTCCTCCTCTCGTGTCCTGCCTTCTCCATCCCCGACCTACTCCCACGTCCTGCTTTCTCCGTCGTCCCCCCCAACCCCCCCCCCAACACCTCACAATCTATTTATTTTTTTTTTATAAATCAGCCACGGATCTTGCGGTGTCTTTGAACATGTCTGTGGCCCCCCATATGGCGGAGGAGCCCGTGGAGCTGTGGTGTGACGTGATCGGAGCCCCCCACCTGTCAGTGTCCTGGTATTTCACTCCCTCTCAGGGGCAGGACTCCCCGATATTGATGGGGTCCCAGCTTCAGGATGGGAGCCTGGAGATCGGGGGCACCTACCAGCAGCGGCTGGAGCAGGGGGTGCTGATCCTCTCCCGCCGGGACCCCCAGAGTTTCATACTGCGTATACAGTGGACGACGGAGGAGGACCAGGGGCGCTACCACTGCACGGGCACAAGCTGGAAGCAGCTGCGCAACCACAGCTGGACCCCCGCGGGCGAAGCCTCATCCCCACCCGTCCCCTGTCTTGGAAGAGCGAAGGTGGAGGAACCTGTCCTCCAGTCACCTCCAGAGCTGCACTCACTATTCTGCTGTTACATCGTGCCTTATCCTCCAGTCACCACCAGAGCTGCACTCACTATTCTGCTTACATCGTGCCTTATCCACCAGTCACCACCAGAGCTGCACTCACTATTCTGCTTACATCGTGCCTTATCCTCCAGTCACCACCAGAGCTGCACTCACTATTCTGCTTACATCGTGCCTTATCCTCCAGTCACCACCAGAGCTGCACTCACTATTCTGCTGTTACATCATGTCTTATGCTCCAGTCACCTCCAGAGCTGCACTCACTATTCTGCTGTTACATCTTGTCTTCTCCAGTCACCTCCAGAGCTGCACTCACTATTCTGCTGTTACATCAAGTCTTATCCTCCGGTCACCTCCAGAGCTGCACTCACTATTTTGCTGTTACATCTTGTCTTATGCTCCAGTCACCTCCAGAGCTGCACTCACTATTCTGCTGTTACATCATGTCTTATCCTCCGGTCACCTCCAGAGCTGTGCCCACTATTCTGCTGTTACATCTTGTCTTGTGCTCTAGTCACCTCCAGAGCTGCACTCACTATTCTGCTGTTACATTGTGTCTTATCCTCCGGTCACCTCCAGAGCTGCACTCACTATTCTGCTGTTACAACTTGTCTTATGCTCCAGTCACCTCCAGAGCTGCACTCACTATTCTGCTGTTACATCATGTCTTATCCTCCAGTCACCACCAGAGCTGCACTCACTATTCTGCTGTTACATCGTGCCTTATCCTCCAGTCACCACCAGAGCTGCACTCACTATTCTGCTTACATCGTGCCTTATCCACCAGTCACCACCAGAGCTGCACTCACTATTCTGCTTACATCGTGCCTTATCCTCCAGTCACCACCAGAGCTGCACTCACTATTCTGCTGTTACATCATGTCTTATGCTCCAGTCACCTCCAGAGCTGCACTCACTATTGTGCTGTTACATCGTGTCTTATCCTCCAGTCGCCTCCAGAGCTGCACTCACTTCTGCTTTTACATCATGTCTTATGCTCCAGTCACCTCCAGAGCTGTGTTCTCTATTCTGTTGTCAGTGTCTCCTATGCTCCGGTCACCTCCAGAGCTGCACTCACTATTCTGCTGTTACATCGTGTCTTATCCTCCGATCACCTCCAGAGCTGCGGTGTCTATTCTGTTGTTAGTGTCTCCTATCCTCCAGTCACCTCCAGAGCTGCACTCACTATTCTGCTGTTAAGTCCTGTCTTATCCTCCAGTCACCTCCAGAGCTGCACTCACTATTCTGCTGTTAAATCCTGTCTTATCCTCCTGTCGCCTCCAGAGCTGCACTCACTTCTGCTGTTACATCTTGTCTAATGCTCCGGTCACCCCCAGAGCTGCGGTCTCTATTCTGTTGTCAGTGTCTCCTATCCTCCGGTCACCTCCAGAGCTGCGGTCTCTGTTCTGTGCGGTGTGGGGTCGTGCGGCCGGGCCTCAGTGTGTCTCTCTCTGCAGACTCCTCCATCTTGGTGGGCGCGCGGCTGATAACGATGGTGTCCGCGGCTGGCGGGACGTTTGAGATGATGTGCACGGTGCAGCCGCAGAGCCTCCCCTCCCCCCAGTATTCTGTGCAGGTGACGCGGAGGCCCCCCCAGGAAGGCGCAGCACCCGTCACGGTGATCTCGCTGAGCCGCGAGGGGGTGGTACGCCGGCGGCCGGGCGCGCTCAGTAACGTGGTGCTGGAGAAGGGCAAGGAGGGCGCCTACCTGTTCAGACTGTACCAAGCGCAGAACCAGGACGTCGGCACGTACCAATGCGACATCACGGCCTGGACGCAGGGGGGAGGCGGAGCCTGGAGGAGGGCGCAGAACAAAACCACCAATCCGGTGCTGCTGGAGTTCCAAACGGCAGGTGAGACCCGCGGGGGCGGGCTTATGTCACTTGGGCGGGGTTTGACCCTCACTTCCCATTTTCCCTTCAGGTCCAGTATTTAATGTGAGTGCGCGGTCCGACAGCCTGAGCGTGTACCGCGGCGAGAGAGCGGTGGTGTGGTGCATCATCACCATAGACGGCCCGGCTGTGGAGCCAGGTAAGTAACAGCCCCACCTCCCCCCCACCCTGCCCGTGTGACGTCACATCACTCCCCTAGTGTGATGTCGTCTGTCCCCCTCTCCCTCCCCTGTGACGTCGCCTGTCCCCCTCTCCCCCTCCTCCGTGTGACAGCGTCTGTGCCCCTCTCCCCCTCCTCCGTGTGACAGCATCTGCCCCCCTCTCCCCCTCCTCCGTGTGACAGCGTCTGCCCCCCTCTCCACCCCCTCCACCTTGTGACAGCGTCTGTGCCCCTCTCCCCCTCTGTGTGACGTTCTGTCCCCCTCTCTCCCTCCTCTGTGTGACGTTTTGTCCCCCCTCTCTCCCTCCTCTGTGTGACATTTTGTCCCCCCTCTCTCCCTCCTCTGTGTGACGGTCTGTCCCCCCTCTCTCCCTCCTCCGTGTGACGGTCTGTCCCCCCTCTCTCCCTCCTCCGTGTGACGGTCTGTCCCCCCTCTCTCCCTCCTCCGTGTGACGGTCTGTCCCCCCTCTCTCCCTCCTCCGTGTGACGGTCTGTCCCCCCTCTCTCCCTCCTCCGTGTGACGGTCTGTCCCCCCTCTCTCCCTCCTCCGTGTGACGGTCTGTCCCCCCTCTCTCCCTCCTCCGTGTGACGGTCTGTCCCCCCTCTCTCCCTCCTCCGTGTGACGGTCTGTCCCCCCTCTCTCCCTCCTCCGTGTGACGGTCTGTCCCCCCTCTCTCCCTCCTCCGTGTGACGGTCTGTCCCCCCTCTCTCCCTCCTCCGTGTGACGGTCTGTCCCCCTTTCCCCCTCCTCCGTGTGACGTCTGTCCCCCCTCTCACTCCTCCGTGTGACGTCTGTCCCCCCTCTCACTCCTCCGTGTGACGTCTGTCCCCCTCTCTCACTCCTCCGTGTGACGTCTGTCCCCCTCTCTCACTCCTCCGTGTGACGTCTGTCCCCCTCTCTCACTCCTCCGTGTGACGTCTGTCCCCCTCTCTCACTCCTCCGTGTGACGTCTGTCCCCCCTCTCTCACTCCTCCGTGTGACGTCTGTCCCCCTCTCTCACTCCTCCGTGTCCCCCTCTCTCACTCCTCCGTGTGACGTCTGTCCCCCCTCTCTCACTCCTCCGTGTGACGTCTGTCCCCCCTCTCTCCCTACCCCGTGTCCCCCTCTCTCACTCCTCCGTGTGACGTCTGTCCCCCCTCTCTCACTCCTCCGTGTGACGTCTGTCCCCCCTCTCTCACTCACAGATAACATGGCGTTCGAGGTCTCGTGGTTCGTGCAGCGGCCTGGCGGCTCCTCCGTCTTCCTGGCGTCCGTGGATCGCGGCGCTCAGGTCCGGCACAGTCGGAGGAACAGCAGCAGCGAGGTGTCCCTGGAGCGCGTCAGCGACATGGAGTACAGGCTGCGGGTGTACGGCTGCCAGGAGGAGGACGCCGGCGGCCATTACTGCACCGTCACCCCCTGGGTGCGCAGCCGGGAGGGCGGCTGGAGCCAGCAGGAGACGGTCACCTCCGCCATGATGTCCCTGAGTGTCAGGATGGACTGTAAGTCACTGAGCGCAGGGTGTGAAAGTGGCGGAGCCCCGTAACCAGCACCGCGAGGGGGTATAATATCATGGAGGAGCCCCCGTAACCAGCACAACGAGGGGGTATAATATCAGAGAGGAGCCCCCGTAACCGGCACAGCGAGAGGGTATAATATCACAGCGGAGCCCCCATAACCAGCACAGCGAAAGGGTATAATATCACGGCGGAGCCCCCGTAACCAGCACAGCGAGAGGGTATAATATCATGGAGGAGCCCCCGTAACCAGCACAGTGAGAGGGTATAATATCAGAGAGGAGCCCCCGTAACCAGCACAGTGAGAGGGTATAATATCAGAGAGGAGCCACCGTAACCGGCAGACCGGGGAGGTATAATATCACGGCGGAGCCCCCGTAACCAGCACAACGAGGGGGTATAATATCAGAGAGGAGCCACCGTAACCGGCAGACCGGGGGGGGTATAATATCACGGCGGAGCCCCCGTAACCAGCACAACGAGGGGGTATAATATCACAGCCCCCGGTCACAGTGGAGCCCCCGTAACCAGCACACCTGGGGGGTATAATATCACAGCCCCTGGTCACAGTGGGTCCCCCGTAACCAGCACACCTGGGGGGGGTATAATATCACAGCCCCCGGTCACAGTGGGGCCCCCGTAACCAGCACATCGGGGGGTATAATATCACAGCCCCCGGTCACAGTGGGGCCCCCGTAACCAGCACACCGGGGGGTATAATATCAGCCCCCGGTCACAGTGGGGCCCCCTGTAACCTGCACAATGGGGGGGTATAATATCACAGCCCCCGGTCACAGTGAAGCCCCTGTCACCTGCACAATGGGGGTATAATATCACAGCCCCCGGTCACAGTGGAGCCCCCGTAACCAGCACACCTGGGGGGTATAATATCACAGCCCCCGGTCACAGTGGAGCCCCCTGCTGGTGCTTTCCTATGGTGCTGTGCAGTTCCCCTCCCGTCCTGCAGGTGGCGTCCTGTTTCTGACTAACCCGGTGTTTTCTGCGCAGTGCTCAGCGCCTTCCAGGTCCCGCTGCTGATTGGGGCCGGACTGTCGCTCCTCGCCGGCCTCTTGTCCTGCCTCATCGGATACTGCAGTTCCCGCTTCTGCTGTAAGGCGCCACCGGTCCAGGAGAAGCGCCGGGAGCACCGCCGCCTCATGTCCATGGAGATGGACTGACCTGGGAGACACCAGGGACTTAGCCATGTCCTCCGATCCAGGGGGATTACAGGACTCTCCTGAGGATGGAGCCACTAAGGTCGGGGATGGGGTCTCTCCCACTTTCTGCACTTGCCCCACCTGATCAAAAGGATTACAGCCACGGTACAATGGGGGCAGCAAGATGGCGGCCACCGTGCAACAAAGCAATAAATGTGATGCAACTCCCCTCCATGTTGCTGAATGGATCTACCCCATGTGTATATTGAGTCCTGGACTGTGGACCAAACCAATGCAATAAGGGGTACTCATGGCTGTGGATAGAGGAGCTATCCCTGGCCGTGCCACATGATGTAGCTCCTCCCCTGAGGACTCACCGTGGACATTAGTACACGCCCCCACAGAACTTATCAATGTTTTGTTTCTAGTAGAAATGTTGGTTTTATACAGAAATCTTGTATGTTTGTTGTTCTCCCCATGTCCTGGGGCCCCCGCCATAACCTCGGGCCCTGGGTTATCCCTTTGTCTTCCATAACAGCCTATTTAATTGCACTCCTGAGCAGCGGATGAATCGCCGTGTGGTGTCCTGTCCGCGCCCTCCGCCCAGAAATAAAATCTTCTATTTTTTATTTACAGTCGGGTGTGTGTGTGGGAGAA
The DNA here is from genome assembly GCF_051348905.1 of Ranitomeya variabilis. Classification (NCBI taxonomy): domain Eukaryota; kingdom Metazoa; phylum Chordata; class Amphibia; order Anura; family Dendrobatidae; genus Ranitomeya; species Ranitomeya variabilis. Next base: position 7,102,918 of record NC_135234.1, read on the forward strand.
GGGGATGAGGGGTCCTGCTGGTATGGTGAGAAAAGGTGTGGATGGGGGGTTCTTGCTGGTATAATGAAAAAAGGGCTGGGGGGGGGGGAATTCTTATGGCAAGAAGTCCAGCAGGCAGCGCTGGGGAAAGTGAAGGAGGATTTGGCGCCTAGCTGACGGAGGAGGACTTGGCGCCTAGCTGACGGAGGAGGACTTGGCGCCTAGCTGACGGAGGAGGACTTGGCGCCTAGCTGACGGAGGAGGACTTGGCGCCTAGCTGACGGAGGAGGACTTGGCGCCTTACTGACGGAGGAGGACTTGGCGCCTTGCTGACGGAGGAGGACTTGGCGCCTTGCTGACGGAGGAGGACTTGGCGCCTTGCTGACGGAGAAGAACTTGGAGGAGGAGGACTTGGCGCCTTGCTGACAGAGGAGGAGGAGGAGGACTTGGCGCCTTGCTGACAGAGAAGGAGGAGGACTTGGCGCCTTGCTGACAGAGGAGGAGGAGGACTTGGCGCCTTGCTGACGGAGGAGGAGGAGGACTTGGCGCCTTGCTGACGGAGGAGGAGGAGGACTTGGCGCCTTGCTGACGGAGGAGGAGGAGGACTTGGCACCTTGCTGACGGAGGAGGAGGAGGACTTGGCACCTTGCTGACGGAGGAGGAGGAGGACTTGGCACCTTGCTGACGGAGGAGGAGGACTTGGCGCCTTGCTGACAGGAGGAGGAGGACTTGGCGCCTTGCTGACAGAGGAGGAGGAGGACTTGGCGCCTTGCTGACGGAGGGGAAGGACTTGGAGGAGGAGGACTTGGCGCCTTGCTGACGGAGGAGGACTTGGCGCCTTGCTGACAGAGGAGGAGGACTTGGCGCCTTGCTGACGGGGGGGAGGACTTGGAGGAGGAGGACTTGGCTTCTTGCTGACTGAGAGGGAGGACTTGGCATCTTGCTGACAGAGGAGGAGGAGGACTTGGCGCCTTGCTGACGGGGGGGAGGACTTGGAGGAGGAGGACTTGGCTTCTTGCTGACTGAGAGGGAGGACTTGGCATCTTGCTGACAGAGGAGGAGGAGGACTTGGAGGAGGAGGACTTGGTGCCTTGCTGACGGAGGAGGAGGAGGACTTGGCGCCTTGCTGACGGGGGAGGACTTGGAGGAGGAGGACTTGGCATCTTGCTGACTGAGAGGGAGGACTTGGCATCTTGCTGACAGAGGAGGAGGAGGACTTGGAGGAGGAGGACTTGGTGCCTTGCTGACGGAGGAGGAGGAGGACTTTGGCGCCTTGCTGACGGAGGAGGAGGAGGACTTGGTGCCTTGCTGACAGAGGAGGAGGAGGACTTGGCGCCTTGCTGACAGAGGAGGAGGAGGACTTGGCACCTTGCTGACGGGGGGGAGGACTTGGAGGAGGATGACTTGGCGCCTTGCTGACTGAGAGGGAGGACTTGGCATCTTGCTGACAGAGGCGGAGGACTTGGCGTGGTGTTGATGGAGGAGGCCGATGTCCATAGACGAGTCTCCTTGATTTGACTGCCGTTTTCTGATGTGCATCGGTCCAGGACATGAGATCCGCAGGCTGCTGTAGTGTGGAAAGCTGCTCAGGCGGTTCATAAATCTCCAGAGCTGGCATCTCCCAGCATCCCTGACTTTTTCTGAGAAGTGTCCGCTTTACCCTGACGGGCAGCTGGGGCATGTTACTGATCAGTTTGCCCGCAGGCTTGCTGATGGTCTCCAGTCATAACTAGTATAAAGTGTATTCAGAGCTTGTACCCAGCTCATTTCGGGGGCCCAGGAGCCCGCCAGTCACCCAGTAGAGCCGCCACCGCTATGATTTGAGACCACTTCTGCTTTGTCTCGCCTCTGTCAGACTGTGGTTTCCTGTGTGCAATGAGGGAGCTGCACTAAATGCTGCTCCTCTGTGAGCAGCGCAGCAGACCTCGGCACGATGGAGCGGAGCGCAGAGCCTCGTCCCTTGCACACGGTCACCCGCTGGCTGCACTGGGTCATCATTGTTGGTAAGAGCGAGAGCTGTGGGGTAACAGTTGGAGATTGTAAGCGTAGGGGGCGGCATTACTACAAACACTGCGGTTGGGACAAAGCAGGAGATCTGAGGACCAAAATCCTCTGGTCACATGTGACCGCCCCAAAATGTCCAAATATTGCCCCAAACATTCTCTAGAAATGCAGAGCGAGGGGACCAAAGATAAGCCAGAAGTGACCCAGTAGAGGATCCTCCAGGGCCCAGGCGCTGCACCGTGGACCCCATCAGTAGACCGCCCAAGTCATTCCACATGGTCCTCTCCTTGGCCCCAAGATCACCAGTCCTGAATATAAATGTTTCATAGAGAATGTCTTCCTGACAGGTGTCTCCTGGGCTCAGCGGGAGGTGACCATCCAGCAGGGGCCCCTGTACCGCACCATGGGTTCCCACGTTACCATCTGGTGTAAGGTCAGTGGCTACCAGGGCCCCTCCGAGCAGAACTTCCAGTTCTCCATCTACCTGCCAACTGCCCTCGAGAGGGAGGTCCAGATCGTGAGCACCAAAGACCCCGGCTTCTCCTATGCCATCTACAGCTCGCGCGTCAGCCGTGGGGACATCTACGTAGAGAGGCTGGCGGGCGATCACACTGTCCTCCACATCCGCCAGCTGCAGGAACGGGACGCGGGAGAGTACGAGTGTCACACGCCCAACACCGACCCACAGTTCTACGGCAGCTACAGCGCCAAAGTCATCCTGAGAGGTAAGTCCACCGGTCACAGACATTCTAGGTGAATTGTGAAAATCCAGAACCCAAAGTGTGATCATGTCCGTCAAGATGATTGTGGCTAGAGACCTCTGCTGACAGTCAGCTTTAGCGACTCTGCTGTCTTGTTCTTGATCAGTAACAGATCCTGGAGCCGCCTTCTGGACCATCTGGAGATTTGAGATATAAAATGGCTTTTACAGATCTTATTCAGGTCATTCTAGAAAATGTTCTACCTGCTAACGTGGGACCTGTGCTATGAATCTTAACTCGTTACTCTAGAATCCATGTTGTAGGGACTGGCTGAGATGTCCAAACTTGTCTTGGATATCTGGGCGCATATTCTACAGTTTGCTCTAGATGGTTTGTGATTTCTAGTTTTTATCTCAGATTGCAGTGTGTTCTAGAGTTTTGTTCCCAGAGCTGAGTGTACCAATACTGTGGTGAGGACTTCCAATATCTGGATAATCATTCATTAGGTGCTCCTTCCAGATACTTTGTGTAGATGTGGTACCTCCATGACTTCTGTTTTCTCCTTAGTCCTTCCAGACACTCTGTTAGTCACAATGCCCCATGAAGAGCTGGAGAGGACAGAGGGTTCTTCTCTGGAGGTGACCTGTAGGGTGTCTCGGGCCTCCTCTCAGCACACCCACCTCTCTGTCTCCTGGTTTCTGGACCCTGAAGATGTCATCTTATCTTTGTCCCGGGACTTTGTTCTGGTTCCTGGAAAATCCTTCTCTGAAAGGTTCAGGTCTGGAGATATTCGCTTGGACAAGCTCAGCGACTCTGATTATAAACTGACCATCAAGCAGCTGCGGCTGTCAGACCAAGGAGATCTCTTCTGCCGAGGATCAGAGTGGATCCAGGATCTTGATGGAACATGGACACAGATCATGGAGAAGTCGTCAGAAAATACCATGGTCAAGGTTTCTGCACTGCAGGGTAAGTGTGCACATGACATCAAGATAATAGAAGCTTTACTCCAGAAAACCAGATATCTACTTGTGATGGTCTAAATAAGGTCTAGCTACTTCGGTGAAATGTGCATCTCTTCATAACTTCTACAAAATGTCTAAATAAAGCATACATTAAAAAAAGTAGGGCGATGGCAACATATCTGCAAAATTGGCCACAAGTCTGTGTATTGGGCGCCCTGAGTCTTCCTCCGACAGATGGGTGGAGGTGAGGGTAACTGGATCAGGCACGTCCAAAATCCACTAGCCAACCCCTTTTTTTTTTTTCTAAACTACTGCCAAAGTAATCTGGAGAGAGGACAGAGGGGTCTAGAGGGTGGGCATTAGTAGGTGAAGAGGACAGAGTGGTTTAGAGGGTGAGCATTATGAGGCAAAAGGGACAGTGGGGTCCAGAATGTGGGCATGATGAGGTGAAGAGGACAGAGGGGTCCAGAATGTGGGCATGATGAGGTGAAGAGGACAGAGGGGTCCAGAATGTGGGCATGATGAGGTGAAGAGGACAGAGGTGTCCAGAGGGTGGGCATGATGAGGCCAAGAGGACAGAGGTGTCCAGAGGGTGGGCATGATGAGGCCAAGAGGAGAGAGGTGTCCAGAGGGTGGGCATTATGAGACGAAGAGGAAAGAGGGGTGGACAGTAGAGTTGAGCGAGTTTTACTTTTTTAGGATCGACACGGGTTTCGCGAAACCCGACTTTCTCAAAAGTCGGGTCGGGCGAAATCGGCCGATTATTGCAAAAAGTCGGGGGCCGACCGAAACACGAAACTCAATGCCAGTGAATGGGGAATCAAAGTCGGCAGTGAGTGGAGGCCAGGAAAACACCAACAGTGCCCATTTTAATGCCAAAAACATCAATTCTTGTTACTTAAGCTTGTCAATCTTAATTTACTTTGTAATAATAGTTGGGCATTGAAAACTGGGGGTCATTTGGCTAAAGTTGTGGGGGGAGTAGGGCTGGTTCAAGTTTTCCGTGGGCCCACGAAACGCGGACTACGTCACGGCGGTGGAGCAGGGAGAGGTAAGTATTTAAACTTTGCAAGTGCTGTGATCCTGAGCAAGCAGGGGGGCCCATTCGTTGGCACTGGCACAGGGCCCCTCATAGTACAGCGGTGTGTTTGACGGCGGGGGCGCCTCCCACCGGCAGAGACACTTTTGCGTACTATGAGGGGCCCTGTGCCAGTGACGTCACCAGCAGACTCATCTAGCAGTGGGCTGGGCAATGGGCAGGATGAGGGGGAAACACAGATATAGGGCCAAAGAATAAAGTAGGCTAAATGCAGTTCAAAATTGGTAACAGGAGTAACCAGGCGGCATTGCTTTGTTCAGCGGAGGAAAACTGTAATGAGTGGCAGATACAGTTAGTAGGCCCAACCAAACCAGTAGACCAAATGCAGTGTAATATCCGAAACAGGATGAAAATTGAGGCTCCGCTTTGTTCAGTAGAGGAGAACAACAAGCCGCGGCAGACAGTTAGTAGGCCCAACCAAACAAGTAGGCCAAATGCAGTTTAATATTCGAAACAGGAGTACACAGGCGACATAGCTTTGTGCAGTGGAGGACAGCTGTAATGAGTGGTGCAGACACAGTGAGTAGGCCCACATTTAAAAAAGTAGGCTCCAAGCAGTTCAAAAGTGGTAACGGGTACACAGGCGGCATAGCTTTGTTCAGTGGAGGACAACTGTAAGGAGTGGATGACACAGTTAGTAGGCCAAAATAATAAAGTTAGGTTAATGTCTGCCAAAAAATTGTTCATAAATAAGCAGGTGGCATAGCTAGGTACAGGGGTGGGCTCCTCTGCTGCGTAGCAGACAGTGGTAGTAGGCGCAAAGTATTAACTGGTGTAAATGGAGGCCAGGGCCCCTGTATATTTTTACTATCATTTCAACAAATTGGTATTGGCAGTGCCATTGAAGGATTTATCAGCACAGACTACACAGTGGTGGAGCAGGGAGCGGTAAGTTTTGCACGTGGTAGAGCACAGTTTGAGCTGGGGGGAACACTCTCTTGTGGGCGGTGGTACTGGCCCAGGGCCCCTCATGTTACGACGGTGTGTCTGACGTTGGGTGTGCACCACCACCGCCAGAGACACTTCATTGTACTATGAGGGACCCTGTGCCAGTGCCGTCGCCCAAGAGTCGGCCCACCCACCTGTCCAGGCAAATGGCACTCGCACGAGTGCTTGCGGCAGGTGGTGACCACAGCCCTGTGGGGGGAGTCAGCCCATTTAGGGAGGTATAAAAATGGCCTATGGTGGACATTCAGCAGCTGCAAATGGAGGAATTGGAGAAGTCAGTAAGAGGAGGCCAAAAGCAAGACATTTTTCAGGCAAGCTACGTGTCAGCAGGGGAAGGTGGGGCAAAATAATTAGAAATCCATGATTGGTTCATTTTAATGAAGGGTAGATCATCAACATTTCGGGTAGCCAGACGAGTCCTTTTGTCGGTCAGTATTGAACCAGCAGCACTGAATACTCTTTCTGATAGCACACTAGCAGCAGGGCAAGCGAGCTCCTGCAATGCATATTCTGCCAATTCAGGCCAGGTGTCTATTTTTGATGCCCAGTAATCAAAGGGGAATGACCTGTGAGGGAGAACATCGATAAGGGAAGAAAAATAGTTAGTAATCATACTGGACAAATGTTGTCTCCTGTCACTTTGAATAGATGCTGCAGTACCTGTCGTGTCAGCGGTCATTGCGAAATCACTCCACAACCTGGTCAGAAAACCCCTCTGTCCAACGCCACTTCTGATTTGTGCACCTCTAACACCTCTGCCATGTTGCCCCCTGCAGCTCGTGTGAGAACAATCACCGCCGCTGTGTGCTGAGAATGCCTGAACCAAACGGTCTACAAGAGTTGCTTGTTTGGTAGCCAGTATTTGCTCAAGGTTCTCATGTGGCATGATATTTTGTAATGTTCCTTTATATCATGGATCCAGGAGGCAGGCCAACCAGTAATCGTCATCGGTCATCATTTTCATAATGCGGGGGGTCCCTTTTTAGGATACGCAAGGCATACTCAGCCATGTGGGCCAATGTTCCAGGTGTCAATTCACTGCTTCTGCTGGGTTGAGGAGCACTTTCTTGCAAATCAACATCAGTTGTCTCCCGCAAAAACCCTGTACCTGACCTTGCAATGCCACCAGTTTCTATTGCCCCTGAGAAGCTTCCTCCTCCCATAAATATTCATCCACATCATCCTCCTCCTCCTCTTCGTCCGCCACCTCATCCAGGTGAGTTCCCTGAGCAGACAATGGCTGACTGTCATCAAGGCTTCCCTCGTCCTCAGCTGCAGACGCCTGCTCCTTAATGTGCATCAAACTTTGCATCAGCAGACGCATTAGGGGGATGCTCATGCTTATGATGTCTGCACTTACCAGCCGTGTGCATTCCTCAAAACACTGAAGGACTTGACAGAGGTCTTGTAGCTTCAACCACTGCACACCTGACAACTCCATGTCTGCCATCCAACTGCCTGCCCGTGTATGTGTATCCTCCCACAAATACATAACAGCACGCCTCTGTTCGCACAGTCTCTGAAGCATGTGCAGTGTGGAGTTCCATCTTGTTGCAACGTCGATTATTAGGCGGTGCTGGGGAAGCTTCAGCGATCGCTGATGGTTCAGCATACGGCTGGAGTGTATGGGCGACCGGCGGATGTGTGAGCAAAGTCTTTGCACCTTCAGGAGCAGGGCGGGTAACCCCGGGTAACTTTTCAGGAAGCACTGCACCACCAGGTTCAAGGTGTGAGCCAGGCAAGGTATGTGTTTCAGTTCTGAAAGGGCTATGGCAGCCATAAAATTCCTTCCGTTATCACTGACTACCTTGCCTGCCTCAAGATGTACAGTGCCCAGCCATGACTGAGTTTCTTGCTGCAAGAACTCGGACAATACTTCCGCGGTGTGTCTGTTGTCACCCAAACACTTCATTTGTAACACAACCTGCTGACACTTACCACTAGCTGTTCGATAATGGGACACCTCGTGTGCAACGCTGGCAGCTGCGGATGGAGTGGTCGTGCGACTGCGCTCTGTGGACGAGGTTTCCCTTCTGCTGGAGGAGGAGGGGTGGCGAACGCCTACAGCCAACTGTTTCCTAGACCGTGGGCTAGGCAGAACTGTCCCAATATTACTGTTTCCTGTGGACCCTGCATCCACCACATTAACCCAGTGTGCCGTGATGGACACGTAACGTCCCTGGCCATGCCTACTGGTCCATGCATCTGTTGTGAGGTGCACCTTTCTACTGACAGAATGCCTGAGTGCATGGACAATGCGGTCTTTGACATGCTGGTGGAGGGCTGGGATGGCTTTTCTCGCAAAGAAGTGCCGACTGGGTAGGTCATAGCGTGGTACTGCGTAGGCCATCAGGTCTTTGAAAGCTTCACTTTCAACCAACCGGTAGGGCATCATCTCTAACAAGATTAGTCTAGCAATGTGGGAGTTCAAACCCTGTGTACGCGGATGAGAGGATGAGTACTTCCTTTTCCTAACGAGAGTCTCTTGTAGGGTGAGCTGGACTGGAGAGCTGCATATGGTGGGACTAGCGGTGGTGGTGGTGGACATGGCGGATTGAGAGAGGGTTGGTGATGGTATTCTTGCTGTTGGCCAACATACAGTTTTTCCTACCAATAACCTTGTGATTCCCTGACTGCTTTGGCCTTGCGACGATACCTCCACAGTTGCTGCAGGTGGTGTCCTAACCGGTGGGCTTACAGTGAGGGAAGCAATGTAGCGTTGCTGACTACCTTCATTCTGAGCAGGTGCACCAACGGTACGGGATGTTTGGTAGTTGGTCCAGGCTTGCAAGTGCATGCTGGTTAAATGTCTACGCATGCACGTTGTATTTAAATTTTGGACATTCTGACCTCTGCTAAAGGTCTTTGAGCATTTCTTACAGATAACTTTTGACTGATCATTCAGATCTTGGTTAAAAAATTGCCACACTGCACTCTTCCTACTATGGAATACCTTTTCAGGCATTGCATGCTGTGCTACTTTCACTGGATGGCCACGCTGTCCTAAAACTGTTTTTTTGGTTGACAAACGTTTTTGGCCTGATACGGGCCTGCCAGATGACAGCTGTTGCGATGTAGATGGCTGCTGCGGATCATCCTCCTCTTCTTCTGAGCTACTGCCAGTGGCACCCTGTTCCCCCAATGGCTGCCAATCTGGGTCAACAACTGGGTCATATATCACCTCTTCAATGTCATGTGCACCTTCCTCTGTGTCACCGTGTAAGGTGCTATAGCGTTCGGGACAGGGCACCATAGTCTCATCAGGGTCAGATTCTGGCTCAGTACACTGCGAGGGCAATGTAGTGATCTGAGTCAATGGAACAGCATAATAATCTAGCTGTGGCTGTGCATCTGTGCACTCCATGTCCGATTCATCTTGTAATGGGCTGTGAACTATTTCCCTTTCTATACCTGGCACTGTATGTGTAAAGAGCTCCATGGAGTAACCTGTAGTGTCGCCTGATGCATCCTTCACGTTTGCTTTGGGTGAAGGACACAAGGAAGCGACTTGTTCCTGACTGGGAGCATCCACTGACGACTCGCTGCTTTTAAATTTGGAACTTTCTGAAGAGGAGGCGAAAGAGCTAGAGGCTGAGTCAGCAAGGAAAGACAAAACTTGTTCCTGCTGCTCCGGCTTTAAAAGCGGTTTTCCTACTCCCAGAAAAGGGAGCCTTCGAGGCCTTGTGTAGCCAGACGATGACGCTGTCTGAACAACTCGAGCCTTAGGTGCTACTGTGCTTTTCCCACTACCACCAGATGCTGCACCAGCACCACCATCAGTACCAGCTGGCAATGACCGCCCACGGCCTCTTCCACCAGACTTCCTCATTTTTGGGAAAATGTAACCAAACTAACAACCCTTATATGGTACTGTAAAACAAGGTAGAAGGTGTATATAAACTTGTTAAGAATTTAACTCTCCCTTTTTTGGGGGGGAGACTGAACCAAAACTCAGGCCCAGTGTATTACACTACACAATGTAAGTGGCAAAAAGTGGCTGGAAGATATATGAAAAATCCAAGGACTGTAGTACAATTTCAATCTCCCTACAATGATCTCAGGACAAGTATGGCAGCAATAAAAAGGACTGCTGCACACAAAAGTGTGGACAAATAAACAAGATAACTGCAGAAAGGAGCAACAGGATTTTTGCTTTTATAAAAGCAGTTGGTTTGCACAGCAGCGGTGTACACACAGCAATGCAGCGATCAGGGAGCCTTATAAGCTACAGAGCTGATGCACAGAAATCTAGCCTCCACTGTCCCTGCAAAGAAAAGGTGGTGTTGGACAGTGGAAATCGCTACAGCACAAGCGGTTTGGGGGTTAATCTTCCCTCCCTAACTATATCCCTTCTTCTGACGAAGCGGCAGCAACCTCTCCCTATGCTATGATCGGCAAAAGTAAGATGGCGGTCGGCGTGCACGCCCCTTTATAGCCCCTGTGACGCCGCAGAAAGCAAGCTAATCAGTGTCATGCCCTTCTCTAAGATGGTGGGGACCGAGACCTATGTCATCACGCTGCCCATACTCTGCGTCCTCCTTCATTGGCTGAGAAATGGCGCTGAAAGCGTCATACGAAACGCAACTTTGGCGCGAAGATCGCCGACCTCATGGCCGATCCCACACTGGGATCAGGTCGGGTTTCACGAAACCCGACTTTGCCGAAAGTCGGCGATTTTTGAATTTGACCGATCCATTTCGCTCAACCCTAGTGGACAGTATGGGAGGAGAACTGAGGTCTCCGGAGGGTGGACAATATGGTAGGTAGGGGTCTAGAGGAAGAACAGTGGGGGAGTGAGGAGGACTGAGGGCTTCGGATGGTGGACAACATGGGATAGGTCTGGAGGGAGGACTGAGAGCTCCGGAGAGTGGACAATATGGAAAGCATGAGTCTATAGGGAGAACTTAGGGTTCTAGAGGTTAAAACAGTAGGGGAGGTTGGAAGGGTCAGGAGGGTGGAGAATATAGAAGGTAGGAGGATGGAGGGGTCCACAGGGTGGACAGGAGGGGGGAGGGGTCTGAAGGGAGGGTAGTGGGTTAGGGAGTAGGACAGGGGTCCGGAGTGAGGTGGTTACAGGGTTGAGGAGCGAGGAAACAGTTGGTAAGCGAGGAGGATGGAGAAGTCTGGAGGTTTGACAGTAGGGGAGGGAGAAAAGAGGCCAAGCGTTCCAGTGTATGGGGGAGTCTGGTCCTTTTGTTCTAAATGCATCCTGGCGCCTGTTCTACGTAACATCAGGTTACTCTGGTGGCCGATATTAGCTTGCCTGTTGTTTCGGATAATGCCTGGTTCTCTAGAATAAAACTCCTGACATGTACTTATTGGTGGTTCCAGATAATGACTGATTACTCAGGTATTTCTGGGTGCCACCTGGTTGCCCCAGTCTCCTGTTCTAGGTTTCTAGATAATTCCTAGCTGGTTCCTTGGTGTAATGTCCTAGACTGCATTAGACGAGTGCTTCTGATCTCAACATTCACATCCAAATTCTCATCCAGGTGGAGATTTCCAGGTTCAGGTGCAGAGTCCAGACACCACCATCCAGATCTGGGGCCTTCTGGAGATCACCTGCTCCATCTCCAGATACAGTCTCATGGGAGGCCAGTTCCGTGTCTCCTGGCTGCTGGATGGAGCTGTGGTGGCAACCTGGAACCCATCTGGTGTAAGCAACATTAATATACAGTACCGAATCCGAGAGGAGAAGGGGCAAATATCTGTGAGGAGACAAGACCAGGACACCTGGACACTAAGGATCAGCTACACCACAGAACAAGAGACTGGCTCATACATGTGTGACGTCACCGAGGAGGAGACCCAGAGGAGAAGACAATCCTCACCAGTATCTGTCACCATACAAACACCAGGTGAGAGACTATAGCAGTTATATTCCTCTACATAGGGGCAGTATTATAGTAGTTATATTCTTGTACATAGGAGCAGTATTATAGTAGTTATATTCTTGTACATAGGGGCAGTATTATAGTAGTTATATTCTTGTACATAGGGGGCAGTATTATAGTAGTTATATTCTTGTACATAGGAGCAGTATTATAGTAGTTATATTCTTGTACATAGGGGGCAGTATTATAGTAGTTATATTCTTGTATATAGGAGCAGTATTATAGTAGTTATATTCTTGTACATAGGGGGCAGTATTATAGTAGTTATATTCTTGTACATAGGAGCAGTATTATAGTAGTTATATTCTTGTACATAGGAGCAGTATTATAGTAGTTATATTCTTGTACATAGGGGCAGTATTATAGCAGTTATATTCCTCTACATAGGGGCAGTATTATAGTAGTTATATTCTTGTACATAGGAGCAGTATTATAGTAGTTATATTCTTGTACATAGGGGCAGTATTATAGTAGTTATATTCTTGTACATAGGGGCAGTATTATAGTAGTTATATTCTTGTACATAGGGGCAGTATTATAGCAGTTATATTCTTGTATATAGGGGCAGTATTATAGTAGTTATATTCTTGTACATAGGGGCAGTATTATAGTAGTTATATTCTTGTACATAGGAGCAGTATTATAGTAGTTATATTCTTGTACATAGGAGGCAGTATTATAGTAGTTATATTCTTGTACATAGGGGGCAGTATTATAGCAGTTATATTCTTGTATATAGGGGCAGTATTATAGTAGTTATATTCTTGTACATAGGGGCAGTATTATAGTAGTTATATTCTTGTACGTAGGAGCAGTATTATAGTAGTTATATTCTTGTACATAGGAGCAGTATTATGGTAGTTATATTCTTGTACATAGGGGGCAGTATTATAGTAGTTATATTCTTGTACATAGGAGCAGTATTATAGTAGTTATATTCTTGTACATAGGGGGCAGTATTATAGTAGTTATATTCTTGTACATAGGAGCAGTATTATAGTAGTTATATGCTTGTACATAGGGGGCAGTATTATAGTAGTTATATTCTTGTACATAGGGGAAGAATTATAGTAGTTATATTCTTGTACATAGGAGCAGTATTATAGTAGTTATATTCTTGTACATAGGAGCAGTATTATAATAGTTATATTCTTGTACATAGGGGCAGTATTATAGTAGTTATATTCTTGTACATAGGAGCAGTATTATAGTAGTTATATTCTTGTACATAGGAGCAGTATTATAATAGTTATATTCTTGTACATAGGGGCAGTATTATAGTAGTTATATTCCTGTACATAGGAGCAGTATTATAGTAGTTATATTCCTGTACATAGGGGCAGTATTATAGTAGTTATATTCTTGTACATAGGAGCAGTATTATAGTAGTTATATTCTTGTACATAGGGGGCAGTATTATAGTAGTTATATTCTTATACATAGGAGCAGTATTATAGTAGTTATATTCTTGTACATAGGGGGCAGTATTATAGTAGTTATATTCTTGTACATAGGAGCAGTATTATGGTAGTTATATTCTTGTACATAGGGGGCAGTATTATAGTAGTTATATTCTTGTACATAGGAGCAGTATTATAGTAGTTATATTCTTGTACATAGGGGGCAGTATTATAGTAGTTATATTCTTGTACATAGGAGCAGTATTATAGTAGTTATATGCTTGTACATAGGAGCAGTATTATAGTAGTTATATTCTTGTACATAGAGGCAGTATTATAGTAGTTATATTCTTGTACATAGGAGCAGTATTATAGTAGTTATATTCTTGTACATAGGGGGCAGTATTATAGTAGTTATATTCTTGTACATAGGAGCAGTATTATAGTAGTTATATTCTTGTACATAGGGGCAGTACTATAGTAGTTATATTCTTGTACATAGGGGCAGTATTATAGTAGTTATATTCTTGTACATAGGGGCAGTATTATAGTAGTTATATTCTTGTACATAGGGGCAGTATTATAGTAGTTATATTCTTGTACATAGGAGCAGTATTATAGTAGTTATAGTCTTGTACATAGGGGCAGTATTATAGTAGTTATAGTCTTGTATATAGGAGCAGTATTATAGTAGTTATATTCTTGTACATAGGGGCAGTATTATAGTAGTTATATTCTTGTACATAGGAGGCAGTATTATAGTAGTTATATTCTTGTACATAGGGGCAGTATTATAGTAGTTATATTCTTGTACATAGGAGCAGTATTATAGTAGTTATATTCTTGTACATAGAGGCAGTATTATAGTAGTTATATTCTTGTACATAGGGGCAGTATTATAGTAGTTATATTCTTGTACATAGGGGCAGTATTATAGTAGTTATATTCTTGTACACAGGGGCAGTATTATAGTAGTTATATTCTTGTACACAGGGGCAGTGTTATATTGGTTGTATTTTTCTCTGCAGTTTTCCTCTTTCAGAACGTCACACTGAGTATTGAGGTTTCGGAGCTTTATGAAGGGGATTCGGTAACGTTCTTTTGTCAGGTTTCTAGCCCCTCTCCTTCTCTAGATGTTACGTGGCTCACCTTGCGTCCGTCTGGTTGGTGGGAGGCGGTAGCTTCGCTGAGACATGATGGCGAGGTGGTGGTGTTGGGTGAATATGCCCAGAAACAGAAGTCTGGTTACCTGACAGCACAGAGATTGGAGAATGGCCGCCAGTCTTTGACATTGGACAGTCTGGTGCAGGGGGACAGCGGTTCATACATCTGCCGTCTCACAGAATGGTCGCAGGAGACACATGACGAGCGGACGAACATGACGTACAGCAGTAATTCCATCCAGATTGATATCCGGCGCCTCGGTGAGTGTCCGTGTTGGCCGATCCTCCCTTCTGTAAATGTCTGTTGTGTGAATGGTGACGGCACCAATCTGATACGTGTAAATAAGATGGCTGATAACAGGGTGCAGTAGAAAGTTTTGTGTTAGAAGTGAAGGGTAACAAAATAAACTAAGGGGTCCCGTGGGGTAGCTCCAGGAGGCGGCGTGGGCTTGTGGCATTAGATTCTATGAATACTAAGCGTGGCGGCTGTACAGTAAAGTGGCAGACATCACCACCCGCGAAGAAATGTCTATAAGACAGGACTGGAAGGAAACCACAAAACCGTGAAGTATGGCCTTAACCGCTGACGGAGACGGAAGGGGAGGAAAGGGGAGAGAGATGGTGCGATAAAGAGGGCTGGAGGTCAGTGGGCAAGAGGGACAACATGAAAGGTAGACAGGAAGGGACGGCAAGTGAGAGGGATGGTGGGAAAGGATGGAGGGGGGGACAGGTGGGGACAGCGAGTGAGAGGGGCAGTGGGAAATAAGGACTGAGGGAGGGACGGAGCGAAAAAGAGGGACAGGGATGGAGGGAGGGACAGCGAGTGAGAGGGATGGTGGGAAAGAAGGACGGAGCAAAAGAGGGGGCAGGGAGGGGCGGCGAGTGAGAGGGACGGAGTGAGAGATGGAGCGAAAGAGGGAGACAGAGGAACAGAGAGAGGGATGGTGGGAATGAAGGACGGAGGGGAAGGGAGGGACGAAGCGAAAGAGGGGGACAGGGAGGGACAGCGAGTGGGAGGGAGAGATGGAGTGAAAGAGGGGGACAGTGAGGGACGGCGAGTGAGGGACAGTGGGAAAGAAGGACTGAGGGACGGCAAGTGAGAGGGACAGTGGGAAAGGACGGAGCAAAAAAGGGGGACAGGGAGGGACGGATGAAGGGACAGCGAGTGAGAGGGATGGTGGGAATGAAGGACAAAGGGGGAGGGAGGGACGGAGCAAAAGAGGGGAACAGGGAGGGACGGCGAGTGAGAGGGACGATGGGAAAGAGGGAGGGACTGAGCGAAAGGGGGACAGGGAGGGATGGTGGTCAAACGGCGTGACAGGGAGGGACAGTGGGGGAGGGGGATGGACTGCAAAGGGGACGGTCTGGGAGAGAGGGATGGTGTGAAAAAAGGGGACAGGGAGAGACGGTGAGTGAGAGGGGCGGTGGGAAAGAGGGAGGCAGGGAAGGCCAGTGAGTGGGAAGGACGATGGGTGGGGCAGTGCAAAAGGAGGGGACAGGGAGGTACAGAGAGGAGAGATGTTGCGAAACAGTGGAAGGGTCAATGGGCGAGACAGGTGGCAAGGGGGAGGGATGGTGGGTGAGAGGGACTGCCTGAGGAATAGTGGTGGGCGAGAGGGACAGACGGCTCGAAAGAGTGGTTAGAGGGATGGGGAAAAAAGGAGGGACAGCACGAAAGAGGGTGAGGACTGGAGGGACAGTGGGCAAGAAAGACAGAAGGAGGGATGGCGCAAAAGAGGGGGGAGGAGGGATGGCGGGCAGGCCTGAGGGAGAATAAGGTGAGAGGGATGGGATGGAGGGACGGTGGGCAAAAGGGATGGAGGGACAATGTGAAAAAGGTGAAGGGACCGACGAGCAGGCCTGAGGAAGAGGAATGAAGGGAGGGATGACGCGAAAGAGGGGTTGGAGGGAAAGCGGGCGAGAGGGACAGGCGGTGGGCAGGCTTGAAGGAGAAGGATAGGGGGAGGAACGGTTTGCGAGCGGGATGGAGGAACGACATAAGAGGGGGAGCGGGTTGGAGAGACGGTGGGCGATAGGGACAACGAAGGGAAGGGTCGGTGGGCAAGATAGACGGCACGAAAGAGGGGGACTGCGAGGAGGAGGGACGGTAGGCGAGAGATATGGAGAGGGGGACGGCGAGCAGGCCTGATGGAGAGGGATGGGGGAGGGACGGGGTGCTAGTGAGATGGAGGGACGGAGGAATGGACGTCACCAAAGGGGGGAGGGCGAGAGGGACAGCAAAGGGGCTGGCAGGCCTGAGGAAGAGGGATCGGGGGAGGGACGGTGGACAAGAGGGATGGAGGGACAGTGGGTGGGAGGGATGGCACCAAAGAGGGGGGAGGGACGGAGGGCGAGAGGGATATTGAGGGAGGGGGATGGCTGGCAGGTCTTAGGGAGTGGGATGGGGGAAGGACGGTGCGAAAGAGGGTAGAGGGGCGGTGTGCCTGAGGGAGAGGGATGGCAAGCAAGGGGGAGAGGAGTGACGGCGGCGGCACGAGGGAAGGAGAGGTATGGCTGGAGTAAAAGGGACAGGGAGGGAGTTGAATGAGCGGGCAAGGACTGGGAGGACATAGGAAGGGAGAGTGGGGAAAAAGGGAGAGGAACGAGTGGGGAAGGACGGAGAGGACATGAGTAAGGAGAGAGGGACAGCAGGGAGGAGCGGGAACCTAGAAAAAAGAAGGAAGGGAAAGTGAGGGAGGGAAGGGAAGTGGGGGAGAAAGGGCGATAAATGTAAGTAGGTGATGATACAGACGGATATTAGGTAGAGACGAGAAATAATTATGGGATGGATCTGGGATATGAATTCTCTATTAAACATCCGGTGATTTGAAGAAAAAGGAAATGTATTTAGTAAAAGAAAGAACTATAATTAAAAAGGGATAAACATATAAAGAGAAATGTGAGCGGAGACTCCATAGTGATAGGTGTGACGTGCCCTCCTCCTCTTCTCGCTCGCCCCTCTGTCCTCCTCTTTTCGCTCGCCCCTCTGTCCTCCTCCTGTTCCTCTCGCTCGCCCCTCTATCCTCCTCCTGCTCCTCTCGCTCGTCCCTGTCTTCCTCCTGCTCCTCTCACTCGCCCCTCTGTCCTCCTCCTGCTCTTCTCGCTCGCCCGTCTTCCTCCTGCTCTTCTTGCTCGCCCCTGTCTTCCTCCTGCTCCTCTCGCACGCCCCTCTGTCCTCCTCCTGCTCTTCTCGCTCGCCCCTCTGTCCTCCTCCTGCTCTTCTCGCTCGCCCCTCTGTCCTCCTCCTGCTCTTCTCGCTCGCCCCTCTGTCCTCCTCCTGCTCCTCTCGCTCGCCCCTCTGTCCTCCTCCTGCTCTTCTCGCTCGCCCCTCTGTCCTCCTCCTGCTCCTCTCGCTCGCCCCTCTGTCCTCCTCCTGCTCCTCTCGCTCGCCCCTCTGTCCTCCTCCTGCTCCTCTCGCTCGCACCTGTCTTCCTCCTGCTCCTCTCACTCGCCCCTCTGTCCTCCTCCTGCTCTTCTCGCTCGCCCGTCTTCCTCCTGCTCTTCTTGCTCGCCCCTGTCTTCCTCCTGCTCCTCTCGCTCGCCCCTATGTCCTCATCCTGCTCTTCTCGCTCGCCCCTCTGTCCTCCTCCGCCCTCAGTCTTCTTGGTCTCCGCAGACTCCTCGCTGGAGGTCGTCCTCCTGTCTCGGGATCAGCAGGTGATGTCCGGCTCCTCCGCTTGCTTCTTCTCGCTCGCCCCTCTGTCCTCCTCCTCCTCTCGCTCGCCCCTCTGTCCTCCTCCTCCTCTCGCTCGCCCTTCTGTCCTCCTCCTCTCGCTCGCCCTTCTGTCCTCCTCCTCTCGCTCACCCCTCTGTCTTCCTCCTGCTCTTCTCGCTCGCCCTGTCCTCCTCTCCCTCTCGCTCACCCCTGTCCTCCTCCTCCTCTCGCTCACCCCTGTCCTCCTCCTGCTCTTCTCGCTTGCCCCTCTGTCCTCCTCCTCCTCTCGCTTGCCCCTCTGTCCTCCTCCTCCTCTCGCTCGCCCTTCTGTCCTCCTCCTCCTCTCGCTCACCCCTGTCTTCCTCCTGCTCTTCTCGCTCGCCCTCTGTCCTCCTCCTCCTCTCGCTCGCCCCTCTGTCCTCCTCCTCTTCTTGCTTGCCCCTCTGTCCTCGTCCTCTTCTTTTCTTTTCGCTCGCCCCTCTGTCTTCATCCTGCTCTTCTCGCTCGCCCCTCTGTCCGCCGCCCTCAGTCTTCTTGATCTCCGCAGACTTATGTCCCGGGATCAGCAGGTGATGTCCGGCTCCTCCGCTCGCCTCTTCTCGCTCGCCCCTCTGTCGTCGTCCTCCTTTCGCTCACCCTTCTGTCGTCCTCCTCTTCTTGCTCGCCCCTCTGTCCTCGTCTTCTCGCTCGCCTTCTGTTTTCCACCTGATCCTCTCGCTCGCCCCCCTGTCCTCCTCCTGCTCCTCTCGCTCGCCCTCTGTCCTCCTCCTCCTCTTCTCGCTCGCCCTTCTGTCGTCCTCTTCTCGCTCGCCCCTCTGTCCTCCTGCTCCTCTCGCTCGCCCCTCTGTCTTACTCCTGCTCTTCTCGCTTGCCCCCTGTCCTCCTCCTCTCGCTCGCCCCCCTGTCCTCCTCCTCTCGCTCGCCCTCTGTCCTCCTCCTCCTCCTCCTCCTCCTCCTGCTCTTCTCGCTCGCCCCCCTGTCCTCCTCCTCCTGCTCCTCTCATTCGCCCCCGTCTTCCTCCTGCTCCTCTCGCTCGCCCTCTGTCCTCCTCCTCTCGCTCGCCCCCCTGTCCTCCTCCTGCTCCTCTCGCTCGCCCCCTTCTTCCTCCTGCTCCTCTCGCTCGCCCTCTGTCCTCCTCCTCCTCCTGCTCCTCTCGCTCTCCCCTGTCCTCCTCCTGTTCCACTTGCTCGCCCTCTGTTCTCCTCCTGCTCCTCTCGCTCGCCCCTCTCTCCTGCTCCTCTCGCTCGCCCCTGTCCTCCTCCTGTTCCTCTCGCCCCCCTGTCCTCCTCCTGCTCCTCTCGCTCGCCCTCTGTTCTCCTCCTGCTCCTCTCGCTTGCCCCCCTGTCCTCCTCCTGCTCTTCTCGCTCGCCCTCTGTCCTCCTCATCCTCCTCTTCTTGCTTGCCCCTTTGCCCTCCTCCGCCCTCAGTCTTCTTGGTCTCCGCAGACTCCTCGCTGGAGGTCGTCCTCATGTCCCGGGATCAGCAGGTGATGTCCGGCTCCTCCGCTCGCTTCTTCTCGCTCGCCCCTCTGTCGTCCTCCTCCTCTCGCTCGCCCCTCTGTCCTCCTCTCGCTTGCCCTTCTGTCCTCCTCCTCCTCTCGCTCGCCCTCTGTCCTCCTCCTCCTCTCGCTCGCCCTCTGTCCTCCTCCTCCTCTCGCTCGCCCCTCTGTCCTCCTACCTCCTCTCGCTCGCCCCTCTGTCCTCCTCCTCTTCTTCTCGCTCGCCCCTCTGTCTTCCTCCTGCTCTTCTCGCTCGCCCCTCTGTCCTCCTCCTCCTCTCGCTCGCCCCTCTGTCCTCCTCCTCTTCTCGCTCGCCCCTCTGTCTTCCTCCTGCTCTTCTCGCTCGCCCCTCTGTCCTCAGTCTTCTTGGTCTCCGCAGACTTATGTCCCAGGATCAGCAGGTGATGTCCAGCTCCTCCGCTCGCCTCTTCTCGCTCGCCCTCTGTCCTCCTCCTGCTCTTCTTCTTGCTCGCCCCTCTGTCCTCCTCCGCCCTCAGTCTTCTTGGTCTCCGCAGACTCCTCGCTGGAGGTCGTCCTCATGTCCCGGGATCAGCAGGTGATGTCCGGCTCCTCCGCTCGCCTCTTCTCGCTCGCCCTCTGTCCTCCTCATCCTCCTCTTCTCGCTCGCCCCTCTGTCCTCCTCCGCCCTCAGTCTTCTTGGTCTCCGCAGACTCCTCGCTGGAGGTCGTCCTCATGTCCCGGGATCAGCAGGTGATGTCCGGCTCCTCCGCTCGCCTCTTCTGCGTGGTGAAGGCTCCATACGGTTT
This sequence comes from Ranitomeya variabilis, assembly GCF_051348905.1. Classification (NCBI taxonomy): domain Eukaryota; kingdom Metazoa; phylum Chordata; class Amphibia; order Anura; family Dendrobatidae; genus Ranitomeya; species Ranitomeya variabilis. Next base: position 7,122,991 of record NC_135234.1, read on the forward strand.
TCGGGATCGGCGGCTCTCGTGGTCTTGGGACTTCCAGCCGGACTCCGGGTCTCTCCAGAAACTGGTGAATGTGTCCGGGGAGGGTGACGTATCCTGGGGGGCGGCCAACCCTGGACTCCAAGGAAAAGCCCAACTCTCCATAGCGGGGACCACCAGCACACTGACCATCCACCAGGTGCAGCGCCAGCACCACCAGGGGGCGTACCGCTGCAGGGTCCAGGTCCTGAGCCAAAGCGCAAGTGTCCCCCGTGCCTCCGCCACCTCCATCACCATGAGCATAAAGGTCCAACTACCAGGTACCTACAGCACGGTATCTGACAGGGCGGGATTAGATACACAGCTCAGCACGGTATCTGACAGGGCGGGATTAGATACACAGCTCAGCAGACAGTATCACACAGGAGAGGATTAGATACACAGCTCAGCAGTCAGTATCACACAGGAGAGGATTAGATACACGGCTCAGCAGTCAGTATCACACAGGATAGGATTAGATACACGGCTCAGCAGTCAGTATCACACAGGATAGGATTAGATACACGGCTCAGCAGTCAGTATCACACAGGAGAGGATTAGATACACGGCTCAGCAGACAGTATCACACAGGAGAGGATTAGATACACGGCTCAGCAGTCAGTATCAGACAGGATAGGATTAGATACACGGCTCAGCAGACAGTATCACACAGGACAGGATTAGATACACGGCTCAGCAGACAGTATCACACAGATGGGATTAGATACACGGCTCAGCAGACAGTATCACACAGGAGAGGATCAGATACACGGCTCAGCAGTCAGTATCACACAGGAGAGGATTAGATACACAGCTCAGCAGTCAGTATCACACAGGAGAGGATTAGATACAAGGCTCAGCAGACAGTATCACATAGATGGGATTAGATACACGGCTCAGCAGACAGTATCACACAGGAGAGGATCAGATACACGGCTCAGCAGTCAGTATCACACAGGAGAGGATTAGATACACAGCTCAGCAGTCAGTATCACACAGGAGAGGATTAGATACACGGCTCAGCAGACAGTATCACATAGGAGAGGATTAGATACACGGCTCATCAGACAGTATCACACAGGATAGGATTAGATACACGGCTCAGCAGTCAGTATCACACAGGATAGGATTAGATACACGGCTCAGCAGTCAGTATCACACAGGAGAGGATTAGATACACAGCTCAGCAGTCAGTATCACACAGGAGAGGATTAGATACACGGCTCAGCAGACAGTATCACATAGGAGAGGATTAGATACACGGCTCATCAGACAGTATCACACAGGATAGGATTAGATACACGGCTCAGCAGTCAGTATCACACAGGATAGGATTAGATACACGGCTCAGCAGACAGTATCACACAGGAGAGGATTAGATACACAGCTCAGCAGTCAGTATCACACAGGAGATGATTAGATACACGGCTCAGCAGTCAGTATCACACAGGATAGGATTAGATACACGGCTCAGCAGACAGTATCACACAGGATGGGATTAGATACACGGCTCAGCAGTCAGTATCACACAGGATAGGATTAGATACATGGCTCAGCAGACAGTATCACACAGGATAGGATTAGATACATGGCTCAGCAGACAGTATCACACAGGATAGGATTAGATACATAGCTCAGCAGTCAGTATCACACAGGATAGGATTAGATACACGGCTCAGCAGACAGTATCACACAGGATAGGATTAGATACATAGCTCAGCAGTCAGTATCACACAGGATAGGATTAGATACACGGCTCAGCAGACAGTATCACACAGGAGAGGATTAGATACACGGCTCAGCAGTCAGTATCACACAGGAGAGGATTAGATACACAGCTCAGCAGACAGTATCACACAGTATAGGATTAGATACACAGCTCAGCAGATAGTATCACACAGGAGAGGATTAGATACACGGCTCAGCAGTCAGTATCACACAGGATAGGATTAGATACACAGCTCAGCAGATAGTATCACACAGGAGAGGATTAGATACACGGCTCAGCAGACAGTATCACACAGGAGAGGATTAGATACACGGCTCAGCAGTCAGTATCACACAGGATAGGATTAGATACACGGCTCAGCAGTCAGTATCACACAGGATAGGATTAGATACACGGCTCAGCAGACAGTATCACACAGGAGAGGATTAGATACAAGCTTTATTCTATCTCTCCCTCGCAGCCGCTCGTCTCATGGTGGACTCCGCTGATCGCACCGTGTTGGTGACCGCTGGTCAGGATGAGGCGGCCGTGTCCTGTAACATCAGGGCTCTGACTCCGGGCGCCGTCCTCCATGTTGGGTGGTTCCTGGTGTCGCCCGCCTCGCCCTCTGCAGTGAACATTGTGAATGTGACCCACGAGGGTCTGACCTCGCGCCAGCCCGGATTTCCCTGGTTCCTGAGTGAACGCGTCTCCCTCGATAAAATCATCCTCCGCATCCTGCGCCCGCAACTGCTGGGGTCCTTCTACTGCGCGGTGCGCGAGCTGCTGCCGGAGAGCGGAGAGTGGCTCACCCTGGCGGAGCGGACATCCGGGGTCACACGAGTGATGCTCCGCGCCTCAGGTACCACGATACCGCACCCAAGAATGAGCCGCCTGACTTCATCCCCGGCCATTTCTTCGCTCGTCTCCATCTGTTGCCCCGTCTCCTTGCCCTTCACTGTCTCCGTCTCCTGCCCCCCCCCCTCGTCTCCGTCTCCTGCCCCGTGTCCATCTCCTGCCCCGCCCCGTCTCCTTCGCTTTCTCCGTCTCCTGCCCTTCCCCGTCTCCTTCGCTTTCCTTGTCTGTCTCCTGCCCCGGTCCGTCTCCGTCTCCTGCCCCGGTCCGTCTCCGTCTCCTGCCCCGGTCCGTCTCCGTCTCCTGCCCCGGTCCGTCTCCGTCTCCTGCCCCGGTCCGTCTCCGTCTCCTGCCCCGGTCCGTCTCCGTCTCCTGCCCCGGTCCGTCTCCGTCTCCTGCCCCGGTCCGTCTCCGTCTCCTGCCCCGGTCCGTCTCCTTCGCTTTCCTTGTCTGTCTCCTGCCCCGGTCCGTCTCCGTCTCCTGCCCCGGCCCGTCTCCTGCCCTTCCCCGTCTCCTTCGCTTTCCTTGTCTGTCTCCTGCCCCGGTCCGTCTCCGTCTCCTGCCCCGGTCCGTCTCCGTCTCCTGCCCCGGTCCGTGTCCGTCTCCGTCTCCTGCCCCGGTCCGTCTCCGTCTCCTGCCCCGGTCCGTCTCCGTCTCCTGCCCCGGTCCGTCTCCGTCTCCTGCCCCGGTCCGTCTCCGTCTCCTGCCCCGGTCCGTCTCCGTCTCCTGCCCCGGTCCGTCTCCGTCTCCTGCCCCGGTCCGTCTCCGTCTCCTGCCCCGGTCCGTCTCCGTCTCCTGCCCCGGTCCGTCTCCGTCTCCTGCCCCGGTCCGTCTCCGTCTCCTGCCCCGGTCCGTCTCCGTCTCCTGCCCCGGTCCGTCTCCTGCCCTTCCCCGTCTCCTTCGCTTTCCTTGTCTGTCTCCTGCCCCGGTCCGTCTCCGTCTCCTGCCCCGGTCCGTCTCCGTCTCCTGCCCCGGCCCGTCTCCTGCCCCGTCTCCGTCTCCTGCCCTTCCCCGTCTCCTTCGCTTTCCTTGTCTGTCTCCTGCCCCGGTCCGTCTCCGTCTCCTGCCCCGTCTCCGTCTCCTTCGCTTTCCTTGTCTGTCTCGTGCCCCGGCGGCCCGTCTCCGTCTCGTGCCCCGGCGGCCCGTCTCCGTCTCGTGCCCCGGCGGCCCGTCTCCGTCTCCGTCTCGTGCCCCGGCCCCTCTCCGTCTCCGTCTCGTGCCCCGGCCCGTCTCCGTCTCCGTCTCGTGCCCCGGCCCATCTCCGTCTCGTGCCCAGGCCCGTCTCTGTCTCCGTCTCGTGCCCCGGCCCGTCTCCGTCTCCGTCTCGTGCCCTGGCCCGTCTCCGTCTCGTGCCCCGGCCCGTCTCCGTCTCGTGCCCCGGCCCTTCTCCGTCTCATGCCCCGGCCCGTCTCCGTCTCCGTCTCGTGCCCCGGCCCATCTCCGTCTCGTGCCCCGGCCCATCTCCGTCTCGTGCCCCGGCCCGTCTCCGTCTCGTGCCCCGGCCCGTCTCCGTCTCGTGCCCCGACCCTTCTCCGTCTCGTGCCCAGGCCCGTCTCTGTCTCCGTCTCGTGCCCCGGCCCGTCTCCGTCTCGTGCCCCGGCCCTTCTCCGTCTCGTGCCCCGGCCCTTCTCCGTCTCGTGCCCCGGCCCTTCTCCGTCTCGTGCCCCGGCCCTTCTCCGTCTCGTGCCCCGGCCCGTCTCCGTCTCGTGCCCCGGCCCGTCTCCGTCTCGTGCCCCGGCCCGTCTCCGTCTCGTGCCCCGGCCCGTCTCCGTCTCCGTCTCGTGCCCCGGCCCGTCTCCGTCTCCGTCTCGTGCCCCGGCCCGTCTCCGTCTCCGTCTCGTGCCCCGGCCCGTCTCCGTCTCCGTCTCGTGCCCCGGCCCGTCTCCGTCTCCGTCTCGTGCCCCGGCCCGTCTCCGTCTCCGTCTCGTGCCCCGGCCCGTCTCCGTCTCCGTCTCGTGCCCCGGCCCGTCTCCGTCTCCGTCTCGTGCCCCGGCCCGTCTCCGTCTCCGTCTCGTGCCCCGGCCCGTCTCCGTCTCCGTCTCGTGCCCCGGCCCGTCTCCGTCTCCGTCTCGTGCCCCGGCCCGTCTCCGTCTCGTGCCCCGGCCCGTCTCCGTCTCGTGCCCCGGCCCGTCTCCGTCTCGTGCCCCGGCCCGTCTCCGTCTCCGTCTCGTGCCCCGGCCCGTCTCCGTCTCCGTCTCGTGCCCCGGCCCGTCTCCGTCTCCGTCTCGTGCCCCGGCCCGTCTCCGTCTCCGTCTCGTGCCCCGGCCCGTCTCCGTCTCCGTCTCGTGCCCCGGCCCGTCTCCGTCTCCGTCTCGTGCCCCGGCCCGTCTCCGTCTCGTGCCCCGGCCCGTCTCCGTCTCCGTCTCGTGCCCCGGCCCGTCTCCGTCTCCGTCTCGTGCCCCGGCCCGTCTCCGTCTCCGTCTCGTGCCCCGGCCCGTCTCCGTCTCCGTCTCGTGCCCCGGCCCGTCTCCGTCTCCGTCTCGTGCCCCGGCCCGTCTCCGTCTCGTGCCCCGGCCCGTCTCCGTCTCGTGCCCCGGCCCGTCTCCGTCTCGTGCCCCGGCCCGTCTCCGTCTCGTGCCCCGGCCCGTCTCCGTCTCGTGCCCCGGCCCGTCTCCGTCTCGTGCCCCGGCCCGTCTCCGTCTCGTGCCCCGGCCCGTCTCCGTCTCGTGCCCCGGCCCGTCTCCGTCTCGTGCCCCGGCCCTTCTCCGTCTCGTGCCCCGGCCCTTCTCCGTCTCGTGCCCCGGCCCGTCTCCGTCTCCGTCTCGTGCCCCGGCCCGTCTCCGTTTCCGTCTCGTGCCCCGGCCCGTCTCCGTCTCCGTCTCGTGCCCCGGCCCGTCTCCGTCTCCGTCTCGTGCCCCGGCCCGTCTCCGTCTCCGTCTCGTGCCCCGGCCCGTCCCCGTCTCCGTCTCGTGCCCCGGCCCGTCTCCGTCTCCGTCTCGTGCCCCGGCCCGTCTCCGTCTCCGTCTCGTGCCCCGGCCCGTCTCCGTCTCCGTCTCGTGCCCCGGCCCGTCTCCGTCTCCGTCTCGTGCCCCGGCCCGTCTCCGTCTCCGTCTCGTGCCCCGGCCCGTCTCCGTCTCCGTCTCGTGCCCCGGCCCGTCTCCGTCTCCGTCTCGTGCCCCGGCCCGTCTCCGTCTCCCGTCTCGTGCCCCGGCCCGTCTCCGTCTCCGTCTCGTGCCCCGGCCCGTCTCCGTCTCCGTCTCGTGCCCCGGCCCGTCTCCGTCTCGTGCCCCGGCCCGTCTCCGTCTCGTGCCCCGGCCCGTCTCCGTCTCGTGCCCCGGCCCGTCTCCGTCTCGTGCCCCGGCCCGTCTCCGTCTCCGTCTCGTGCCCCGGCCCGTCTCCGTCTCGTGCCCCGGCCCGTCTCCGTCTCGTGCCCCGGCCCGTCTCCGTCTCGTGCCCCGGCCCGTCTCCGTCTCGTGCCCCGGCCCGTCTCCGTCTCGTGCCCCGGCCCGTCTCCGTCTCGTGCCCCGGCCCGTCTCCGTCTCGTGCCCCGGCCCGTCTCCGTCTCGTGCCCCGGCCCGTCTCCGTCTCGTGCCCCGGCCCGTCTCCGTCTCGTGCCCCGGCCCGTCTCCGTCTCGTGCCCCGGCCCGTCTCCGTCTCCGTCTCGTGCCCCGGCCCGTCTCCGTCTCCGTCTCGTGCCCCGGCCCGTCTCCGTCTCCGTCTCGTGCCCCGGCCCGTCTCCGTCTCCGTCTCGTGCCCCGACCCGTCTCCGTCTCCGTCTCGTGCCCCGGCCCGTCTCCGTCTCCGTCTCGTGCCCCGGCCCCGTCAGACAGTGACACATTATTTTACCTATTGCAGATACAACCTTGAGCGTCTGTAAGGAGAACATTAGCCGCGCGGAGCCTGCGGGGGGCGACGTGCTGCTGCGCTGCTCCTTGGAGGAGGTTCCTGGCCCTGCCGCCATCTTTTCTGTGTCCTGGTACTACCAGGCTGCGCCGTCCTCTTTCCCCAGCCTCCTGTATAGGGCCCGGTGGGACGGGGTCACTGAATATAATGAGGCCCTGGCGGGGCGGCTGCAGGTGGGGGTCGTGGCACAGGGGAATTACAGCTTAACCCTGTGTGCTGTGGGGCAGGAGGATGCTGGGATCTATCACTGCCGGCTGGAGGAGTGGAGGCTGCAGAAGGACGGCTGGAGGCTGGAGGCATCGGATACCTCCGGGTACCTGCAGCTCACGGTGACTGCCCCAGGTAAGAGACCCCCGCTGTGGGGCCGGGTCATCAGGGCGGACACTGGGCTCTGACCTCGCAATGACGTCATGAATTCCCTCTAATAAAGTGGGGGGCGCTGAAGCCTCAGAACACCAGGGTGGGCTCCAGATCTGTAGGACACGTCAGGTTCGGGATCAGTAGAAGATGAGTCGCTGGGATCTAGATCACTGTCCTGGAGTCTGAGGGTCTAGGTCATTATCGCTTGGTGGGAGGGTCCAGCTCGAGGTGGCCGGGGGTCTTGCGACTCTGGATCAGGGTGTCCTGGGTTTTGTGGCTCTGGCTCAGGGTGGCCGGGGGTCTCGTGGCTCTAGCTCAAGGTGGCCACGGGTCTCTTGGCTCTAGCTCAGGGTGGCCACGGGTCTCTTGGCTCTAGCTCAGGGTGGCCAGGAGTCTTGCAGCTCAGGGTGGCCGGGGGTCTCGCTGCTCTGGCTCACGGTGGTCGGGGGTCTCCTGGCTCAGGGTGACAGGGGTCTCGTAGCACAGAGTGGCCAGGGGTCTCGCTGCTCTGGTCAGGGTGGTCGGGGGTCTCCTGGCTCAGGGTGACAGGAGTCTCGTGGCACAGGGGTCTCGCTGCTCTGGCTTAGGGTGGCCAGGGGTCTCACAGCTGTGGGTGGGCGGGTGTCTCCTAGCTCTGGCTCAGGGTGACGGGGTTCTTGTGGCACAGAGTGGCCTGAGGTCTCGCTGCTCTGGCTCAGGGTGGCCGGGGGTCTCACAGCTCCGGGTGGCCGGGGGTATCGCAGCTCTGGCTCAGGGTCGCGGAATACTGACCCCCGGATTCTGTTCTACATTCTCTCTTCCAGATGACTGGCTGCTCGTGAACATCACCACATTAACCCTTGCGGCCCCAGAAGGGTCCAGCCTGGCCCTGCCATGTCATGTGGTGTCCACATCTGTTCCCGGCTCCACCTTCTCCATCACCTGGTGGAAGGTCGGGGCCCCCGGGCACCAGCTGCTGTACAATGCCAGTCACCTGGGCCAGTGGGCGCACCCTGGGGAGGACGGCTACCAGTATGAGCAGACATCAGAGCAGACGTTCCAGCTGAGGATCCTCCGCGCACACCCGCCAGACACCGGGATCTACTACTGCAGGGTCCAGGAGTGGGCGAGGACGCCCCGCGGGCTCTGGTACCAGATAGGACAGCAGACCGGAGGGAACATGTCCGTCACCATCCAGACAACAGGTGCACATCTGTTATTACAGTCACCTCCAGAGCTGCACTCACTATTCTGCTGTTACATCATGTCTTATCCTCCAGTCACCTCCAGAGCTGCACTCACTATTCTGCTGTTACATCATGTCTTATCCTCCAGTCATCTCCAGAGCTGCACTCACTATTCTGCTGTTACATCATGTCTTATCCTCCAGTCACCTCCAGAGCTGCACTCACTATTCTGCTGTTACATCATGTCTTATCCTCCAGTCACCTCCAGAGCTGCACTCACTATTCTGCTGTTACATCGTGCCTTATCCTCCAGTCACCTCCAGAGCTGCACTCACTATTCTGCTGTTACATCATGTCTTATCCTCCAGTCACCTCCAGAGCTGCGCACTCACTATTCTGCTGTTACATCGTGCCTTATCCTCCAGTCACCTCCAGAGCTGCACTCACTATTCTGCTGTTACATTGTGCCTTATCCTCCAGTCACCTCCAGAGCTGCACTCACTATTCTGCTGTTACATCATGTCTTATCCTCTAGAGCTGCACTCACTATTTTGCTGTTACATCGTGTCTTATCCTCCAGTCACCTCCAGAGCTGCACTCACTATTCTCCCGTCTGCTCTCTCCGCAGGGGTCGGTGCTCACGTGTGCTCGTCTCCGGCGCTCCTCTACGTCTTGTTGCTCTTCTTGGGGCTGCTTCTGATCTTGCTCGCGGTTCTCGGGTGGAGATTTGTGACCCGATGGAGGAATAGGGCCGGACGTTCGCCCCCGATGAGTATGAAGGGTTTGTGGACTTCTCCTGTGAAGGTGAACGGGCAGACAGAGAGGCCTGACGATGATGATGAGGCGGAGCAGGTCTCGCTCTGATGTACGGGGTCCTCGGTCACTGACTAATAGTGGGGGAGGGGTTGGGATGTGTCCAGCAGTGGCGGTCAGTGGGGTAGACCCCGACCTGGTGGAGCCTTGCTGGGAATTACCGAGGATGTCCTCGCTGTGCAGTGTCCCCGGGACTCCTGTGAGACCTCTGTGGCCGAGAGCTCGGGTCCCAGCACCACGGATCTCAGTCTGAAGGAGATTAATTCACCATGAACCTCAAACTAAGTATAAAGATGATTCTACACAACCTGGAATGGACGCCCTGCGGAGGTGGCCCCTAGAGAGGGGCCCGTAGTTCACTGAGCAGTCCCTTGTGTGTGAGGATATGACCTTATCAATAACCATACAGGATGGCTCCTCAGGGTCATGGGACAGGGGCGCCGATGTGACAGTGCCGCGCTTCTGGGGGGTGCATGCTGATTGATGGGGCATTTAACCTGTTACCAGTCATGGGTAAATTGGGATTTCGCCCCATCTGGTAGGTGCACAAGTCACATGATCAGATCAGCTGTGTCACGATAATGTGAATATGCCATGTTTGAGTATCTACCTAACTTTACAAGACACACGCTGCGGGCCATTCCGACCCCCCCCTCTTCTTACTCTGCCTGCTGCTTGTGTGTGCAATCCAAAACCTCTCATTTTCCCTCCCACCAAAATAATTTTTTATAGCTCTATGCTGGGCAAACAATTCTCCCTAGACTCCTCATTCCCCCCTCCAATCGAACACTGGCCAAAACTGGTACTTTGTTGAGATTCTTTGTTCTATTAATGTGAAATATAGTGGCACCTATCCGGGCTAGGGATATAAGAATTATATATTCCGGATGTCCCTCCGGATCTATCACTCACTGAAAGCGCTAGCAGCAACGAGGGCAAAGCGTGGATTTCTCCTTCAGCGGTTCATGTAATTGCACCAAAAAAATTACACTTAAAAGAATCGCCCCGACGTGGTGCACCCTGGGAACCTGGTGTAGTTCGTATACAAGATTCATACAGCGAAATATGCGTAAAAATAGTTTTCATATTCTAAGAAAAGGGGAGGTTTCAGCCCCTAATTGATGTCACCACAGGGGGAGTGCCTGAGTTTTGGGCTAGGAATACCTTAGTGAGACAGCATTCTTGCAGTGTCTTTGTGTACAGATGTGATATGCATCTAGATGTGTGCATCTTACAAAGCCCGTGGCCAGCCATGATGATATGAAAGGATCTGAATGACCTGTAAGTGTTCATTTCAATTTTAATCCCATTTTATTTGTAATTTGTCTCGTACATATGATATTGTCTCCTTTATAATATCTTTGTATACTTTGTAAACACTGCCTACCATTTTTTGGAGTAAAATAAAAAATTACTAGCTTGTCTCTCCATGCTCTAAACAAACTGTCGGGTCCTCTGAAGTGAATTACGCTGCTGATTTGGGTTGTCTCCAGACCCGTTAATCCTTGGAAAATTGGAGCTGAAGGCAGCATACTTTGTTCTGTGTGTTTGGGAGGCTTTGTAGCGACGGCTGCGTTGATAATTACACAGGTCAACAAAAAAAAAAATTTTTTTCTGGTGTCCAAAATATTTTAATGAATTTGGGGTATTTTTGGGGTGCTGATTCTGAATATGTCATCAGTTTTGCCAGATTGGCTCAAGTTTTTGAGATTTTTGGTATCTTATTTATAGCACTTGTTGGTAAATGCGACGCATCATCTCATTAATTTCTTTGGATTAGTACTTGAACTGAGCAGTTCTCAATATAGTTTTGTGTTAATTAGTGTTCTAAAAGTTTGTTCATAGCTTGATTTTTGCACTAACTTTATGTTGTTGTCTGTTTTCCAGTGAAAAGCATGAACTCATCAAGAAGAAGTTGTCTTAACGATCCAGACTCATTCTGTTACATTTGTGGTGAATACACACTGCCAAAACATAGAAGAAACATAACAGACTTCGTAAAAAAAGTGTATTTTTCCTATTTTGGGGTTATGCTTGGGGACCAAGACAAGTTTTGGGCACCACACATAGTGTGCAAAGCATGTATCGAATTATTACGAAAATGGAGCAAAGGACAAAGAAAAAGCTTCAAATTTGGTGTTCCAATGGTGTGGAGAGAGCCAAAAAATCATCATGATGACTGTTATTTCTGTGCAGTGCAAGTGCAAGGATTCAATAAGCATAAGAAACGAAAATGGGAGTAACATGGAATCTGCAAGAAGGCCTGTCCCTCATTGTGAAGATGTGCCTGTACCTGTGTTTACCAGAAATAACAGTCATCATGATGATTTTTTGGCTCTCTCCACACCATTGGAACACCAAATTTGAAGCTTTTGCTTTGTCCTTTGCTCCATTTTCGTAATAATTCGATACATGCTTTGCACACTATGTCTTGGTCCCCAAGCATAACCCCAAAATAGGCAAAATACACTTTTTTTACGAAGTCTGTTATGTTTCTTCTATGTTTTGGCAGTGTGTATTTTTGGCAGCGCCGCATTTACCAACAAGTGCTATAAATAAGATACCAAAAATCTCAAAAACTTGAGCCAATCTGGCAAAACTGATGACATATTCAGAATCCGCACCCCAAAAATACCCCAAATTCGATGAAATATCTTTGGCACCAAAAATGCTGTTGACCAGTGTTATTGTTCCTGCCTGAGTGGGAGTAGTATATCGCCCTCGCTGCAGTGTGCCCATTAGTTAGTACATAGCAGGCAGCCTTTCTGGTGACTAATTACTCTATGTGCAGTACCTGGTCTGACCTGAGGGTAAGGGGGCACCAGAGAGCTGCAAGTTCCAAACTGGAAGTGGGATATAGATAAATCCCCTTCAGAAGGAACCAGGGGGAACCAAACAACCCCGGTTTGTGACAAATTCGTGTGCATGATGGGGAAGATAAAGGTATCCTCCCATGAACCGTGACAGATTGGTGGCAGCGCGGTGGGATTCCTTACAAGCTGTCATGCGTCTGAAGACATGCAGGCTCACCGCCGGATCCTACCTCAAAGGTGGGGGGAGTATGACAAATATATACGTCATTGGTCATGAATGGGTTACTGGTGTGAACTTGCACCTCCACATTGCACTTATTGGAGAATTTTCCTCAATGTTGGTTGTGAAGACCCGGGGGAGGGTCGGCGAGCACCCCAGGTCTGCTAGCCAGAACCGCATGGACCGGTATCGTCCCGCCGAACACCCGCTCTCCCTTTAACATAGGCAGAACACTGCTCAGACAGCACAGGGTGAGGGTAAAACAGGGTGGCAATGCTTTATTAAACCACAACACACAATAGCAAACAGAACAGTCCCTGCAATTACCCCCAATATGGTGCGAGTTAGAGTCTCACCCTTCCACTGACTCGCCGGGTAATGGCAGCTGTGACTTCAGTTGTAGTGATGATGCCATGAGATCTGTAATGTTGAGTCTCTGAACACAGGCAGATCCTCCTATTTTATACGTCACAACTCCTCATTCAGCCATTCCACCACAGGCTTGGGGGAAGGTGGAAGGAGGCCATCCCTCACTACTGGAGTGTGCAAACAACAAGCATAGATTGTCCTTCATATTGCAGAACAACAATGGGTCATCAACATATTAACAAACATTCAGACATTGTGCCTTTGTTTCCCAAAGATCGTAGAACAATACAAGGACAGATACAATAGCTGATCAGCAGCCAGTCAACAAATAACAGCCAGTGATCAATAATCCAGGGACAGTAAGGGCCAACAGTCATTCTCACATGAACTCTTGCTCATGTCCCTGGGCCTACTGAAATAATGCTTGGATAATTCAGATTAAATGCGGTGTCGCCACCTACCTCCCCCATCTTAATTAGCTAGACATGGTAGGCTTCCAATCATCCTCCACTTATCAGGGACAGTCCATCAGCATGTCTTTAAGCAGAGACAGGAATGTAAGAGGTTTCACCTTCATGAGAAGGAAACTTTGTGTTATCTTGTTTCCTCAAAGCATATTCCATATTGTTCTGGCCAACAAACTCCACAATCCCGGTGCCATCCTTGTGCACATTAGCATAGCAGACATCTCCAGCTTCTCTTATAAGATCTTTTAGATCCTGCAAACTTCTCAAGGGGGAAGCTCTGACATAAGAACTCTGTACTCAGTTCGTTGAGAAAGTGACCCGTTCCTCCAGTGTGTCCTCGATAACTTCCCCCTGGTCTCCTGCTTGACCTGGGAAATTCCACACGTAAACGATGAGAACTGAACTCTTATCCACTGCTTCCACTCACGGTGCTTTCCGCCTCACGTGGATCCTGGAAGCTGATGGAGGCGAATGGTGTGGCAAAGCCTCCACCATGATTCTTTAGCTCGATGGTACAGATCCTCCCAAACTGATGGAACAACTCCTCCAGCTCCTTCTCTCGTACACTGGCTGGTAAATTGCCCACAAAAATGTTCCCATTTCTCAAACACTGACCCCCAGCCCTGGAGAAGGCCACTTGGCAGCCTGCTACATGGTGTTCTGGTGGTACAATATCTGGGCTGGCTAGGGTGATGGAAGACCCAGTGTTTTGAGGTCCCTGAGTCTTGATATCACTGAACTTGACTGGCTGGAAGTGGCTATGGAGGTTGGCTGGTGTAGGGTGGTCAACCTGCCATATAGTGTGAACAGGGTATATCACTTCATCCTTTGCTGGTGTATCCTGGGGGTAGTGCCCCTCAGTCCCTAATGACTCATCTTGTCAGACGTTGACTGGATTTACCGGCAGATGGGCTCCAGGCATGGGGCCACGGCAACAATCTTTGGCAACGTTTCCAAGGCGCCCGCATGAATCACAGCACCGTGGGTGAGACAAATCACTGGTACTGTTAATAACTAGTGATGAGCGAATATACTCGTTACTCGAGATTTCCCGAGCACGCTCAGGTGTCCTCCGAGTATTTTTTAGTGCTCGGAGATTTAGTTTTCATCACTGCAGCTGAATAATTTACATCTGTTAGCCAGCATAAGTACATGTGGGGATTCCCTAGCAACCAGGCAACCCCCACATGTACTTATGCTGGCTAGCAGCTGTAAATCATGCAGCTGCATCAACAAAAACTAAATCTCCGAGCACTTACAAATACTTGGAGGACCCCCAGAGCATGCTCGGGAAATCTCGAGCAACGATTATACTTACTCATCACTATTAATAACCCTTTGTCCTGGTGGATTTTCTGTTGGGAAGCGGGAAAATCCTGCTTGAGTGACTGGTGGTCTGTCAAATCTTTGGTTGATGGGTCTTTTGGGATCGGTGGGCATAATGGGTTTCCAGCGGGGTCAGTTGACTGTAAACTCATGAGCCAATCGGGCTGCTTGCTCTTGGATGTCGGGTTTCCAGCCGGCTACCCACTTTTGAATTTCTGGGGCCATGTTCTCCGTACGTTGCTCAAACACAATCATGTCCTCATCAGTCAGCTTCGGGTACCTGGTGCATCAGCATTAGAGTCTCAAAATCTGGACTCATTAAACACTGACACGTTTCTGTAGCGAAGATGATTTTCTTGGTGATGGGACATCCTGGAGGTAGGGTCCGGCGTTGGTGGTAAGGGTACTGGTGTCAAGGTGAAAATATATATCTTTATACTCTTTTTGTACTTTTATACTTTTATACTGTGAAACAATAAGTTTTTCCTATCTGCTAGCTAATGCAAATGTAATTGTATTTAAAGATGGCCGCCAGGGTTCGGTTTCGTTTCTGGTTTGTGTCTGGAGGGATGATTCATTTCTTCAGAATCGAAACTCAGGAATGTGAAGAAAAGGAGGAATCCACCAGAAGACGTCAGAACAAATCAGAAAGACTGGATGCTAGCTTAAACCCCGCCTAATGCACGCCTTCCCCTAACACTCAATATAGTATTGTGTATTTTAGAATAAAGCCAGTTGGTGTGACCGCTGCAGACATGTGTGGATGCACGGGGCATTAACTAAGTTTGAACCAGCTACCTGTCTGATTTATTCTTATCCGGTACCAGATGCCCTGCACACATATTAATTTGGAATGACTGGTGAAGGAAGGGTAATTGTCGTATTACGACCCCGACAATTTTTGCGCCCAACGTGGGGCGTGGCCAGCGATCCGAGACCCTCTGGACCCATGCCTGGATGTCTGTGGATGATACCCGTAGTGGCTGACCTCGAGGACTGATCACCCTCTGCACGCGGTAAGTGGCGATCATGTACACTGTATATGTCACACTTGCTAGTGTCTCAGCCGTTATTGGTTTGTCTGTAGTCTCCTTGGGTCCGGGAGGTGAATGATCGAGTGGTGAGATCAAACGTGATCCTGTGCCATGCTCTGAACCAGCAACTGAGAGACGTCGCATCCTGTGCGACCTCTGTACACCACACCTCCCTCACCGGTCATTGTACTCCGTTCAACCACCCTACCCGTGACTATTGTCTAGTAGTGAAGTGGAGTGAAAGATTGAGCTAGTTGTAGATTGTGGGGCAGCTTAGAGAAAGGGATAGGAGACGCAGCCTCTGTGATATTGTACCAGCTAGGTAATTTAAGACGTCCCGGAGGGGGACCACCTGTATTTCTGTGGAGGGCTCTCATTAGGAGACCGCCTCCCAACGGTTTGGAATATCGTAGCAGGATAGTCTGTTAATCACTGGTGTTCAGGTTAGGGACAGAGAATATTGAGCGCGAGGCTCTTTTTCTTATACGTTGAGCGAGAGGCTCCGTGTTTTTAGAACGTCAGTGTTGAAGATCGCTGCTAGTGGCCTACTGCAGGAGGACATAGTATTCTGTGAGCCAAGCTGCGTATCTTAAAGTAGAAGTCCGTGCCCCACAAGTTAGATGAGGATGCCGTGGAAGTCAAGACAATGGTCACGGGAGGGCAAGAGACAGTCAAGAAGCTTATCTGCGAGTTGCGCGAAGCTTAAAGAACAAAGGATGAAAATAGGTTGATGGAGGGGAGGATCAGATAATGTAGAGCCCGTGTTTGGTTATAAAATGCCTGTGAACTGTGATCTTACAGATTGTAAAATGGCCGCCGTGCCACTGATGATGAAAATGTAGTCCCAGCCACCGCCCTGTAATGGCGGCGGAAAGAGATCTCCAGAAGCGTAGGTGTGTCCTGTTTGTGTTGTGCAGAATCCAACCTGGGCGGAGACCTGCCTTGTGTGTGCGTACGGACCGTCCTTGGGGCTCCGCCCAGACCACGGAGGATTATAGAAAAGTTTTGTAGAAATTAGGTCTGAAAACTGCTGTAATTTGTGACTGTAGAAGATATGGAGCTTTGTATCAGTGCTGTGTACTGTAGGGGAGGGGCTGAGCAGATCGCTGCGAGATTTCTTTGTCAGTTTTTTTTCTTCTTTCTCCTTATCTGCGCTACGTGCTGGAGAAGGGGGGTATGGAGTTGGGCTCTTGCTCTCCCTTCAGGGCTGTGGAATGCAGTGATTTTTTTCTTATCTCCGCGTTACTAGATGGGAGGGGCTGAGTGAGCCCCTGCGCTATTTGCTTGCAATTTTTCCCCTCGGCGCTGCGGGCTAGAGGGACAGGAAGCCATGTATTGCATTCCAAAGTTTTCTATGTCCTTGGTACAATACACACTGAGAGATTTATGTTTACAGCAATAAGTACTGTATGAAATTGAAAGTGAAATAGACCTGCCTAGTCTTAGATGAAAACTTGTAAGTAATTGAAAGATTGGTAAAAGGCACCAATATATCCTGGATTGCCGAGAAGTTCTATGGGCGTCTTATGGTAGTGTTTGAAGATCTGGGATTCTCACTGTAACAAAAAGCCCATTCATACTTTTTTGTAGTAGACCCGATATTGAGATTTCCACTCCGGATGATGCATTGCAAATAGTAAAAGGTTTTCAAAAGAATTTAGTCCAGCAAGAAAGGCAGGGGTTAAATCATTAGCCGTAGTGATTCTTGCTCGCTCACTGGCCCCCATCGCTGCAGCTGCGAGATCAGTGTTTCTTATCTCCATGTAACAGATTCCAGCTTCTGCCCCCTCCCTTTGTACACGTGAGTCCAGCTTCACATTCCAATACGCCTTTAACCCCGTATGGGAATTTCATTATCTCCCCAGCCCCGCCATGCAAATTCTCAGATCAAGAGCTTGTTTTAAAATAGAGTAAATGACAGACCCAATAAATATACTCTTATAAAACCTATGCCTGTGGGACCTTTCCCTGAAGTTACTGCTCAGTTCGTAATCTCTTCTATATGTTCGGTAAATTTACTGGGGGCAGTTTTATTATTACAGTTCTGCTCCAGGATATAATTCCAAGATGATGGTCAGATGGTCCTTGCGTTATATAACTCCTATGCAGATGAATATAAAGAGATGTGTATCCTACTTGCCTTTCCTACGGTTATGATGGTCCTGATAGACCCAGATTCTCCCCCAATAATGCCTGTAGAACCAGTAAAAGTGTTTCTCAAACCTGGTGCTCCTTTTCCCAAAGTCCATCAGTACCCTTTGAAACATGATCAGGAGCAGTGTCTCAAGGGGCAAATACAAATGTTATTTGATAATGGTGCCCTGATACCCTGTGTTTCCCCATGTAACACACCCGTGTTTCCCGTTAAAAAAAAAAAACCCACCCGGTCAACCCCCTGTGTACCGGCTGGTACAAGATCTACAGGCATTTAATGCAGTTACTGTTCCAGAAACTCCGGTGGTGCCTAAGCCGCATACTCTTTTGTCCCAGATATCTCAGGATGCCGCTTGGTTCATGGTTATCGATCTTGCCAATGTCTTCTTCAGCTTTCCATTATACCCAGATTGCCAGTTCTGTTTGCATTCATTTAACAGGGATGACAATTGACGTGGACAGTTATGCCAAAGGAGGCCCAGTCATAGTCCAAGAGTGTCAGGCCTACCTTGCCGCTCATGGCCCCTTGCATCCAGGAGACGCTATGTCCACCCAAAGAGGGAATTTGCCCTGTGATATAGTGTTACACATTGCAGGCCCCGTATATGATTGCAAGACACCCGAGCACTGCCGTACAGTATTGCAGACTGCCTTGCAGACAGAGCTCACCTATGCAGGACATGCTACAGGTGTGCTGATTCAGCTTCATGGAGACAAATAGAGACCTGTTGCTTATTACAGCGGCCGCCTGGATACGGTGGCAAGAGGAAGTCCCTTCTGTGTTCGGGCCGTGTTGTCTGTCCAGCTGTTGCTACACAAGTCTTCAGAGATTGTTTTGGATTACCCACTGATGGTCCACACCCCACACGATGTATATAGTATCTTTAACCAAGTACAACCTAGCCACATGTCCATGGCTGGACAGCTGCGACTTCGGTGTGCTATTCTCATGCCTACTAATGAGACTTTGAAAAGGTGCACTGTCCTGAACCCCGCTACTTTTCTCCTAGTTCCCCTGGATCCAAAGGGGGGAGGAGTAGGTGACATGAGCAAGGACACTTTTTCTTTTAAGAATGGATCCAGAGGAACAAGATTAGGTTTCCAAACCCCATGATTGTCTAGAATTGATGTCTCAGGAAACGGCTGGTCTCTAGTGTGCCTATTCTAATGCTGATTTTGAGCTTTTTGTAGATGGATCCCGTCACCAAGATGACCGAGGATGCTACTGTACCAGATATGCTGTGGTCTCAGAACATGAGGTAATCAAGGCAGAGTTAATGCCAGCTCATATGTCTGCACAAGAAGCATGCAAACTAGCAGAAGGTAAGACTGTAAACATCTACACTGATTCCAGGTATGCTTTTGGCATTGCACACGATTATGGGCCTATCTGGAGAGCCAGGGCTTTCCTGACAGCAAATGGCCATCCCTTTGAACGTGCTGAGGCAGTCCAGCAACTTATGAATGCACTACAGCTTCCCACCCAAGCAGGCATCATAAAGGTAAAGGCACATACCAAAGGCACTGATGGACGGGCAAAAGGGTAACGCACTGGTAGACCAGGCTGCCAAGAAAGCAGCAAGCACTCCTGTAGCCTCTCAAGTACATCACCTAGACACCCCACCATCTCCACTTGTGTTGAAAGACATCTTAGCCCGGTTACAAGAACAGGCAAGTAAGGAGGAGAAAGATAGGTGGCAAAGGATAGGGGCTTGCTCTGATACCGTTACCGGACTATGGGGGAGGGGTGAAAAGGTCTGCCTACCACAGGTACTGTACCCAATGATGGCACAGGTTCTGCACGGGAATGTGCACCACTCGAAGACGGCCATATGTGACACCCTACAGAAACAATGGATTGCCTCCGGGTTTTCCACCTGCGCAGAAAGGCAGGTACAGAGCTGCATGATATGTGCCACACATAATCAGAGTAGGACAGTGAAAACTCCATCCAAACACACTCCCCGGCCCTTTAACCAATTCCAGAGACTGCAGAATGATTATATTCAGTTACCCAGGGTAGGGACGTATGAGTATGTGTTGGTCTGCATTGATTTATTTTCAGGTTGGCCAGAAGCCTACCCAGTTGCCAAAGCTACGGCTAAGACAACGGCGAAGAAACTGATGGCTGAGATCATATGCAGGTATGGAGTTCCTGAAGTCATTGAAAGCGATCGGAGTTCCCATTTTACTGGAGAGATCATGTCAGAGGTAATGGCAGCACTGGGGGTAAGTCAAGCATTGCATACTCCATCCGCAGAGCAGTGGAAAAGTGGAGAGACTAAATGGAACTCTTAAGCTTAAAATCCAGAGGGCAATGACAGAGACTGGTAAACCATGGACAGAATGTCTTCCTCTAGCTTTGTTTTCAGTAAGATATACCCCAAACAGGAAGACAGGACTGTCACCATATGAGATTCTGTTTGGCAGGGGCCCCAATCTTGAATGTTTCTTTCCACAACAGTTGCAGCTCAAGTACCAGGACTTGACTAGCTATGTGCAGGCCTTACATGGACACCTTGCCAGAGTGCATTTAACTGTCTTCAGTTCTCTTCCAGACCCAGACAAGGTTCCTGGACACCATCCCTTTGTGCCAGGAGACCTGGTGTATGTGAAAAAGTTTGTGCGCAGAGATTGTCTCCAGCCGAGATTTGAAGGACCTCACACGGTGATCCCGGTCACCCCCACTGCAGTAAAACTTGAAGGAAAGAGCACCTGGATCCACGCCTCACACTGCAAAAGAGACCGAACCAGTGTTTAGTCACAGTAGTGACTGAAGGGAAATGTTGCTGTTGTTTTTGACCTTGGGACTGAGGGCTGTCCTCGCCCCTACCTCTTCGGCCCCTATTGTAAATATAAGAATTCTGGCCCCACTATTCTCTGGGGAAACCGGACAGCCCCGGCAAATATCTGGCGATTTGATTTCTGTGATGTAGTCAAGTGCCCTGAGACTGAACGGATAGTAGAGGGAATCATCCAGTTTTATATGTGTGTTACCAGAAATGACAACAATAACTGTTATTATTGGGCAGATGCTGCCTGGAATACGGGAGATGATTGGGGATATAAATCTAGTGAAGCCATGTTCCCAAGCATGGGACGGGTAGGAGTCTTCGTGGGAGAATGCATCTAACAGCCCTTCTGCAACCACTTAGGGGCTGTAAATGGGGTAAAAGTTGTCACCCCCTCCTCCTGAATCTGGAGAACGCCCAATCTGCTGACCTGCAGACGTTTGTACTGGGAAGATATTATAATTATGTATTTAGTAGTGGATACCATGGGAATTTAGACCCAGGTGAGCGTTTGCAAAATGTAGTTAATGAAGTGATCCCCATTCCAGGTCTCAGTTGGCAAGAGGTTTTCTCCATAGAAACACAAACAGCCCCAAGGAAAAACCTATGGTTAGAATGGGTGAGATACAATGTAAGAGTCCAGAATATCTCTGTAGGATGTATTGCTTGTGCTGCTGCGAATACACACCTATACACACATGCACTGCTTTTCCCTGATGACAACACCACTGCCTGTGTCATGAATCGTTTGAAAGGTCTGAAGCCCACTGATTGCCCAGATTATGTCCTACCAATTCATAAGGAACCTAGACTAAAGGTCCCAGAAGAAGTAACCGTATTAGCTGACAATTACACCTGCTATAATTCCCAAGACACCACAGGTACACCAGTAGAAATCTCTGAGACAGGTTACTGCAAAGAGAACAGTTCTCTAGATACTGATTTGCTAATTAAACATACACAATATATGTACACCAAAGATACCTGATGAACCTACCAGAAAGAGGAGAAGTTTTGATCAGCTCCACATGAGTTATGAAGAAGATCCACTAGTATATATCGATGCCATTGGAGTGCCAAGGGGGGTGCCTGACCAGTTTAAAGCCCAGAACCAGATTTATGCCGGCATTGCTTCTATAATCCCACAGGTGCAGATTAATAAAAATGTTGAATGAATCAATTACATATATTACAGAGAACGAAGATTTGTCAATTATAGCTGTGATGCCTTTCAGGATATAGTTGAGGACTTGGGCCCTAACACTTGTATGACCCGTGCTGCAACCCGACCTAAGAGAATTACACTGAATCCTGTCCAGACAAGATCACATGTAGTGATATAAGAAGCTGACACAGGATTGTGGTTGGTGGATAGTGGGGACATTAACTTTTAGGAGTAGGCTGACAGTAATCCTTTTGGGAAGGAGCTGTAGACCAGCATGTCATGTCGCCCCCACCACCAGAGAACCAACCACATCAGGTAGGGTAAGACAGATACAGGAATATTATCCCTGGAGGCCCTCTGACTAGCTAGCTATGCAAAAACTATTGGCTGACCCTGAGAACCAACCTTTCTCATTCTACAGACAAATAATGACCATATGATGGACGTATAAGTGCACCTAGGCAGGCCTAGGTAGTTAGTGAGCACGAAAACAGGTGACGTGCTAGGACGCAAATTAAGATTTTCTACAGATGTGACAAAGGAGAGAGTGTAGAGCTATACGTTGGACGGTTACAGCTGAAATGGGAAGACATGGAAAACAGTCCCATAAACCCACTTGATGTTAGAGTATTGGTAAATACATTCATTGACGGTATGACTAAAGACATACGAGACGAAATATAGACAGCCAGACCTGAATGGCAAAATGTAGATCCGAAAGACCTGAAGGTTTCTAAAGAAGTTGAACAAATTAGGACAATAAGACGACGTGTCATGTATGCTGGAGCAGACACATCTTTCTTCTCCAGTTGGTTAGGTGGGATCAAGAGATTCCTTCAATAAGTTTGTTTAGTACTGATTGCCCTCCTTATAGTTGAATCAATAATTTTCTGTTGTGTTATTCTTTGTACAAAAAGGTTATTGCCAAAGCAACTCCGACTGGCACCTTCCTCAATCAAGAAGTAGACCCACCAGAGTACGATGGTACTGATCCAGGGGAGATCCCTAAGTATATTCCTCCTCAAAAGAGTAGACAGAACCCCCCATTCTCAGATGATGCTAAGAGATTTAGTTTAGGGACAGTGGGAGAACTCCATGTGAGGTTAGTGAAGGGTTCAGCTGCCTGGAGGCCTCTCGCTAGGGGAGAGTTTCTGAGGTGTCTGGATGAAGAAATCCACCTCCCCTTTTCCCATCACATGGACAGTCTCGAAGGATCTTTCTTTAAGGGAAAAACTTAGTGTTTAGGGGGGATTGTCAAGGTGAAAATATATATCTTTATACTCTTTTTGTACTTTTATACTGTGAAACAATAAGTTTTTCCTATCTGCTAGCTAATGCAAATGTAATTGTATTTAAAGATGGCCGCCAGGGTTCGGTTTCGTTTCTGGTTTGTGTCTGGAGGGATGATTCATTTCTTCAGAATCGAAACTCAGGAATGTGAAGAAAAGGAGGAATCCACCAGAAGACGTCAGAACAAATCAGAAAGACTGGATGCTAGCTTAAACCCCGCCTAATGCACGTCTTCCCCTAACACTCAATATAGTATTGTGTATTTTAGAATAAAGCCAGTTGGTGTGACCGCTGCAGACATGTGTGGATGCACGGGGCATTAACTAAGTTTGAACCAGCTACCTGTCTGATTTATTCTTATCCGGTACCAGATGCCCTGCACACATATTAATTTGGAATGACTGGTGAAGGAAGGGTAATTGTCGTATTACGACCCCGACACTGGAACTCCCAAAACTGATTCAATAACACAAGCCCTCTCCTCACTTGAGGCTCCGGGTCCCAATGCAATCAACAACTCCTGGATTCGGGCTGCTGGTGACTACTGGGTATTGGATTCCAGACTACCACTGGATCCTGGATTTGGCAAGCAGCTTAATTCCTCTGGGTCCACTTCCACTGAGTTTTCATCGTCCTCCATGACGTTCAAAGACACAATCGCCATCTTGCTACACCTTATCTGACCTGACTTATATAAGGTTTAATAATTGATTTCATTAGCCATTTTCTCCTTCACAATCCCCCCGCTGCCACCAAAATGTGGAGACACAGGGGGTTGGCGGGCGCCCAGGTCCACTAGCTGGAACTGCATGGACCAGGGATCGTCCTACCGAACGTCTGCTCTCCCTTTAATGTGGGCATAACGCTCCTCAGACAACGCAGGGTGAGGGTAAAACAGTGTGGCAATTATCAAACACAGGCAGATAACACATAGAACAGTCCCAGCACAGTACCCAAGATGGTGCAAAACTACAGAGTCTCTTCGACTGACCCACCGGGATGAAGGCAGATGTTATGTCAGAGCTCCCAGCGTTGCTACCGCACCTGTGGTACACACACAGAGAGGAGGTAACGACAAGCGTAGAAAGATGACAGTCCATACAAGGTCCAAGGCCAGTTGACACAAGAGGCACAATCTGGCTTTTCCGAACATCTCCATGGACCTCAGGAGCCCAGAGGATCCCAATCCTGGCTTTCTCCAAACATATCCATGGTTCAGCTATGGTCAATGGAGCAGATCTGTATCCTTGCAACCTGGGCCAAAAACCCCTAGGTTGTTTCCTGTAGAATGATAGATCCATGTTCCTCATGATGGAGCCATGATAAATTGGCTGCAGTCCTGTCGTACGTCCTTTGGGTGTTTTAGCAGAATCTCTGGCTGTCTCTCTCTGTCTCTGAGTCTCTTTATAAAGAGGCACGTATCCTATTTTTAGATTTACCCAGTGTCCTTCAGTCCACCCTCACCAATAAGGAGAAGAATGGTTACAACCGCCTTGTTTATGTAATCTGTTTGCATAGATTTTCCTCCTGTTTTAAAATTCAACAAACTATCTGGGCTAGACAATGTATAATTAGCATATTCGTAACCTCACTATTCATCAAGGATAAGAGCACACTGTGTTATATCAAATATCAGCTTACAAGTCAATATTACAGGCTTACACAAAAAAAGTCTGTTTTCTTGACCACCAGAAATCAACACTTAAATCTAAAAGCCAACAGCCACATAAAAATTCAATTCTTCTTGGTTTGCTAAACATAGTCGTCTGGGTAATTAAGATATAATCTGGTTTCTTCACAATGGTGTATAATGGTGTATGTCATGTTTGTAAGAGGTAAAAGTATGTGAATCTTCAGGATAAGTAGATACATTGAAGGTGACATTAGGGACTGGTATTTGCAATCGATGGGATGACAATCAGGTATGAATGGGCAACCTATTTTAAAGAACTGGTTTCTATCAAAGTTTGATCTTCACACATTTGTGGAAGAGTAATGGCTGAGTCACACATAACGATATCGTTAACGATATCGTTGCAACGTCACGCTTTTGGTGATGTAGCAACGATCCCGCTAATGATCTCGTTATGTGTGACAGCGACCAACGATCAGGCCCCTGCTGGGAGATCGTTGGTCGTTGGGGAATGATCAGGACCATTTTTTGGTCGCTGATCACCCGCTGTCATCGCTGGATCGCCGTGTGTGACGCCGATCCAGCGATGTGTTCACTTGTAACCAGGGTAAATATCGGGTTACTAAGCGCAGGGCCGCGCTTAGTAACCCAATATTTACCCTGGTTACCATTGTAAAAGTTTTTTAAAAAAACACTACATACTCACATTCTGATGTCTGTCACGTCCCCCGGCGTCCACAGGGTTAAAACTGCTTTCGGCAGGAGTGCTGCTAATGCTGCGCTGCTGCCGAGAGCTTCCCTGCACTGACTGTGTCAGCGCCGGCCGTAAAGCAGAGCACAGCGGTGACGTCACCGCTGTTACTGCCGGCGCTGACACATTCAGTGCAGGGAAGCTCTCGGCAGCAGCGCAGCATTAGCAGCGCTCCTGCCGAAAGCAGTTTTAACCCTGTGGACGCCGGGGGACGTGACAGACATCAGAATGTGAGTATGTAGTGTTTTTTTTTTTTTACTTTTACAATGGTAACCAGGGTAAATATCGGGTTACTAAGCGCCGGCCTGCACTTAGTAACCCGATGTTTACCCTGGTTACCCGGGTGCTGCAGGGGAACTTAGGGGAAACTGTCTTCAACGATGCTGAAGTCCTTCCCCTGATCGTTGGTCGCTGGAGAGAGCTGTCTGTGTGACAGCTCCCCAGCGACCACACAACGACTTACCAACGATCACGGCCAGGTCGTATCGCTGGTCGTGATCGTTGGTAAGTCGTTTAGTGTGACTCCAGCTTAACATGACAGGAACAAAGGGGATTACTGAGAAGCTCAGAAGATTTGAAGTGTGGACTCTACTAATCTACAGTCAGACAGATTGTGTTTCACATGGAGGAAATTCAAGACCATACTAAAGGTAGCTTCACACTCAGCAACTTTACAACGAGAACGACAACGATCCGTGACGTTGCAGCATCCTGGATAGCGTTCTCGTTGTGTTTGACACGCAGCAGCCATCTGGATCCGGCTGTGATATCGCTGGTCGGAGCTAGAAGTCCAGAACTTTATTTGGTCGTCAGGTCGGCGTGTATCGTCGTGTTTGACAGCAAAAGCAACGATGCCAGCAATGTTTTACATGGAGCTAACGACCTGAGATAACGATAAGTGAGTCGCCGTTACGTCACTGGATCGCTCCTGCATCGTTCTGGAGCTGCTGTGTTTGACGTCTCTACAGCGACCTAAACAGCGATGCTCCAGCGATCGGCTCGTTGTCTATATCGCTGCAGCGTCGCTGAGTGTGACGGTACCTTTACCCCCCCAGGAGTGTGACCAGCAGTGATCACTACACATGCAGTGCGTACAATAGGGTGCAAGGTCACAAAAGAACCCAAGGTCACTTCTAAGCAACTAAAGGCCTCTGACACTAGATCAGGAGGACAGTGAAAAACAATGGTGAATGACAGAACTGCAAGGAAAAAGTCACCGCTCTGCAGGAACAACATCGCTGGCCGGCTACAGCTTTCTGAAGATCATCTGCGCAAGACAGTAGAGATGCTGGGACAATGTTAGTAGAAGATCAAGACTCCGTGAGCCGCTGATGTTTATGTGTAATTTGTGCTCACATTTTTCCAGCCAGGCAGTTCATGTTTGGGGAGTTGCGGGTACTTTCTTCAATAATACGCTTCATACTGATTAATCCTTTCTCTTGTATTTGTTGCTCGTTACTTCTGGATTCTTTGTGTCCATTTTTCCTACTAATATTTCAAGAAACGAGAAAAGCAGCCAAATAATTCACTACTTTAGATAATTCCTCCGACTTCCTCTGTTTTTTCTGTTTTTGTGTCCGGGGAGAACGTTCTGTGGACAGAGAAGGTCAGAATGGAGGTTTTTGGTATAAATGAGACATCATGCTTGTGTAGAAAGACCCTGAATTGCAGCATAAATCCCCCAACATCTGACACGGCGGCCGTCGCTCACAGGACGAGGCTTTCTAAGCGTTTATCACCCTGCGTCCTGCTGTCGGGCGATGGTGATGTGGGGTGTGACCGTCGCAGGTCGACGGTGACCTGGGGTGTGAGCATCGTAGGATGATGGTGACGTGGGGTGTGAGCATCGTAGGATGACAGTGACCTGGGGTGTGAGCATCGTAGGATGATGGTGACGTGGGGTGTGAGCGTCGCAGGACAATGGTGATGTGGGGTGCGAGCTGCGCGGGACGATGGTGACGCGGGGTGTGAGCGTCGTAGGATGATGGTGACATGGGGTGTGAGCGTCGCAGGACGATGGTGACGCGGGGTGTGATCGTCGTAGGATGATGGTGACATGGGGTGTGAGCGTCGCAGGACGATGGTGACGCGGGGTGTGATCGTCGCGGGACGGTGACGCAGGGTGTGAGTGTCGCAAGACGATGACGGTGACGCGGGGTGTGAGCACTGCAGGACAATGAAGACCTTGTCATGGGCTGCGAGAGTCGCAAGACAATGGTGACTGTGCCGTGGGCTGTGAATGTCTTTGGACAACGAGGGCGTTTCCACGGGCTTTGAATGTCACGGGACGACGAGGGCGGTGCCACGGGCTGTGAGCGTTGTGGGACGACGAGGGGGGTGCCACGGGCTGTGAACGTCTTTGGACGACGAGGGCGGTGCCACGGGCTGTGAGCGTTGCGGGACGACGAGGGCGGTGCCACGGGCTGTGAACGTCTTTGGACGACGAGGGTGGTGCCACGGGCTGTGAGCGTTGCGGGACGACGAGGATGGTGCCATAGGCTGTGAGTGTCGCGGGACGATGAGGGTGGTGCCGCGGGCTGTGAGGGTCGTAGGACGACGAGGATGGTAATGTGGGCTGTGGGGGTCGTAGGACGATTGTGACGGTGTCGTTACAGGACAAGTCATAAAGGTCAGGACCCAAAAAGGACAAATGCTGACAATAAGTGATGATGTAGTGAGCACAAGAGGAAGCAGATTAGATATCTAGAAGTGGATACAAACTGTCCAGGTGGTGTCGGCAGTGAAGCAATTACTGCATAGTGAGAAATAATTTCACAATGAACGTTAAATGAATGAATCAAAGTAGAATGCAGTAATCTGGGATCCTGACTGTCGGGAGCATGAGATTCCCCAAATAAAGGTAAGAGGTGACACCCGTGTACAGTAATAATGGGGTGCAGCGTGCATGATGGGAAGGAATGATCGCTGCCCTCTGTCCATGTTATCACGCCCCTGTGGGTATGATAATGTAATTTGCATGAGACACCATCATTACCACCCACAGGCGTGATAACATGGACAGAAGGCCGACCAGTGTGGGGACACTGACGCCCCAATGACAAGTCTAAGCCCTCATTAATATAGGGAGGGGAACAATATCAAGGCTTTCCTGGAACATTCCCGTAGGCGGTCGGGCAGGAGTGCAGCCGGGAAGAAGGGCAGGGGGCCGGACAGCTTCTCTTTAAAGGGGTCGTCCACTGCTCTGGAAGCCCCTTCTGAAATACTGTGTAGAAGAGCATCTGCATACTCTCGCCTCCTGTACCGGCTCCGATCCCGTTAATGGACGTCAGCATTCACTCCTCACCGGGACTCCCGAGGATCCGCTGAAAAACGTGACAGCAGCAGCTCAATAGCAGCCATCGAGGGACGACACCACTCACATGGCCCAGTGTCACCAAGATTCAGGAGACCTAAAGTCCATGACCGAGACCAGGACAGGACGGAGAAGATGGCGTCTGTATATCCCATAGGGGAGTCTGAGGGTCGTATGAGGAGACCACCTCCACAATGCTCAGTCATTGTAAAGTACCATCAATGGCCAGAAGAGGGAGCCAGAGCCTGAGATGTCACAATGGGATCACTGATACAAAATAACGAATCTCAGATTCCGGAAGGGAAGAATCGTCCTATCATGTCTGATCCTCCTTGGCGAAAATCTCAGGACGTTTTATGTCCAATTTATGAAATCCCACTTTCTGAGGGGTTCACAAACTTATAAATACCACTGCCCCTTCATAATCAACAGCAGACGCAATACTGATAGCTGATAACAGGGAGTAATAGATTGTAGGTATTTTATATTACTGTACATAAAAATACTTCACGTGACACAACTACGATACATTACAAAATATAACACAACAGAAAAAAAACATAAGAACAAAACTCCAATCAGACGACAAAAAAAACGACACAAATCATAAAGAAATAAAACCAGAAATGGAAACAAAATGGAGAAAGTTCATGACCTACAAATCAGGGACAAGAAAAAAAAAATCAAATAAAATAAGCAAAACTAAAAGGCAAAAAACAAAACACCCATAACTACATGAATACCCCCATAAAATACTAAATAATAAATAGTATAAAATCATGTAAGACCCCCGGCCCAGCTTCATTCATACTACTATATACAACCCCAACTACATTCACACCGTCCTATATACAATATTATATACAATATATACACTATAAACACATTATACTAAACCGAACACTATACAACACCGCAAACACAACACAACCCTACCGGTCCCACTGCCTTACCTTACAGCCACCCCCTTACACCACCACATTCACCCCACAACAAACCTAAATACAATACAGTGTACAAGATTAACATTTTTATTTTTATTTATTTATTTATTTTTAATTATTTTTTTTTCCTTTTTTAATATATACACACACACACCTACTCTAACTATCCCGCCACCCCTGATCCAGCTCTGGCCACAAAGTTCAGGAATTATCCGAGCTAGGATCAGGCCCCAAAGTTTTTCCCCAGGCGGGGCCTGGGCCAGGCCAGATCAGTCTCTTATCACCGCCGTTGAAACCCCCCAATCCCCCCACCCAACCTAACTAAGACCCTCTATTATACACACTATATACAATATATAATAATAATAATAATAATAATCTTTATTTATATAGCGCCAACATATTCCGCAGCGCTTTACAGTTTAACAGTTTCAAACACAACAGTCATAGGTAACAACGTTAACAATACAATAATTAAAGCACAATAAGCCGCCCCTGCTCGTGAGAGCTTACAATCTACAATGAGGTGGGGGAGATACAAAGTACAGGTGTGTATTTACAATGATGTATTTACAATGATGGTCCAGCCATCTTCAGGGGGTGGGGGGTAGATGGAGATAGTGAATGGGCTACACACACACAAACATAAAATGACTGATTAGGGAACGCGATAGGCCGCTCTGAACAAATGAGTTTTGAGTGAGCGCCTAAAGCTATGCAAGTTGTGGATGGTCCTAATATCTTGGGGTAGAGCATTCCAGAGGATTGGCGCAGCACGGGAGAAGTCTTGGAGTCAGGAGTGGGAGGTACGGATTAGTGCAGAGGTTAGTCGAAAGTCGTTTGCAGAGCGCAGAGGTCGGTTAGGCCGATAGACAGAAATGAGGGAGGAGATGTAAGGGGGTGCCGCACTGTGGAGAGCTTTGTGGGTGAGAACAAGTACTTTGAATTGTATCCTGTAATGAATGGGCAGCCAGTGTAATGACTGGCGAAGAGCGGACACGTCCGAGTAACGATTAGCCAGATGGACGACCCTGGCTGCTGCATTAAGGATAGACTGGAGAGGGGAAAGTCGCGTGAGGGGGAGGCCAATTAAAAGAGAGTTACAGTAGTCCAGACGGGAGTGGATTAGGGCGACAGTGAGAGTTTTTGTTGTCTCCATGGTGAGAAAAGGGCGGATTCTAGAGATGTTCTTTAGGTGTAAGCGGCACGAGCGGGCAAGAGATTGTATGTGGGAGGTGAAGGAGAGATCGGAGTCAAACATGACACCCAGACAGCGTGCCTGCTGCCTAGGCGTTATTATGGTGCCACCCACGGAGAGGGAAATGTCAGATTTAGGGAGGTTAGTAGAAGGCGGGAGCAGAAGAAGTTCAGTTTTGGAGAGGTTGAGCTTCAGATAGAGAGCGGACATGATGTTAGAGACTGCAGACAGACAGTCAGTGGCGTTCTGTAGTACAGCGGGGGTAAGGTCAGGGGCTGATGTGTATAGTTGTGTGTCATCAGCATAAAGATGGTACTGAAAGCCAAATCTGCTGATGGTCTGTCCAATTGGGGCCGTGTAGAGGGAGAAGAGAAGGGGGCCAAGGACTGAGCCCTGAGGTACCCCGACAGTGAGAGGAAGAGGAGATGAAGTGGAGCCGGAGAACAGAACACTGAAGGAGCGTTCAGAAAGATAGGAAGAGAACCAGGAGAGAGCAGTGTTCTTAATGCCTAGTGACTGGAGCCTAGAGAGTAGGAGAGGGTGGTCAACAGTGTCGAAAGCTGCAGAAAGATCGAGGAGAATGAGCAGAGAGTGGTCACCGTTACATTTTGCTGTCAGAAGGTCATTGGTCACCTTGATGAGTGCAGTTTCTGTTGAATGTAGGAGGCGGAACCCGGACTGTGAAGGGTCTAGGAGGGAATGAGTGGAGAGGTAATGGGTAAGGCGGGAGTAGATCAGGCGCTCCAGGAGTTTTGAGATGAAGGGTAGATTGGAGACCGGTCTGTAGTTGTTTGCACATGATGGGTCAAGGGTGGGTTTTTTTAGTAATGGAGTAATGATAGAGTGTTTGAAGGAGGAGGGGAAAATGCCAGAGGAGAGGGAGAGATTAAAGATTGCAGTTAGGTGAGTTGTGACGACTGGAGAGAGAGACTGGAGGAGGTGTGAGGGAATGGGGTCGGTGGTGCATGTAGTCGGACGAGAAGAGGAGAGGAGCTTGGAGACTTCTTCTTCTGTGATGGGATCGAATGTGGAGAGTGAGCCAGGGGAGATGCAGGGAGGAATGGGAGTCATTGCACTTGGTGTCTGGGAGCGGATTTCCTGACGGATGTTATCTATTTTCTCTATAAAGTGGGAGGCCAGGTCATCAGCACAAATGTCTGTGATAGGGTCTTGTGCTTTTGGCCTGAGGAGGGAGTGAAATGTGTCAAAAAGTTTCTTGGGGTTGTTGGATAGTGATAGTGATTGTATATAATATATACAATACACTATATACAATATATACAAAAACCAACATCACAGAACACAACCTACATACTCACCACCCAAGGCTCAAGTTCGATGCCTGCAAACCTTCTATTTCAGGAGACAGAAATACAAAACAAAAATCTAGGGTGTAAAGATATCAGCCCACCACCAGGATATAGGAGCGCTAACGGACTAAGGCACCCCGAAGGAGAAACCCCTCCAGAGATGGGCCGCCCTCCGGGCACCCAGTCTTTCGCACTCCAGAGAACGCACCTTCACCAGGGCACCTAGGATGCTGCTACAAACTTCATCTACACGGAGGATTTTACTCTGCGTCGTAACTAAAACTCGTGCGTTCCACGTGAAGTACCTAACCACTGCACTAACTAAGAATAAAGTGGCTCGGTCCCTTCTCCCGAGTTCTCTGAACGCTCCATAGGCCCACTCGGCATAGGACAGAGTGGCCAGCCGCGGCCAACCAATGGAAGCACCCACCCTGTTGTACACCTCTGTATTAAAGGGACAATGAAGCAGGAAGTGCTCCATGCTTTCCAGCATGGTAGCGCAATCCTCACGGGGACAATTCCTGTCCACGGAGCTCCTGTGCTTCAAATTGTCCCTCACATACAACTTACCTTGGAAGCAGCGCCAAGTCAAGTCCCAATACTTCTTGGGGATCCTGCTAGAAAACTTAACCCAACCTCTAGATCCCAACTCGGGCAGTCCTTGAGGACCAATGGTCTCTGAAAATGCAAAAGCAAGACCCGCATGTCGAGGAGTTTCCTCAGGAGGGACCTCACCTCCCACATTCCCAGAACCCACCAGCGCATCATTTTCAGAACCGGGGGAACATAAGATGGGAGATACCCGTGCGGTGTGTGAAGATCCTTCAATCTTCTCCCTGTCTCCGATTCCTGGAAGAAAGGCTGAAACCATCCCTTGCAGGAGAATACCCACGGAGGAGCCCTCTCTTTCCAGAGGTTTGCCGCGTTAACTTTCAAAAGGGTATTCACTCGGAACACCACGGGGTTCACCATATTCAACCCCCCTAGTCTCGTGCGGTAAGTGACCTCCCGTTTGACTAGGTTTAGTCTACTCCCCCATAACATCTGGAAGAACAGACTGTAGACCCGTGTCCAGAGAGGCTCCGGCAAGACACAGACGCTGCTCAGGTAGATTAACAAGGGGAGCAGGGAAGCTTTGCCTCAGGGTCAAAGACCAGCCCTTCCATTGGTCCACTCTTTGGGTGACACCTTTGATTCTGCCTTCCCAGTTTTTCGTGGGGTAATCACTCTGGCCAAATTTGATGCCTAGGACTTTGGCATGTTTTTGGGGTTCGGGGATGGTGTTCGGAAGATCAAACGCAGGATCCCCGCCTCCCAGCCAGAGATTCTCACACTTGTCCTGGTTGACCTTTGGCCCGGATACCTCCGAGTAGCTCCTCACTTCTGACATCACCGCTATCGCCTCCTCTTGCGAAGAAACAAAAATGGTGACATCGTCCGTGTAGGCCACCACCCTCAGGATAGCCTCTGGCGCCACCCTGCCAATGGTCCACAATCAACCCTTCTGAGGAAGGGATCGATCGCAAATGCGTAAAGCAAAGGGCTAAGAGGGCAGCCCTGGCAGACACAAGATCCTACACTGAAAGGTTGTCCGATCCACCCGTTTTCCAGAAGGAAAGTCTCAGCCCCTGCGCACAAGGTCTTAAGCAGCCAACAAACCCTCCAGACAGACCATACCTCAAAAGAGTGAACCAGAGGTACTCGTGGTCGACCCGATCAAAGGCTTTTGCCTGATCCAGGGTCAGCAAGAACCCCTTCCAAAGGCCCGCCCTGCCTTGCTCCATGGCCTCTCGGACACCCAGAACAGCACTGAAAGTGCTATGGCCAGGAACGCAACAGTGCTGGGCCTCCGAAAGGAGCCGTGCTGCAAACTTCACCAGCCGGTCGAAAAGTATCTTAGCCAAAACCTTCCTATCCACATTGAGAAGTGCTATGGGATGCCAATTCTCAATGCGTGACGGATCCTTATTCCTTACCCTTTGACAAAATGATCAAAGCTGACCTCCATAATGATCTCGGCAGAGTGCCCAAGGAGAGACACTCATTAAAACCTGAGTCAAGAGGGGGACCAATGATTCACTAAAGGTCCTAAAGAACTCGGATGTTAAACCATCCAGACCTGGTGATTTTTTGGGGGGCCTGAGCCCATCGATCACCAGTCTCACTTCCTCTTCTATGATTGCTTCAGCCAAACTGCCCAGCGAGAGGTCAGCCCCTGGCTCAGGAACATTTTCAGCCAGGAAAGCCGACAGCCAGTCATGATCCAGTTCCCTCCTTCCCAAGAGGTGCGAGTAGTATGAACTGATGACCTCCAAGATTCCTGATCTGGACCTTCTCAGGGATCCTGTACTGTCCATCAGCCCCGTCACTATCTTACTATTCACTGACATCTTGCAGCTTCTGTAAGAGTTGGGCGAATATAACTTCCCGTAGTCCCTCTTAAAAACCAAAGATGCGTGCCTATCGTACTGACACCTCTTTAGCAAGGATTTCACACTGGAGATCTCCTCGGAGCTACCACCAGTCGAGACAAGATGCTTGAGTTTCCTCCTCAAACTCTGATACAGGCAATCCCTGTTCAGGCTTTGGAGCTTTGAGAGTTGCCAGAAGAATCTCGCCACCCGATGTTTGAACATTTCCCACCACTCTGACTTAGTGTTACTTAGGCCCAGCAACGGTACCTGGCTCTGAAGAAATTCCTCAAAGCACGTCTTACAGCTTTTTCCTCAAGGAGTGACAAATTCAGCTTCCAATAACCTCTTCCCATCCGAGGAGACTCTGTAGCGTTCAGAGAAAACATAATCAAATAGTGATCAGAGAACTCCACCTCCACAACCAATAATGGCAAGGAGAAGGCCTACTCCTTCAAATAAAATCTGTCTATACTAGATCTGCACTGGCTACCTCTAAAAAAGGTGAATCCCGTGTTTCCTCATAGTTTGTAAGCTTGCGAGCAGGGCCCTCATTCCTCCTGGTATCTATTTTGAACTGTGATTTCTGTTATGCTGTAATGTCTATTGTCTGTACAAGTCCCCTCTATAAGTTGTAAAGCGCTGCGGAATATGTTGGCGCTATATAAATAAAAATTATTATTATTATTATTATATTATTGCCTGTATTGTGCAGGATGTGGACATCCACCAGACGTGCCTCACTTACTATCCTGTTTAGCATGACGCAATTGTAAGCCAGCTTTCTCCGGAACCTCCTCTATCACAGGGCCTCGTGACGTTGTTGAAATCCCCTCAAAAGACCACCTGCCAACTCGAAGACAAAAAGGTTTGATCTTCATGAAGAGACCACTCTTATCCTTGGTTGTTTTCCTGTTACCCTTTTTTTTGCTCTGACCACTCGCTCTCTCCCTCATCCAGACTGTCACCACATGAAGGTTCCTGGGAAGACATGGCATCCTTTTGCTCCTCCCTTTCAAGTCTCTTGAATTCCTTGCTCAATTCGCTGGCTTTAGGATCCTCAGCTGCAGTAGCTGAAGTACCCGGGTCAACTTTAGGGTCATTACTTCCTGCCCCGTTTCAATGGCGCTGCTCCTGCCATCTGATATTGGATGGCGGCAGCTTGCTCCTCCCCAGTTTCCTGTGTCCTCCACCCCTACTGGTCCCTTCACCGGCAAGATTGGTCCCAGCTTTCGCCTGTCCTGCACTCGCTGCTTTCAAGACCGCATTGGCAAAGGAACGCGGACAGCGACTGAACGGGTGACCGAGGTCACCACACAAGTTACACCTAATCCTGCCCCAGGTAGCAGCGAGATGGCCGAGGTCCCCACACAGTGTGCATTTCTGGGTGGTACACTGCGCACTGAAGTGTGTGGGGCTGCCGCACCTGTGACAGACCTTAGGCTGCCCCCGGTAGAAAATCAAGATCCTGTCCCTCCCCAAAAATGTTGAGGAAGGGATATGGGTAACGGTGTTTCCTTACACCTTCAATTTCACCATGAAGGTCCAGGCCCCTGACCAGATACCATGGTTGTCGCGGGTCCTCTCGGGAATACCGACGA
This sequence comes from Ranitomeya variabilis, assembly GCF_051348905.1. NCBI lineage: Eukaryota > Metazoa > Chordata > Amphibia > Anura > Dendrobatidae > Ranitomeya > Ranitomeya variabilis. The sequence goes on from NC_135234.1 coordinate 7,158,542, forward strand.
TGTTGCCGTATCGACCAACCCAGGTGGAGATGTCCACACAGGAAAGTGACTCATTACTGGTCAAAGCGGTCACCTTCCTGACTGAGTTCTGGATATTTATGTAAAACAAGAGGGGATTATAGGGAGAGAAATGGGAAGCGCAGACTTCTGAGTGTAGTAGTTAGTTTCCAAAGGTGTGTACTCAGTGTGAATCCACTCACCTTTTTGGTGTCTTGATATACTGTGTATAGATCCAATCCATGGATCACTCCATTCCTCTTTCCACTCAGTTTGCTGCAAAGATCTGGGAACTGATGAGCGCACTGAATGAGTTCTGGATATTGCAACAGGACAGAAACCACATTCCTCCTCTTCCTCTGCTGACACTCCAGCCTGTGTGGTCGGAGTCCTCTGCCGTGTTGGGAGGCCGCTTCCCTGTTGTTGGCTCTGCAACTCACTTTCCTGGCTTGTTCCAGCACATGGGACTCCAGTCACAGCCACGTCCTCCTCCTTGCTTAGGATGGCGGCTGGTGGTTGTCCTGAGGTGTTAAACCCCTTAATTTCTGAGAACCGCCGCTGGTTCTTAAACCTCTCCAGGAAGGGATCTGCGCTTTTCTCAATCCCCTCCCGGAGGAGCAAATGTAAGGAGGTTGCTTTCCCTGCTCCTTGCCTGGAACCACATAGTCAGACAGCTGGGTTGTTGGGGGGGAAGACGTTCTGCCCTGGACAGAGGGGACCAGGGGACTGCTGGGAAGAGAGAGGGGAGTGGTCAGAAAAGAGCGGGAGAGCAGAGAGAAGGCAGCGCGCCAAAGAGAGGGCAGGCTGCAGCGCCGTGCTCCCCTAAAAGTAGTGCTCCCCGTGAGGGCACTGAGGCTGAGATACCCACCAGAGTGAAGGCTGGATGCGGGGGTGTAGATTTGGAAGCCTCCTGAATCAGAGACAGTGACTGTGCAGCCCTGATGACCGCAGTGACAAGCAAAGATCCCTGAGTGTGATAAGTAACTGCCCAGTGTGTGTGTGACAGCGTTATTACAGAGAGACTGTCAGCCTGGTACACAGAGGCTCCTGCAGTAGCGACCGACGGAGGCTGTGCTATTTCCTGGTTCCAGTTTCACTTTGAGAAGAACAGGCTGCAGAGGCTTAACCCCGGACTTTCCAGGAGACACAGAAGAGACTTCAGGATCTCAAGCCCTGCTGGTGACTGTATCCACATTGGAAAATAAGGACCCTCCAGTCAGGACCTCCCTGGGCTGATAAGTTACCAGAACACTCGTTAACCCTTTTGGTTCCGCTTAATTGTTTACTGTTTGACTCCATTAACCCCCTGTTTACTCCCTGCGAGGAGAATTTTACCCCTGTTAATAAATCCCCTTCAACAGTTGGTCTGTCTGTTCTGTGGTGACATACGCAACCCTGCACTCTATTACACTTGGCGTAGTCGGCAGGATGTCACACGGTAGCGCGGAAGGGGCAGACCAAGCAGTTGATGGAGGTCCCAGGTCTAGCATCTCCCTGGGAGCCATGTTAGCTAACCTGCCAAGATTTTCAGGGAGTAATGTCATGTTGTGTGGTTGGACGGAGCGCATCCGGGGGGTGATGCGGATGTATCCTATGACACCGGCTCTGCAGGCGGAAATAGCTGTGATGGCCCTAGAGGGGGATGCACGGGACTCTGTTATGCTCAGACCCCCTCAGACGAGAGATACCCTGGACAAAGTATTACGTATACTTGAGGAGGCGCATCGGGACCCCACTGACGTAGGGGAGCTGCGCATGCGACTGTTCCGCCGGGTACAAAGAGAGGGGGAGACCGTGACGCAATATATGAACGCACTGCAGGAGATTCATACTGCCATTATACAGAAGGACGGCGTAGGTGTGGGGTCAGTTGACGTTGTGCTGCGAGACCAACTGGTGACAGGCTTGCGAGATGTGTTGATGAAACAGGCCCTGCGAGAGCGCATGCGTGTAAAGCTAGATATGACTTTCTCTGAGGTCAGGAGTGAGGCACGCACGCGCGAGCAAGAGCAAGGGGCGGTAGGGCCAGTGGGAAAGGTATGGAGCAGGGAGGTAACAGCCCCTCAATGGGTAGAAGACTTGAAGAAGGAGGTTAAGCGAGTCCGTGAGGAGGTGGCTGAATATAAGAAGATCCCTGCTGCAGAGTACAGCCCTCCAGTGCGAGAAAGAGAGACCGCCCCCCAAAGTGAGACTAGTGCCACTCGGCAAAGAAGACTGCCTAGATGCTACAACTGCGGAGCACCCAGTCAGAATGAAGAGGAGGCAATGTGGACCCGAGATTCCCAGCTGAAGATAAGAAGAATCTGGGAGGAGATTGAGAGTCTGGGGAAAGCCCTTACTGCCGTTTTGGGGACCAGCGGCATACCCCGAGGCAACGTGCGGAAGCCGCCAGAAAGAGATAGAGGAGAGGTGAGCAGCATGAAGAAGGCTTCGGTGGTGGCCCCAGAGTATAACTCCATATCCTGGGGTGAAGAGCAGCCGCAGATGAGAGATGTCCCCCGCCGAGGTCGACGATCCAGACTGAAGCGCCCTCTAGACCGTCGCAGACGTGAGTGCTGGTCGTGCAGAAAGGTGGGACACATGTCCAGAAATTGCCCTACCCGAGAAGAGCGGTGGCAGAGATCCGCTCACCCCTCTGAGGGTCCTGCTAACTGGAGGGAACGTCGCCCCTGGAGGGAATGGTACGGCAGAAAGAGAAGAGTTCCACCTAGGACAAGACAGTATCACAATGTCGGATGCCAAGGAGAGGTGGAGAAGGTGTCAAGCATCTCTGGTGAAATGACTGCGCTGTCCCAATGCGTAAAGGCGAACCTGGTGGATCTACAGCCTGGGTCTGAAGGTTTCGTTGGTGAGACTCAGTCCGGAGGAAAGAAAGTGACGTTCACTCAAGAAGACCACTGAAGTGCTTTACTACCTTGCCCAGCACGAGTTCCCGAAGAAGGAAAGAAAGTGCCAAGTGTTCCTGCGACACTCGTTTTCAAGGTCCGAGCCAATGAGAAGGAGAAACCACTGATGTCATCCCCTGAGGTAAAGAATGTGCTGGCTGTCAGCTCACCAGTTCCTGATCGGACAGGGGAAATGGAACAGCTGAGTGAGACAGGGCGTGTGGTTGAGAAGCCCTGGGAAGTGATGTCCGCAGAGCTCGGCGCAGATGACAAAGAGTCCGGCCTGCATGGTCTTAATTCATCTGACTCAAGCTTCGACGAGAATGCTCCTGTCAAAGAGAGGGGGAGCTATGGAGAAGAATTACCTGTACTAAGCCCCCAGACTGAGGAACCCGAGCAAGAAGCCCCTACGCAAACACCTGCTACCGGCAAGGCTAAGAAGAAGAAGAAAAAGAAGAAGAGGACAGCAGTTGTTGATGAAGCAGAGAAAGCATATCTCAACCTGACTGATGAACAGCTCCTAAACCATTTAGTTTGGGAGTATGTGCAAGAAGAAAGGCAGAAGGAGATGCGAGAATTGCAGGTATCTGACTCCCCTCCAAAGAACAAAGAGAAGCACGAAGAGACCTCGCCCGTGGAATGGCGAGCTTTAAGAGAGGGGGAATGTAAGGAGGTTGCTTTCCCTGCTCCTTGCCTGGAACCACATAGTCAGACAGCTGGGTTGTTGGGGGGAAGACGTTCTGCCCTGGACAGAGGGGACCAGGGGACTGCTGGGAAGAGAGAGGGGAGTGGTCAGAAAAGAGCGGGAGAGAAGAGAGAAGGCAGCGCGCCAAAGAGAGGGCAGGCGGCAGCGCCGTGCTCCCCTAAAAGTAGTGCTCCCCGTGAGGGCACTGAGGCTGAGATACCCACCACGCAGGGGTCAGGAACCTTGGCCCTCCAGCTGTGGGAGAACTACAATTCCCAGCATGCCTCAACTGCTGCAAGTTGCTAGGGCATGCTGGGAGTTGTAGTTTTATAACAGCTGGAGAGCCGAGGTTCCCCACCCCTGCACCAGAGTGAAGGCTGGATGCGGGGGTGTAGATTTGGAAGCCTCCTGAATCAGAGACAGTGACTGTGCAGCCCTGATGACCGCAGTGACCAGCAAAGATCCCTGAGTGTGATAAGTAACTGCCCAGTGTGTGTGTGACAGCGTTATTACAGAGAGACTGTCAGCCTGGTACACAGAGGCTCCTGCAGCAGCGACGGAGGCTGTGCTATTTCCTGGTTCCAGTTTCACTTTGAGAAGAACAGGCTGCAGAGGCTTAACCCCGGACTTTCCAGGAGACACAGAAGAGACTTCAGGATCTCAAGCCCTGCTGGTGACTGTATCCACATTGGAAAATAAGGACCCTCCAGTCAGGACCTCCCTGGGCTGATAAGTTACCAGAACACTCGTTAACCCTTTTGGTTCCGCTTAATTGTTTACTGTTTACTGTTTGACTCCATTAACCCCCTGTTTACTCCCTGCGAGGAGAATTTTACCCCTGTTAATAAATCCCCTTCAACAGTTGGTCTGTCTGTTCCGTGGTGACATACGCAACCCTGCACTCTATTACACACTAACCGGACTACCCCATCCCTGAGGGCTTTAAACCTCTGGGAGGTCGCAGGTCTTTCCTTGTTTGGAGGCTTGGTGTTCAGGATCCGGGCCTCCCGCAGCTCCTCCTTCAGCCCGGTTAGTGCTTTGCCAGCGTCCTCGTACTCACGTAGCATGGCGACCACACGGGAGGAGAAGGTACTCGTGGACTCGCCGGAGCTCTTCTCCCCCCAGGATGTTCCTGGGCTCTCCTTCCTGGGGCCTGGGGTGCCCCTGTCTCCCTCTCTGGGTGGCCGATGAGCTGTCTCGGAGTTGGAGTAGTTAGGATTGGTTTTCCTCACCCTTCCTGACCTCACTCCCTCTTGGGCCGGTTGCTGCTGCTATTCCCTGTCCCCCACCGGCACAGACCGGGGAACAGAAGCCTGGGAAGCCATTCCAGCCTCCCAGGAAGCCTGCCTCTCCCTGGGGAGAAGAGAGGCCGACTCTGGGCCTCCTCCTGGAAGTCCTGGAGCTCACGAAACAGGGTGTGACTTATTGCAGGCACTTGTCCTACAGTCACCTCCCCCATTAATGGCTGATAACAGGGAGTAATAGATTGTAGGTCTTTTATTAAATAAAAATACTTTCACATGACACTAACTATGATACATTACAAATAAAACACAACAGAACAAAACATAAGAACAAAGCTCCAATCAGACGACAACAAACGACAAAAAAAGAAACCTACTAATCAGGGACAAGGAAGAAAAAAATCCAATAAAATAAGAAAACAAAAACAAAAGACAACAAACAAAATACTCATAACTACATTAATACCGCTGTAAAAATTATAAATAATAAATAGTATAAAATCATACAAGACCCCCGGCCCAGCTTCATTCATACTACTATATACAACCCCAACTACATTCACACCGTCCTATATACAGTATTATAAACAATATACACTATAAACACATTATATACAGATTTATACAACGCCGCAAACACAACAAAACCCTACTGGTCCCACTGCCTTACCTTACAGCCACCCGCTTGCACCGCCACATACACCCTACAACAGTGATGGCGAACCTATGACACGCGTGTCAGTGCTGACACGCGTAGTCATTTTCAGTGACACGCCGGCCGCCGGCCGCGGCCCCATAGAAATTGCTTCTTTCCCAGGGTCTGAAGGAGAGGAAACTCTCCTTCAGGCCCTGGGAACCATATTAATATGTAAAATAAAGAATTAAAATAAAAAATATTGCTATACTCACCTCTCCGACGCAGCCTGGACGTCCGCGAGGGAACCGGCAGCGTTGTTTGCTTAAAAATCGCGGTTTTCCTTCCTTACTTGAAGTCCCGGCTTGTGATTGGATGCGTGCCGCCCATGTGACCGAGACGCGACCAATCACAGCAAGCCGTGACGTAATTTTAGGTCCTTCAGGATTTTAAAATTACGTTCCGGCGTTGTGATTGGTTGCGTCGCCCATGTGACCGCGCGCAACCAATCACAACGCCGGAACGTAATTTTAAAATCCTGAAGGACCTAAAATTACGTCACGGCTTGCTGTGATTGGTCGCGTCTCGGTCACATGGGCGGCACGCAACCAATCACAAGCCGGGACTTCAAGTAAGGAAGGAAAACCGCGATTTTTAAGCAAACAACGCTGCCGGTTCCCTTGCGGACGTCCAGGCTGCGTCGGAGAGGTGAGTATAGCAATATTTTTTATTTTAATTCTTTATTTTACACACATTAATGTTGTTTCGATACCGATACCCGATACCACAAAAGTATCGGATCTCGGTATCGGAATTCCGATACAGCAAATATCGGCCGATACCCGATACTTGCGGTATCGGAATGCTAAACAATGGCATCCGATCCGATTTTTTATCGGATCGGATGCCATGCAGGAGGTCTGTGGGTCCAAACAACAGAGCTCCGGTGCAGAGCGTCTAGGCCTGGGACTTCCGGTAGGTCAGGCGCAGCTCCCGGAAGTCCCAGGCCTCTGCGTCGGATCTGTGTTGTTTGGGCGACATTGCGCTGCTCCCTGCTGCGCCGACCAGAAGTCCCAGGCTGCACCGACCAGAAGTCCCAGGCTGCACTTCTGAGGCCTGAGGAGATAGCTGTCTGGAGGCCCTGTGATAGCTGTCTGGAGGCCCTGTGATAGCTGTCTGGAGGCCCTGTGATAGCTGTCTGGACTCAGGCCCTGTGATAGCTGTCTGGACTCAGGCCCTGTGATTGCTGTCTGGACTCAGGCCCTGTGATTGCTGTCTGGACTCAGGCCCTGTGATAGCTGTCTGGACTCAGGCCCTGTGATAGCTGTCTGGACTCAGGCCCTGTGATAGCTGTCTGGACTCAGGCCCTGTGATACCTGTCTGGACTCAGGCCCTGTGATAGCTGTCTGGACTCAGGCCCTGTGATAGCTGTCTGGAGGCCCTGTGATAGCTGTCTGGACTCAGGCCCTGTGATAGCTGTCTGGAGGCCCTGTGATAGCTGTCTGGAGGCCCTGTGATAGCTGTCTGGACTCAGGCCCTGTGATAGCTGTCTGGACTCAGGCCCTGTGATTGCTGTCTGGACTCAGGCCCTGTGATTGCTGTCTGGACTCAGGCCCTGTGATTGCTGTCTGGACTCAGGCCCTGTGATAGCTGTCTGGACTCAGGCCCTGTGATAGCTGTCTGGACTCAGGCCCTGTGATAGCTGTCTGGACTCAGGCCCTGTGATTGCTGTCTGGACTCAGGCCCTGTGATAGCTGTCTGGACTCAGGCCCTGTGATTGCTGTCTGGACTCAGGCCCTGTGATACCTGTCTGGACTCAGGCCCTGTGATTGCTGTCTGGACTCAGGCCCTGTGATTGCTGTCTGGACTCAGGCCCTGTGATAGCTGTCTGGACTCAGGCCCTGTGATAGCTGTCTGGACTCAGGCCCTGTGATAGCTGTCTGGACTCAGGCCCTGTGATTGCTGTCTGGACTCAGGCCCTGTGATAGCTGTCTGGACTCAGGCCCTGTGATACCTGTCTGGACTCAGGCCCTGTGATTGCTGTCTGGACTCAGGCCCTGTGATAGCTGTCTGGACTCAGGCCCTGTGATAGCTGTCTGGACTCAGGCCCTGTGATTGCTGTCTGGACTCAGGCCCTGTGATACCTGTCTGGACTCAGGCCCTGTGATTGCTGTCTGGACTCAGGCCCTGTGATAGCTGTCTGGACTCAGGCCCTGTGATACCTGTCTGGACTCAGGCCCTGTGATTGCTGTCTGGACTCAGGCCCTGTGATAGCTGTCTGGACTCAGGCCCTGTGATAGCTGTCTGGACTCAGGCCCTGTGATTGCTGTCTGGACTCAGGCCCTGTGATAGCTGTCTGGACTCAGGCCCTGTGATAGCTGTCTGGACTCAGGCCCTGTGATAGCTGTCTGGACTCAGGCCCTGTGATAGCTGTCTGGACTCAGGCCCTGTGATTGCTGTCTGGACTCAGGCCCTGTGATAGCTGTCTGGACTCAGGCCCTGTGATAGCTGTCTGGACTCAGGCCCTGTGATAGCTGTCTGGACTCAGGCCCTGTGATAGCTGTCTGGACTCAGGCCCTGTGATTGCTGTCTGGACTCAGGCCCTGTGATAGCTGTCTGGACTCAGGCCCTGTGATTGCTGTCTGGACTCAGGCCCTGTGATTGCTGTCTGGACTCAGGCCCTGTGATTGCTGTCTGGACTCAGGCCCTGTGATTGCTGTCTGGACTCAGGCCCTGTGATAGCTGTCTGGACTCAGGCCCTGTGATACCTGTCTGGACTCAGGCCCTGTGATAGCTGTCTGGACTCAGGCCCTGTGATAGCTGTCTGGACTCAGGCCCTGTGATTGCTGTCTGGACTCAGGCCCTGTGATAGCTGTCTGGACTCAGGCCCTGTGATAGCTGTCTGGACTCAGGCCCTGTGATAGCTGTCTGGAGGCCCTGTGATAGCTGTCTGGAGGCCCTGTGATAGCTGTCTGGACTCAGGCCCTGTGATAGCTGTCTGGACTCAGGCCCTGTGATTGCTGTCTGGACTCAGGCCCTGTGATTGCTGTCTGGACTCAGGCCCTGTGATTGCTGTCTGGACTCAGGCCCTGTGATAGCTGTCTGGACTCAGGCCCTGTGATAGCTGTCTGGACTCAGGCCCTGTGATAGCTGTCTGGACTCAGGCCCTGTGATTGCTGTCTGGACTCAGGCCCTGTGATAGCTGTCTGGACTCAGGCCCTGTGATTGCTGTCTGGACTCAGGCCCTGTGATACCTGTCTGGACTCAGGCCCTGTGATTGCTGTCTGGACTCAGGCCCTGTGATAGCTGTCTGGACTCAGGCCCTGTGATACCTGTCTGGACTCAGGCCCTGTGATTGCTGTCTGGACTCAGGCCCTGTGATAGCTGTCTGGACTCAGGCCCTGTGATAGCTGTCTGGACTCAGGCCCTGTGATTGCTGTCTGGACTCAGGCCCTGTGATACCTGTCTGGACTCAGGCCCTGTGATTGCTGTCTGGACTCAGGCCCTGTGATAGCTGTCTGGACTCAGGCCCTGTGATACCTGTCTGGACTCAGGCCCTGTGATTGCTGTCTGGACTCAGGCCCTGTGATAGCTGTCTGGACTCAGGCCCTGTGATAGCTGTCTGGACTCAGGCCCTGTGATTGCTGTCTGGACTCAGGCCCTGTGATAGCTGTCTGGACTCAGGCCCTGTGATAGCTGTCTGGACTCAGGCCCTGTGATAGCTGTCTGGACTCAGGCCCTGTGATAGCTGTCTGGACTCAGGCCCTGTGATTGCTGTCTGGACTCAGGCCCTGTGATAGCTGTCTGGACTCAGGCCCTGTGATAGCTGTCTGGACTCAGGCCCTGTGATAGCTGTCTGGACTCAGGCCCTGTGATAGCTGTCTGGACTCAGGCCCTGTGATTGCTGTCTGGACTCAGGCCCTGTGATAGCTGTCTGGACTCAGGCCCTGTGATTGCTGTCTGGACTCAGGCCCTGTGATTGCTGTCTGGACTCAGGCCCTGTGATTGCTGTCTGGACTCAGGCCCTGTGATTGCTGTCTGGACTCAGGCCCTGTGATAGCTGTCTGGACTCAGGCCCTGTGATACCTGTCTGGACTCAGGCCCTGTGATAGCTGTCTGGACTCAGGCCCTGTGATAGCTGTCTGGACTCAGGCCCTGTGATTGCTGTCTGGACTCAGGCCCTGTGATAGCTGTCTGGACTCAGGCCCTGTGATAGCTGTCTGGACTCAGGCCCTGTGATAGCTGTCTGGACTCAGGCCCTGTGATAGCTGTCTGGACTCAGGCCCTGTGATAGCTGTCTGGACTCAGGCCCTGTGATAGCTGTCTGGACTCAGGCCCTGTGATAGCTGTCTGGACTCAGGCCCTGTGATAGCTGTCTGGACTCAGGCCCTGTGATAGCTGTCTGGACTCAGGCCCTGTGATTGCTGTCTGGACTCAGGCCCTGTGATTGCTGTCTGGACTCAGGCCCTGTGATAGCTGTCTGGACTCAGGCCCTGTGATAGCTGTCTGGACTCAGGCCCTGTGATAGCTGTCTGGACTCAGGCCCTGTGATAGCTGTCTGGACTCAGGCCCTGTGATTGCTGTCTGGACTCAGGCCCTGTGATTGCTGTCTGGACTCAGGCCCTGTGATTGCTGTCTGGACTCAGGCCCTGTGATTGCTGTCTGGACTCAGGCCCTGTGATTGCTGTCTGGACTCAGGCCCTGTGATAGCTGTCTGGACTCAGGCCCTGTGATAGCTGTCTGGACTCAGGCCCTGTGATTGCTGTCTGGACTCAGGCCCTGTGATTGCTGTCTGGACTCAGGCCCTGTGATTGCTGTCTGGACTCAGGCCCTGTGATTGCTGTCTGGACTCAGGCCCTGTGATAGCTGTCTGGACTCAGGCCCTGTGATAGCTGTCTGGACTCAGGCCCTGTGATAGCTGTCTGGACTCAGGCCCTGTGATTGCTGTCTGGACTCAGGCCCTGTGATTGCTGTCTGGACTCAGGCCCTGTGATAGCTGTCTGGACTCAGGCCCTGTGATTGCTGTCTGGACTCAGGCCCTGTGACTACTACAGCAACCATCATCCAGTGAACTGTGGGGTGTCATTGGCCATTACTGAGATAAGTGAGAGGGAGGCATCAGTGATGGCGAACCTGTGGCAGTCCAGCTGTTGCAAAACTACAATTCCCATCATGGCTGGCCATTCAAAGCAAAGGCTTTGGCTGTGAAGACATGATGGGAATTGTAGTTTTGCAACAGCTGGAGTGCCACAGGTTCGCCATCACTGGAAGAATTCCCCCTCCCCCTCACTTATCTTAGTTCACGGCACCCCACACAAGTTAAATAATAGCAAGACCAACAAAAGAAACCAACTGACAGATGAACAAAGAAGTCACTAAGCAGGTAAGTTAATTCTAATTATACATATTTGTTATTTAAACTATACATGTCGCAAAATTATGTTTTTTTATCAAGGTGACACACCACCCAAGTTATGCTCGGTTTTTTGGCGAATTTTGACACACCGAGCTCAAAAGGTTGCCCATCACTGCCCTACAACAAACCTAAATACAATACACTGTACAAAATTATTATTATTATTATTATTATTATTTTTTATTTTTATTTTTTATTATTTATTTATTTATTTATTTATTTTTCATTTATTTATTTATTTATTTTTATTTATTTATTTTTTTTAATATACTTATAAACACACACCTACACTAACTATCCCGCCACCCCTGATCCAGCTCTGGCCACAAAGTTCAGGAATTATCCGAGCTAGGATCAGGCCCCAAAGTTTTTCCCCAGGCGGGGCCTGGGCCAGGCCAGATCAGTCTCTTATCACCGCCATTGAAACCCCCCAATCCCCCCACCCAACCTAACTAAGACCCTCTATTATACACACTATATACAATATATACAATATATACATAAACCAACTTCACAGAACACAACCTACATACTCACCACCCAAGGCTCAAGTTCGATGCCTGCAAACCTTCTATTCAGGGAACAAAAATACAAAACAAAAATCTAGGGTGTAAAGATATCAGCCCACCACCAGGATATAGGAGCGCTAAGGGACTAAGGCACCCCGAAGGAGAAACCCCTCCAGAGATGGGCCGCCCTCCGGGCACCCAGTCTTTCGCACTCCAGAGAACGCACCTTCCCCAGGGCACCTAGGATGCTGCTACAAACTTCATCTACACGGAGGATTTTACTCTGCGTCGAAACTAAAACTCGTGCGTTCCACGTGAAGTACCTAACCACTGCGCTGACTAAGAATAAAGTGGCTCGGTCCCTTCTCCCGAGGTCTCTGAACGCTCCATAGGCCCACTCGGCATAGGACAGAGTGGCCAGTCGCGGCCAACCAATGGAAGCGCCCACCCTGCTGTACACCTCTGTATTAAAAGGACAATGAAGCAGGAAGTGCTCCATGCTTTCCAGCATGGTAGCACAAGCCTCACGGGGACAATTCCTGTCCTCGGAGCTCCTGTACTTCAAATTGTCCTTCACATACAACTTACCTTGGAAGCAGCGCCAAGTCAAGTCCCAATACTTCTTGGGGATCCTGCTAGAATTTAGCAAACTTAACCCAACCTCTAGATCCCGACTTGGGCAGTCCTTGAGGACCAATGGTTTCTGAAAATGCGAAAGCAAGACCCGCATGTCGAGGAGTTTCCTCGGGAGGGACCTCACTTCCCACATTCCCAGACCCCACCGGCGCATCATTTTCAGAACCGGGGTAACATAAGCCGGGAGATGCCCGTGCGGTGTGCGGAGATCCTTCAATCTTCCCCCTGTCTCCCATTCCTGGAAGAAAGGCTGAAACCATCCCTTGCAGGAGAATACCCACGGAGGAGCCCTCTCTTTCCAGAGGTTTGCCACGTTAACTTTCAAAAAAGTGTTCACTAGGAACACCACGGGGTTCACCATATTCAACCCCCCTAGTCTCCTCGTGCGGTAAGTGACCTCCGGTTTGACTAGGTTCAGTCTATTCCCCCATAACATCTGGAAGAACAGACTGTAGACCCGTGTCCAGAGAGGCTCTGGTAAGACACAGACGCTGCCCAGGTAGATTAACAAGGGGAGCAGGAAAGCTTTGCACAGGTCAACCCTTTCCCTCAGGGTCAAAGACCAACCCTTCCATTGGTCCACTCTTTGGGCGACACCTTTGATTCTGCCTTCCCAGTTTTTCGTGGGGTAATCACCCTGGCCAAATTCGATGCCTAGGACTTTGGCATGTTCTTGGGGTTCGGGGAGGGTGTCCGGAAGATCAAACGCGGGATCCCCACCTCCCAGCCAGAGACTCTCACACTTGTCCTGGTTGACCTTGGACCCGGATGCCTCCGAGTAGCTCTCCACTTCTGACATCACCACCATCGCCTCCTCTTGCGAAGAAACAAAGACGGTGACATCATCCGCGTAGGCCACTACCCTCAGGATAGCCTCCGGCGCCACCCCGCCCATCCTCACCCCCGCCAACGGTCCACAATCAACCCTTCTGAGGAAGGGATCGATCGCAAACGCGTAAAGCAAAGGGCTAAGAGGGCAGCCCTGGCGGACACCGGATCCTACCCCGAAAGGTTGTCCAATCCACCCGTTTACCAGAGGGAAAGTCTCAGCCCCTGCGTACAAGGTCTGAAGCCAGTCCACAAACCCTCCAGGCAGACCATACCTCAAAAGAGTGGACCAGAGGTACTCGTGGTCAACCCGATCAAAGGCTTTTGCCTGATCCAGGGACAGCAAGAACCCCTTCCAAAGGCCCGCCCTGCCTTGCTCCACGGCCTCTCGGACACCCAGAACAGCACTGAAAGTGCTACGGCCAGGAACGCAACAGTGCTGGGCCTCCGAAAGGAGCCGCGGTGCAAACTTCACCAGCCTGTTGAAGAGTATCTTAGCCAAAACCTTCCTGTCCACATTGAGAAGTGATATGGGACGCCAATTCTCAATGCGTGACGGATCCTTACCCTTTGACAAAATGATCAGAGCCGACCTCCTTAATGATCTCGGCAGAGTGCCCGAGGAGAGACACTCATTAAACACCTGAGTCAAGAGGGGGACCAAGGAGTCCCTAAAGGTCTTAAAGAACTCGGATGTTAAGCCATCCGGACCTGGCGATTTTTTGGGCCGGAGCCCATCGATCGCCAGTCTCACTTCCTCTTCTTTGATCGCTTCTGCCAAACCGCCCAGCGAGAGGTCAGCCCCTGGCTCAGGAACAGCTTCAGCCAGGAAAGCCGACATCCTGTCACGATCCAGTTCCTTCCTCCCCAAGAGGTGCGAGTAGTATGAACTGACGACCTCCAAGATCCCTGATCTGGACCTTCTCAGGGATCCCGTACTGTCCATCAGCCCCGTCACTATCTTACTACTCACTGACATCTTGCAGCTTCTGTAGGGGTCGGGCGAGTAGTACTTCCCGTAGTCCCTCTCAAAAACCAAAGATGCGTGCCTATCGTACTGACACCTCATTAGCAAGGATTTCACACTGGAGATCGCCTCGCGGCTACCCCCAGTCGAGACAAGATGCTCGAGTCTCCTCCTCAGGCTCTGATACAGGCGATCCCTGTTCAGGCTTCTGAGGTTCGAGAGTTGCCGGAAGAATCTCGCCACCCGATGTTTGAACATCTCCCACCACTCAGACTTAGTGTTACTTAGGCCCAGCAGCGGTACCTGGCTCTGAAGAAATTCCTCAAAGGACCGTCTTACAGCTTCTTCCTCAAGGAGTGACGAATTCAGCTTCCAATAACCTCTTCCCATCCGAGGAGTCTCTGTAACGCTCAGAGAAAACATAATCAAACAGTGATCGGAGAATTCCACCTCCACAACCGACAACGGAGAGGAGACGGCCTCCTCCTTCAAATAAAACCTGTCTAACCTAGACCTGCACTGACTACCTCTAAAAAAGGTGAACCCCGCGTGGCCTGTGTTGTGCCGGATGTGGACATCCACCAGGCGTGCCTCACTTACTATTCTATTTAGCGCGACGCAATCGTAAGCCAGCCGGTCTCCGGAACCTCCTCTATCACAGGGTCTCGTGACATTGTTGAAATCCCCTCCAAAGACCACCTGCCGACTCGAAAATAAGAAAGGTTTGATCTTCATGAAGAGACACTTGCGGTCCCACTTGGACTGGGGACCGTAGATGTTAATGAGCCGAAGCTCCTGTCCCCCCATGGAGACATCTAGGATCAAGCATCTCCCCATTTCTAACTCGATCAATCGTCTGGATTCAACCGCTGCGGTCTTAAAAAGGACCGCCACCCCGCTATACGGCTCGGCCGCAAGAGACCAGTAGGAGGGCCCGTGCCTCCACTCCCGCCTTGCTTTATGCATGGTTGATAGGTCGGTCAACCTGGTCTCCTGCAAAAACAAAATGTCGGCGTCAAGTTGGCCGAGAAAATGAAAGGCCGTGTACCTTGCCGCTTCTGACTTTATGCTGGCAACATTAATGGTTGCCAGCGTCAAGGGGGTGGGTGCCGCCATCATGATTGATTGAATTAGATAGCCTTTTTCTTCCCACCCCCAACAGTTTCACCCTCTTCCTCTGACAATGATGAGTTTTTAGTGCGCTTAAGACAAACTGACTCATCCATTCTCTCCTTACATACACTCTTGCCCTTGTCTGGTGGTCCTGAGGTAGTCCCCCCCCCCGGAAGGCTTTGTATTTGCCCCCTGAGAAGAAGACCCAGCGACCTCCTGAGCCCCAACAACCTTGTCCGCAACCTCCGGCCCCGGGTCCCCATCGCCCCCCTCTGGAGGGGAGTCCTGGAGGGCCCGGAACCGGTTAGAGATATCCACCAGAGGGGGGGCGGCTGGACCTTCCAATGGCACCCGGATCAGGGCTACGGAGTCAGAGGGGTCGCACTCCAGGGAGGAGGCTCGAGGCCCGGACCCCCTCTTATCCTTAGTTGTTTTCCTGTTACCCTTTTTCTTTTGCTGTGACCACTCCCCCTCTCCCTCATCCAGACTGTCACCGGATGAAGGTTCCTGGGCAGACATGGCGTCCTTTTGCTCCTCCCTTTCAAGTCTCTTGACTTCCTCGCTCAATTCGCTGTCTTTAGGATCCTCAGCTGCAAGTGAAGCACCCGGGTCAGAGTTTAGGGTCATTACTCCCTGCCCCCTTTTCCCATGGCGCTGCTCCTGCCGCCTGATATTGGATGGCGGCAGCCTGCTCCTCACCGGTTCCCTGCCTCCTCCGCCTCTGCTGGTCCCTTCACCGGCGAGATTAGTCCCGGCTTTCGCCTGTCCCGCACTCGCCGCTTTCAAGACCGCATTGGCAAAGGAACGCGGACAGCGACTGAACGGGTGACCGAGGTCACCACACAGGTTACACCTAATCCTGCCACAGGTAGCAGCGAGATGACCAAGGTCCCCACACAGTGCGCATTTCTGGGTGGTACACTGCGCACTGAAGTGTGTGGGGCTGCCGCACCTGTGACAGACCTTAGGCTGCCCCCGGTAGAAAATCAAGATCCTGTCCCTCCCCAAAAATGTTGAGGAAGGGATATGGGTAACGGTGTTTCCTGAAACCTTCAATTTCACCATGAAGGTCCAGGCTCCTGACCAGATACCATGCTCGTCGAGGGTCTTTTCAGGAATACCGACGATGTCACCGTATCGTCCCACCCATGTGGAGATGTCGACACAGGAAAGTGACTCGTTACTGGTCAAAACGGTCACCCTCCTGACCGAATTCTGGCGGGATATTGCCACAGTGTGGAAACCCCGCCATTCGGGGCGACCCCGAGCCAGCTCATGGCGAGACCAGAAAAGCTCAAGGCCCTCCGGTCTCACGAAGCTGACATCGAAGTAGGAGGTCCCATAGGGATGGATCAAGGCAAAGATGTCATATGCCACGAAGCCCATCCCCAGCAGGAGCTCAGCAACCTTTGACCGATCAGGACAGGCATCCTTGCTTACCCACTGGAGACGGGCCACGTTCCTACGGTTACTCCTCTGCCCCGGTGTTGGCAGAGACCAGACAGTCTCTGCCCCTCTATCTCGGAAGGCGGAAAGACCGTGTCTCTCTATCCAGAAAGACAGATCAACCTCCCTCCCCTCTACATTGATGGAACTCTCCCCTCTCCTCAGGGCGTCCAGGAAGCGCTGTTGCAAGTCACCATCCTCAGGGTCACCAGACAAGGGCGCACTACTACCCCCAGCAGTGACAGCCGCCGAATAGCTTGGGGCCGAAGCCCCCGCCACCGCTGGGGGGGCAGCGGGACCACTACCTGCTTCCCCTCCACCAACACCAGTAATGCTCTCCTCATTCGCTCCACCACTACTCCCATCATTTGCAACATCACTACTCCCACCATTCACTCCACTACTACTCCCATCATTTCCTGCACAGCTCCTTTCATTCCCCTTACCACTGCCACCACTTCCCGTCACTTTATTACCAGTATTCTCACCACCATTTGTCCCAGTGTTCTCTGCACCTGCCACAGTCACATCCATTCCTTCCTCACTTGTGTCTGCTGGCTTCTCTGCACTCACACCTGCTGGACCGGGGGAGGGGTGCAGCACCACACCCGTTTTCCCTTGATTGGTGCTGACTCTTTGTTGTGTCTTTGGAGCGCCTTGCCCCCCCACTGCAGCAGTTTGTACTTTATTATTTTGGGCCCGCTGCTTGTTGGGGGGCGCCGCCTGCCCCGCACCCACAGACTTCAGGGTCCCGGTGTCATGCTGGGGTGCTGGAGCACTCTGTCCCCCTGTCACAGCAGGGCGCCTCGTGTTCCCTGCAGATGATTTATCCTTTTTCTGTCCTTTTTGGACACGCTGCTCCCCTGTCGCAGCCGCGTGCCTCTTCTCTGTTGAGGCGCACTGCTCCCCTGTCACAACAGTGCGCCCCCCTTTCGCCGCACCATGCTCCTCGGACCTGCCCCCCACAGCCCCGGCGTCGGCCGGCTCAGCCGTAGTGAGCAGGGATGGAGTCTGCCCACACCGTCCCCCTTTCGCAACGGCGTGGACACCCACCTCACCCTCCCCGGCCCCGGTGATAACCGGCTTAGCCGCAGAGGGCAGGGAGGGAAACTCCTCGGGGTCCCCTATGTCCGGCGCCGTGAGTACCTCCACAGCCTCGCCCCCTGCACTGTTCCCCGCACAGACGGCAGCACCGCCGGACGTCCTCCTCCTCTCCCCACCTTGCCTGTGCCCCGGACCCACTGCAGAGCCCGTGCGTTTAGGTTTGGTGGGGTTTACACAGGAGGTGGTAGGTGTAACATCATCCATCAGTACATATCTGTAACTCACCACCTCCCGTGCGGTCTCCTTCGTTGTCTTCTTCCTCTTCTTTGTTTCCTCTGCTGGCTCGTCCTCACCAAAGGAAAAGCGGTCCAAGTTCACTGGAGACTCCAGCTCTCTGATCTCCTGTAGCAGACCGCCCTCCTCCTCTTCCTCCGCTGACACTCCAGCCTGTGCTGTCGGAGTCCTCTGCCGTGCCGGGAGGCCGCTTCCCTGTTGTCGGCTCTGCGACTCACTCTCCCGGCTTGTTCCAGCTTGTAGGACTCCAGTCACAGCCACGTCTTCATCCTCCTCCTCCTCGTCGCTTAGGACGCCGGCTGGCGGCTCTCCTGAGGTATTTAACCCCTTCATTTCTGAGAACCGCCGCTGGTTCTTAAACCTCTCCAGGAAGGGACCTGCGCTTTTCTCAATCCCCTCCCGGAGGAGCACTAACCGGACCACCTCATCTCTGAGGGCTCTGAACCTCTGGGAGGTCGCAGGTCTCTCCTTGCTAGAGGCTCGGGTATTCAGGATCCGAGCTACCCGCATCTCCTCCTTCAGCCCGGTCAGTGCTTTGCCGGCGTCCTCGTACTCACGTAGCATGGCGACCACTCGGGAGGAGAAGGTACTCGTGGACACGCTGGAGCTCTTCTCCCCCCAGGATGTTCCTGGGCTCTCCTTCCTGGGGCCTGGGGTGTCCCTGTCTCCCTCTCTGGGCGGACGATGAGCCGTCTCAGGGTTTGAGTTGGTGGGTAAGGTTTTTCTCACCCGTCCCGACCTCCTCAGTCCTTCTTGGGTCGGTTGCTGCTGCTGCTCTCTGTCCCCCGCCGGCACAGACCGGGGAACAGAAGCCTGGGAAGCCATGCCGGCCTCCCAGGAAGCCTGCCTCTCCCTGGGGAGAAGAGAGGCAGACTCTGGGCCTCCTGCTGGAAGTCCTGGAGCTCTCAAGACAGGTGCTGCTCCTAGCAGGGTGTGACTGATTGTGGGCACCTGTCCTACAGTCTCCTCCCGAGTAATGGCTGATAACAGGGAGTAATACACTGCATGTCTTGGTCTGCAGTCAGGCAGAGGCATCTTGGGCATCTTGCTGATGGTGGTGATCGTCTGCAGGGTCGCTCTGCATCATGTGGTTGTCGGGTGCAGCGTCACTTTCGGGGCGTCTGTCAGATGCTGATGACTGATCCACATTCCCGTGCAGTTTCCGTCTCTGGCTTGGGCTGCCTGTGTTTTGGGGGATTACTACCAGTCAGTGTGTGCGGATGATGGGAGTCTGTAAACGCCCTCCATCTGCTGTGTCATCAGTGGAAAAGCTGGCTGACAACACAGACATAATCAGCATAGTGCATGAGAGAGAATAATATACGGTATTTAGCTAACATGTTTTTTGATTAAAAAAATGCAGAAGACATCCCACCACTCCACGGTAACCGTATTTGGGACAGTCCTAACTCTAATATTAAAACCTTACTGTTTGTCAGAAACATTTGAGTCACTGCGACAAGGCGGGATGGCTTTTGCATTTTTTTTTATCAAAAAACATGTTAACTAAATACCATATATTATTTTCATGCACTATGCAGATTATTTACTGCCGGGTATTTGATCATTGTTTCTCTCTTTGTTTTTCTTCTGTTCCATGGCAAGTATCAACGTGCGCTTACATGCTGCATGCACACCAGGTTATATCCCAGTTCATATCTTTAGGGTTTTTTAGACAATAGAGCTGCAGTGACCCCTCCATTCATAAATACAATCCACGAGGGTCTCTGCTCACGACACAGAGGAGCAGCTTGTGGGTGACTTTCTCTGTCTGACGCTGCTCAGCTCAACAGACTGTCCATAATCATCAGATAGCGGCACTCACCGGAAGCCCACTCATGCAGGTACAATAAGGAGTGGTGCTCCCACCAAGACAACGCATGTTCGCCTTCTCAAGCCCTGACAGGCCGCACGTCCTGACACTTTAAATATATTATTCCCACTATTAATATAGAACTTACACAATGAGTGTAAAAACATTTATAAAAGGAAGTGAATTTCAGTATTTCACATCATCACTACCGCTTGGTCTAAAGATGTAATGCATGATGTAGCCTTATATAGAGGGGCTGAGAGGAGTGATCTACAACAGGATGGGGCCGTATATAGAGGGGCTTAGAGGAGTGATATACAGCAGGATGGGTCTGCATATAGAGGGGCTTAGAGGAGTTATGACCTGCAGGATGGGTCTGCCTATAGAGAGGCTGAGAGGAGTAATGCACAGCAGGATGGGGCCTTAAATAGAGGGGCTGTGAGGAGTGATGTGCAGCAGGATGGGTCTGCATATAGAGGGGTTTAGAGGAGTTATGACCTGCATGATGGGACTGCATATAGAGGGGCTTAGAGGAGTGATGTACAGCAGGATGGGTCTGCATATAGAGGGGCTTAGAGGAGTTATGACCTGCATGATGGGACTGCATATAGAGGGGCTTAGAGGAGTGATGTACAGCAGGATGGGTCTGCATATAGAGGGGTTTAGAGGAGTTATGACCTGCATGATGGGACTGCATATAGAGGGGCTTAGAGGAGTGATGTACAGCAGGATGGGTCTGCATATAGAGGGGCTTAGAGGAGTTATGACCTGCAGGATGGGTCTGCCTCTAGAGAGGCTGAGAGGAGTAATGCACAGCAGGATGGGGCCTTAAATAGAGGGGTTGAGAGGAGTGATGTACAGCAGGATGGGTCTGCATATAGAGGGGTTTAGAGGAGTTATGACCTGCATGATGGGACTGCATATAGAGGGGCTGAGAGGAGTGATGTACAGTAGGCTGAGGTTGTATATAGTGGGGCTGAGAGGAGTGATATACAGTAGGCTGAGGTTGTATATAGCAGGACTGAGAGGAGTGATATACAGCAGGATGGGTCTGCATATAAAGGGGTTTAGAGGAGTTATGACCTGCATGATGGGTCTGCATATAGAGAGGCTGAGAAGAGTAATGCACAGCAGGATGGGGCCTTAAATAGAGGGGCTGAGAGGAGTGATGTACAGCAGGATGGGTCTGCATATAGAGGGGTTTAGAGGAGTTATGACCTGCATGATGGGTCTGCATATAGAGGGGCTGAGAGGAGTAATGCACAGCAGGATGGGGCCTTAAATAGAGGGGCTGAGAGGAGTGATGTACAGGAGGATGGGTCTGCCTATAGAGGGGCTGAGAGGAGTGATGTACAGTAGGCTGAGGTTGTATATAGTGGGGCTGAGAGGAGTGATATACAGTAGGCTGAGGTTGTATATAGCAGGACTGAGAGGAGTGATATACAGCAGGATGGTGCCGTATATAGAAAATATAGAAAAACTGACTGAACAGCCATCTAGTCTGAACTGGTGCATAACCAAAAAGTCTTACATAGCAAATAGATAATGGCTGCACTCAAGTTTATTGTGCTAAAGCAAGGAACTGTGCAATACATGAAATGTGAACAGCATAATGGCTTGTGAAATTTATGAAAAAACACATGAGATTTTTAGCACAAGATTTGGCCAAAAGTTGTGAGCCCATTCACCAAACGTCAAGGTAATCTCAGATCGAATGGGTAACTAACCTGTCTGCCTAGTGTGAACACTTACCTATGGCTAATAAAATGGTAAAGCCTGCATTTATAGAAGAGGTTAGAACCAACTGTGTTTGGATGTAGTTAAAATCACAGCATGGTGAAGGGCGGGGCGTTCAAGTCAGAAAAAGCAATACATAGTAAATATAGGTAAACTGACTGAACAGCCATCTAGTCTGAACTGGTGCATAACCAAAAAGTCTTACATAGCAAATAGATAATGGCTGCACTCAAGTTTATTGTGCTAAAGCAAGGAAATGTGCAATATATGACATGACATGCCCTTCACCATGCTGTGATTTTAATTACATCCAAACACAGTTGGTTCTAACCTCCTCTATAAATACAGGCTTTACCATTTTATTAGCCATAGGTAAGTGTTCACACTAGGCAGACAGGTTAGTTACCCATTCGATCTGAGATTACCTTGACGTTTGGTGAATGGGCTCACAACTTTTGGCCAAAATTTGTGCTAAAAATCTCATGTGTTTTTTCATAAATTTCACAAGCCATTATGCTGTTCACATTTCATGTATTGCACATTTCCTTGCTTTAGCACAATAAACTTGGGTGCCGTACATAGAGGCTGACAGGAGTTATGACCTGCAGGATGGGGCCGTATATAGTTGGGAGGATACGCAGGTAACGTAGGCAGGATATAGCCAGAGGTCGGCACACGGTGCAGCAGTGTAGTTGGGAGGATAAGCAGGAATCGTAGTCAGGATATAGTCAGAGGTCGGTACACAGAGCAATAGTGTATTTGGGAGGAAAAGCAGGTAATATAGTCAGGATATAGCCAGAGATCGGTACACGGAGCTGCAGTATAATTGGGAGGATAAGCAGGTAATGCAGTCAGGATATAACCAGAGGTCGGTACACAGAGCAGTAGTGTAGTTGGGAGGATAAGCAGGTAATGTAGTCAGGATATAGCCAGAGGTCGGTACACGGAGCAGCAGTATAGTTGGGAGGATAAGCAGGTAATATAGTCAGGATATAGCCAGAGGTCAGTACACAGAGCAGCAGTATAGTTGGGAGGATAAGCAGGTAACGTAGTCAGGATATAGCCAGAGGTCAGTACACGGAGCAGCAGTATAGTTGGGATGATAAGCAGGTAACGTAGTCAGGATATAGCCAGAGGTCGGTACACGGAACAGCAGTATAGTTGGGAGGATAAGCAGGTAATATAGTCAGGATATAGCCAGAGGTCGGTACACGGAACAGCAGTATAGTTGGGAGGATAAGCAGGTAATGTAGTCAGGATATAGCCAGAGGTCAGTACACGGAGCAGCAGTATAGTTGGGAGGATAAGCAGGTAATGTAGTCAGGATATAACCAGAGGTCGGTACACAGAGCAGCAGTATAGTTGGGAGGATAAGCAGGTAATATAGTCAGGATATAGCCAGAGGTCGGTACACGGAACAGCAGTATAGTTGGGAGGATAAGCAGGTAACGTAGTCAGTATATAGCCAGAGGTCGGTACACGGAGCAGCAGAGTCATTGGGAGGACAAGCAGGTAATGTAGCCAGTATTTAGCCAGAGGTCGGTACATGGAGCAGAAGTATATAGTTGGGAGGATTAGCAGGTAATGTAATCAGGATATAGCCAGAGGTCGGTACACAGAGCAGCAGTATAGTTGGGAGGATAAGCAGGTAATATAGTCAGGATATAGCCAGAGGTCGGTACACGGAACAGCAGTATAGTTGGGAGGATAAGCAGGTAACGTAGTCAGGATATAGCCAGAGGTCGGTACACGGAGCAGCAGAGTCATTGGGAGGACAAGCAGGTAATGTAGCCAGTATTTAGCCAGAGGTCGGTACATGGAGCAGAAGTATATAGTTGGGAGGATTAGCAGGTAATGTAGTCAGGATATAGGCAGAGGTTGGTACACGGAGCAGCAGTGTAGTTGGGAGGATTAGCAGGAATCATAGTCAGGATATAGCCAGAGGTCGGTGCACGGAGCAGCAGTATAGTTGGGAGGATAAGCAGGCATTGTAATCAGGATATAGCCAGAGGTCGGTACACGGAACAGCAGTATACTTGGGAGGATAAGCAGGTAACGTAGTTAGGATATAGCCAGAGGTCGGTACACGGAGCAGTAGTGTAGTTGGGAGGATAAGCAGGTAACGTAGTCAGGATATAGCCAGAGGTCGGTACACGGAGCAGGAGTGTAGTTGGGAGGATAAGCAGGTAATATAGTCAGGATATAGTCAGAGGTCGGTACATGGAGCAGCAGTGTAGTTGGGAGGATAAGCAGGTAATATAGTCAGGATATAGCCAGAGGTCGGTACAGGGAGCAGCAGTGTAGTTGGGAGGATAAGCAGGTAATGTAGTCAGGATATAGCCAGAGGTCAGTACACAGAGCAGCAGTGTAGTTGGGAGGATAAGCAGGTAACGTAGTCAGGATATAGCCAGAGGTTGGTACACGGAGCAGCAGTGTAGTTGGGAGGATAAGCAGGTAACGTAGTCAGGATATAGCCAGAGGTTGGTACACGGAGCTGCAGTATAGTTGGGAGGATAAGCAGGAATCATAGGATATAGCCAGAGGTTGGTACACGGAGCAGCAGTATAGTTGGGAGGATAAGCAGGAATCATAGGATATAGCCAGAGGTTGGTACACGGAGCAGCAGTATAGTTGGGAGGATAAGCAGGAATCATAGGATATAGCCAGAGGTTGGTACACAGAGCAGCAGTGTAGTTGGGAAGATAAGCAGGTAATGTAGTCAGGATATAGCCAGAGGTCAGTACACGGAGCAGCAGTATAGTTGGGAGGATAAGGAGGTAACGTAGTCAGGATATAGCCAGAGGTTGGTACACAGAGCAGCAGTGTAGTTGGGAGGATAAGCAGGTAACGTAGTTAGGATATAGCCAGAGGTCAGTACACGGAGCAGCAGTATAGTTGGGAGGATAAGGAGGTAACGTAGTCAGGATATAGCCAGAGGTTGGTACACAGAGCAGCAGTGTAGTTGGGAGGATAAGGAGGTAATGTAGTCAGGATATAGCCAGAGGTCGGTACACGGAGCAGCAGTGTAGTTGGGAGGATAAGCAGGTAACGTAGTTAGGATATAGCCAGAGGTTGGTACACAGAGCAGCAGTGTAGTTGGGAAGATAAGCAGGTAATGTAGTTAGGATATAGCCAGAGGTTGGTACACAGAGCAGCAGTATAGTTGGGAGGATAAGCAGGTAACGTAGTCAGGATATAGCCAGAGGTCGGTACATGGAGCAGCAGTATAGTTGGGAGGATAAGCAGGTAATGTAGTCAGGATATAGCCAGAGGTCGGTACACGGAGCAGCAGTGTAGTTGGAAGGATATGCAGGTAGCATAGTCAGGATATAGCCAGAGGTCAGTATGCGGAGCAGCAGTGTAGTTGGGAGGATAAGCAGGTAACGTAGTCAGGATATAGCCAGAGGTTGGTACACAGAGCAGCAGTGTAGTTGGGAGGATAAGGAGGTAATGTAGTCAGGATATAGCCAGAGGTCGGTACACGGAGCAGCAGTGTAGTTGGGAGGATAAGCAGGTAACGTAGTTAGGATATAGCCAGAGGTTGGTACACAGAGCAGCAGTGTAGTTGGGAAGATAAGCAGGTAATGTAGTTAGGATATAGCCAGAGGTTGGTACACAGAGCAGCAGTATAGTTGGGAGGATAAGCAGGTAATATAGTCAGGATATAGCCAGAGGTCGGTACACGGAGCAGCAGTGTAGTTGGGAGGATAAGCAGGTAACGTAGTTAGGATATAGCCAGAGGTCGGTACACAGAACAGCAGTGTAGTTGGGAGGATAAGCAGGTAATATAGTCAGGATATAGCCAGAGGTCGGTACACAGAGCAGCAGTGTAGTTGGGAGGATAAGCAGGTAACGTAGTTAGGATATAGCCAGAGGTCAGTACACGGAGCAGCAGTATAGTTGGGAGGATAAGGAGGTAACGTAGTCAGGATATAGCCAGAGGTTGGTACACAGAGCAGCAGTGTAGTTGGGAGGATAAGCAGGTAACGTAGTTAGGATATAGCCAGAGGTCAGTACACGGAGCAGCAGTATAGTTGGGAGGATAAGGAGGTAACGTAGTCAGGATATAGCCAGAGGTTGGTACACAGAGCAGCAGTGTAGTTGGGAGGATAAGGAGGTAATGTAGTCAGGATATAGCCAGAGGTCGGTACACGGAGCAGCAGTGTAGTTGGGAGGATAAGCAGGTAACGTAGTTAGGATATAGCCAGAGGTTGGTACACAGAGCAGCAGTGTAGTTGGGAAGATAAGCAGGTAATGTAGTTAGGATATAGCCAGAGGTTGGTACACAGAGCAGCAGTATAGTTGGGAGGATAAGCAGGTAACGTAGTCAGGATATAGCCAGAGGTCGGTACATGGAGCAGCAGTATAGTTGGGAGGATAAGCAGGTAATGTAGTCAGGATATAGCCAGAGGTCGGTACACGGAGCAGCAGTGTAGTTGGAAGGATATGCAGGTAGCATAGTCAGGATATAGCCAGAGGTCAGTATGCGGAGCAGCAGTGTAGTTGGGAGGATAAGCAGGTAACGTAGTCAGGATATAGCCAGAGGTTGGTACACAGAGCAGCAGTGTAGTTGGGAGGATAAGGAGGTAATGTAGTCAGGATATAGCCAGAGGTCGGTACACGGAGCAGCAGTGTAGTTGGGAGGATAAGCAGGTAACGTAGTTAGGATATAGCCAGAGGTTGGTACACAGAGCAGCAGTGTAGTTGGGAAGATAAGCAGGTAATGTAGTTAGGATATAGCCAGAGGTTGGTACACAGAGCAGCAGTATAGTTGGGAGGATAAGCAGGTAATATAGTCAGGATATAGCCAGAGGTCGGTACACGGAGCAGCAGTGTAGTTGGGAGGATAAGCAGGTAACGTAGTTAGGATATAGCCAGAGGTCAGTACACGGAGCAGCAGTATAGTTGGGAGGATAAGGAGGTAACGTAGTCAGGATATAGCCAGAGGTTGGTACACAGAGCAGCAGTGTAGTTGGGAGGATAAGGAGGTAATGTAGTCAGGATATAGCCAGAGGTCGGTACACGGAGCAGCAGTGTAGTTGGGAGGATAAGCAGGTAACGTAGTTAGGATATAGCCAGAGGTTGGTACACAGAGCAGCAGTGTAGTTGGGAAGATAAGCAGGTAATGTAGTTAGGATATAGCCAGAGGTTGGTACACAGAGCAGCAGTATAGTTGGGAGGATAAGCAGGTAACGTAGTCAGGATATAGCCAGAGGTCGGTACATGGAGCAGCAGTATAGTTGGGAGGATAAGCAGGTAATGTAGTCAGGATATAGCCAGAGGTCGGTACACGGAGCAGCAGTGTAGTTGGAAGGATATGCAGGTAGCATAGTCAGGATATAGCCAGAGGTCAGTATGCGGAGCAGCAGTGTAGTTGGGAGGATAAGCAGGTAACGTAGTCAGGATATAGCCAGAGGTTGGTACACAGAGCAGCAGTGTAGTTGGGAGGATAAGGAGGTAATGTAGTCAGGATATAGCCAGAGGTCGGTACACGGAGCAGCAGTGTAGTTGGGAGGATAAGCAGGTAACGTAGTTAGGATATAGCCAGAGGTTGGTACACAGAGCAGCAGTGTAGTTGGGAAGATAAGCAGGTAATGTAGTTAGGATATAGCCAGAGGTTGGTACACAGAGCAGCAGTATAGTTGGGAGGATAAGCAGGTAATATAGTCAGGATATAGCCAGAGGTCGGTACACGGAGCAGCAGTGTAGTTGGGAGGATAAGCAGGTAACGTAGTTAGGATATAGCCAGAGGTCGGTACACAGAACAGCAGTGTAGTTGGGAGGATAAGCAGGTAATATAGTCAGGATATAGCCAGAGGTCGGTACACAGAGCAGCAGTATAGTTGGGAGGATAAGCAGGTAATATAGTCAGGATATAGCCAGAGGTCGGTACACAGAGCAGCAGTGTAGTTGGGAGGATAAGCAGGTAATGTAGTTAGGATATAGCCAGAGGTCGGTACACAGAGCAGCAGTATAGTTGGGAGGATAAGCAGGTAATATAGTCAGGATATAGCCAGAGGTCGGTACACAGAGCAGCAGTGTAGTTGGGAGGATAAGCAGGTAACGTAGTCAGGATATAGCCAGAGGTCAGTACACGGAGCAGCAGTGTAGTTGGGAGGATAAACAGTTAACGTAGTCAGGATATAGCCAGAGGTCAGTACATGGAGCAGCAGTGTAGTTGGGAGGATAAGCAGGTAATGTAGTTAGGATATAGCCAGAGGTTGGTACACAGAGCAGCAGTATAGTTGGGAGGATAAGCAGGTAACGTAGTCAGGATATAGCCAGAGGTCGGTACATGGAGCAGCAGTATAGTTGGGAGGATAAGCAGGTAATGTAGTCAGGATATAGCCAGAGGTCGGTACACGGAGCAGCAGTGTAGTTGGAAGGATATGCAGGAATCGTAGTCAGTATATTGCACAGCGACGTAGTATACAGCACAGAGCCACGTAGTATATTGCCCAGCCACGTAGTATATTGCCCAGCTACGTAGTATATTGCCCAGCCACGTATGTCACAGGTTAAAAAATAAACATATACTCATCTTCCGAGGGTACCCTTGTAGTTCTGTCGCCTGTGTTCGGTGCAGGCGGCAGCTTCTGGTCCCAGGGTGTGATGACGTTGAGGTCACATGACCGTGACATCATAGCAGGTCCTTCTCGCAGACCATCCTTGCCAACGGAACCTGCCGCTTGCATGGACCGGTCAGCGGAGCGTCGCGAGGAGCGGGAAAGGCGTCGGAAGGTGAGTATATAATGATTTTTAATTTTTTTATTATTTTTAACATTAGATGTTTTTACTATTGACGCTGCATAGGCAGCATCAATAGTAAAAACTTGGTCACACAAGGTTAATAGCGGCGGTAACGGAGTGAGTTACCCGCGGCATAACGCTGTCCGTTACCGCTGGCATTAACCCTGTGTGAGCGGTGACTGCGGGGAGTATGGAGCGGCCGCCGGGCAGTGACTGCAGGGGAGTAGGGAGGGACTAATCGGACTGTGGCCGTCGCTGATTGGTCGCGGCAGCCATGACAAGCAGCTGGCGCGACCAATCAGCGACGCGGGATTTCCGTGACGGAAGTTGCCGACAGACAGACAGAAAGACGAAAGTACCCCTTAGACAATTATATATATAGATAAACGTATATTGTGTCGAGAGAAAACATGGGATACAGATAACTGTGCAAAAGAGCAAGACGAAGAAAGTGGGAGACCAGCAGGTGGCGCCACAACACTGGAAAATGGCTGGAGGGAAATCAAAAATGTTCAGTAAAGTTATATATTCAAATTGCCTCTTCTGAGAAAAAGAGGACTTAACTCTATAGCGCCACCTGTTGGAAGTAGCGATCCTACAGGTCACAATCAACCCTCTAACGAGTCGTGCAATATGACTTAGGATAAAAGCCAAATCAGTATCTCAATTCGCAGACACGGTGTTTCGGGCTGTTGGCCCTCGTCAGTGCGAAGCATGACAACTGATTTGGCTAGGTGAGAGGCTCCGGACTGGGGTCTAAGGGGCAACGTTTCTCCTTATGGAGAGTGACATAGCATTGCACGGCGAGTAAGCCTCCTTACCTTGACAAGCCAGCTGGTATGTCACTCTCCATAAGGAGAAACGCTGCCCCTTAGACCCCAGTAAAGTTATATGGATGCGTTATCCTCCACATGCAGTGCCACCATCAGGATTCACGTCCAATCCCTCCGCAAAACAGACCATAGACTGTAATGGTGAAAACGGAGTCACTGCGCACTCTGCTGTGCATAATGTTCGGGCATGTATGTCCTCTTGTTGTGGAAGTAGGCAGTATCACACCGGATAGGATTAGATACACGGCTCAGCAGTCAGTATCACACCGGATAGGATTAGATACACGGCTCAGCAGTCAGTATCACACAGGAGAGGATTAGATACACGGCTCAGCAGTCAGTACCACACAGGAGAGGATTAGATACACGGCTCAGCAGACAGTATCACACAGGAGAGGATTAGATACACGGCTCAGCAGTCAGTATCACACAGGATAGGATTAGATACACAGCTCAGCAGTCAGTATCACACAGGAGAGGATTAGATACACGGCTCAGCAGACAGTATCACACAGGAGAGGATTAGATACACGGCTCAGCAGACAGTATCACACCGGATAGGATTAGATACACGGCTCAGCAGTCAGTATCACACCGGATAGGATTAGATACACGGCTCAGCAGTCAGTATCACACCGGATAGGATTAGATACACGGCTCAGCAGTCAGTATCACACAGGAGAGGATTAGATACACAGCTCAGTAGTCAGTATCACACAGGAGAGGATTAGATACACAGCTCAGCAGACAGTATCACACAGGAGAGGATTAGATACACGGCTCAGCAGTCAGTATCACACAGGAGAGGATTAGATACACGGCTCAGCAGACAGTATCACACCGGATAGGATTAGATACACGGCTCAGCAGACAGTATCACACCGGATAGGATTAGATACACGGATCAGCAGTCAGTATCACACCGGATAGGATTAGATACACGGCTCAGCAATCAGTATCACACAGGAGAGGATTGGATACACGGCTCAGCAGACAGTATCACACAGGAGAGGATTAGATACACGGCTCAGCAGTCAGTATCACACAGGATAGGATTAGATACACGGCTCAGCAAACAGTATCACACAGGAGAGGATTAGATACACGGCTCAGCAGTCAGTATCACACAGGAGAGGATTAGATACACGGCTCAGCAGTCAGTATCACACAGGATAGGATTGGATACACGGCTCAGCAGTCAGTATCACACAGGATAGGATTAGATACACAGCTCAGCAGACAGTATCACACAGGAGAGGATTAGATACACGGCTCAGCAGTCAGTATCACACAGGATAGGATTAGATACACGGCTCAGCAAACAGTATCACACCGGATAGGATTAGATACACGGCTCAGCAGTCAGTATCACACAGGATAGGATTAGATACACGGCTCAGCAGTCAGTATCACACAGGAGAGGATTAGATACATGGCTCAGCAGACAGTATCACACAGGAGAGGATTAGATACATGGCTCAGCAGACAGTATCACACAGGAGAGGATTGGATACACGGCTCAGCAGACAGTATCACACAGGAGAGGATTAGATACACGGCTCAGCAGTCAGTATCACACAGGATAGGATTAGATACACGGCTCAGCAAACAGTATCACACAGGAGAGGATTAGATACACGGCTCAGCAGTCAGTATCACACAGGAGAGGATTAGATACACGGCTCAGCAGTCAGTATCACACAGGATAGGATTAGATACACGGCTCAGCAGTCAGTATCACACAGGATAGGATTAGATACACGACTCAGCAGACAGTATCACACAGGAGAGGATTAGATACACGGCTCAGCAGTCAGTATCACACAGGATAGGATTAGATACACGGCTCAGCAAACAGTATCACACAGGAGAGGATTAGATACACGGCTCAGCAGTCAGTATCACACAGGAGAGGATTAGATACACGGCTCAGCAGTCAGTATCACACAGGATAGGATTGGATACACGGCTCAGCAGTCAGTATCACACAGGATAGGATTAGATACACGGCTCAGCAGTCAGTATCACACCGGATAGGATTAGATACACGGCTCAGCAGTCAGTATCACACAGGAGAGGATTAGATACACGGCTCAGCAGTCAGTATCACACAGGAGAGGATTAGATACACGGCTCAGCAGTCAGTATCACACAGGATAGGATTAGATACACGGCTCAGCAGTCAGTATCACACAGGAGAGGATTAGATACACGGCTCAGCAGACAGTATCACACAGGATAGGATTAGTTACACGGCTCAGCAGACAGCATCACACAGGATAGGATTAGATACACAGCTCAGCAGTCAGTATCACACAGGATAGGATTAGATACACAGCTCAGCAGACAGTATCACACAGGAGAGGATTAGATACACGGCTCAGCAGTCAGTATCACACAGGATAGGATTGGATACACAGCTCAGCAGTCAGTATCACACAGGATAGGATTAGATACACAGCTCAGCAGACAGTATCACACAGGATAGGATTAGATACACGGCTCAGCAGTCAGTATCACACAGGAGAGGATTAGATACACGGCTCAGCAGTCAGTATCACACAGGATAGGATTAGATACACGGCTCAGCAGTCAGTATCACACCGGGGAGGATTAGATACACGGCTCAGCAGTCAGTATCACACAGGAGAGGATTAGATACACAGCTCAGCAGTCAGTATCACACAGGATAGGATTAGATACACGGCTCAGCAGTCAGTATCACACCGGATAGGATTAGATACACGGCTCAGCAGTCAGTATCACACAGGATAGGATTAGATACACAGCTCAGCAGTCAGTATCACACAGGATAGGATTAGATACACGGCTCAGCAGTCAGTATCACACAGGATAGGATTAGATACACGGCTCAGCAGTCAGTATCACACAGGAGAGGATTAGATACACGGCTCAGCAGTCAGTATCACACCGGATAGGATTAGATACATGGCTCAGCAGTCAGTATCACACAGGAGAAGATTAGATACACGGCTCAGCAGTCAGTATCACACCGGATAGGATTAGATACACGGCTCAGCAGTCAGTATCACACCGGATAGGATTAGATACAAGGCTCAGCAGTCAGTATCACACAGGATAGGATTAGATACACGGCTCAGCAGTCAGTATCACACAGGAGAGGATTAGATACACGGCTCAGCAGTCAGTATCACACAGGAGAGAATTAGATACACAGCTCAGCAGACAGTATCACACAGGGGAGGATTAGATACACGGCTCAGCAGTCAGTATCACACAGGAGAGGATTAGATACACGGCTCAGCAGTCAGTATCACACAGGATAGGATTAGATACACGGCTCAGCAGACAGTATCACACAGGAGAGGATTAGATACACGGCTCAGCAGTCAGTATCACACAGGAGAGGATTAGATACACGGCTCAGCAGTCAGTATCACACAGGAGAGGATTAGATACACGGCTCAGCAGTCAGTATCACACAGGAGAGAATTAGATACACAGCTCAGCAGACAGTATCACACAGGGGAGGATTAGATACACGGCTCAGCAGTCAGTATCACACAGGGGAGGATTAGATACACGGCTCAGCAGTCAGTATCACACAGGAGAGGATTAGATACACGGCTCAGCAGTCAGTATCACACAGGAGAGGATTAGATACACAGCTCAGCAGTCAGTATCACACAGGATAGGATTAGATACACGGCTCAGCAGTCAGTATCACACAGGGGAGGATTAGATACACGGCTCAGCAGTCAGTATCACACAGGAGAGGATTAGATACACGGCTCAGCAGTCAGTATCACACAGGATAGGATTAGATACACGGCTCAGCAGTCAGTATCACACAGGAGAGGATTAGATACACAGCTCAGCAGTCAGTATCACACAGGAAAGGATTAGATACACGGCTCAGCAGACAGTATCACACAGGAGAGGATTAGATACACAGCTCAGCAGTCAGTATCACACAGGAGAGGATTAGATACACAGCTCAGCAGTCAGTATCACACAGGAGAGGATTAGATACACAGCTCAGCAGTCAGTATCACACAGGATAGGATTAGATACACGGCTCAGCAGTCAGTATCACACAGGATAGGAGTAGATACACGGCTCAGCAGTCAGTATCACACAGGAGAGGATTAGATACACAGCTCAGCAGTCAGTATCACACAGGATAGGATTAGATACACGGCTCAGCAGTCAGTATCACACAGGAGAGGATTAGATACACGGCTCAGCAGACAGTATCACACAGGAGAGGATTAGATACACGGCTCAGCAGTCAGTATCACACAGGAGAGGATTAGATACACGGCTCAGCAGATAGTATCACACAGGATAGGATTAGATACACGGCTCAGCAGTCAGTATCACACAGGAGAGGATTAGATACACGGCTCAGCAGACAGTATCACACAGGATAGGATTAGATACACGGCTCAGCAGTCAGTATCACACAGGAGAGGATTAGATACACAGCTCAGCAGCCAGTATCACACAGGAACGGATTAGATACACGGCTCAGCAGTCAGTATCACACAGGAGAGGATTAGATACACGGCTCAGCAGTCAGTATCACACAGGAGAGGATTAGATACACGGCTCAACAGTCAGTATCACACAGGAGAGGATTAGATACACGGCTCAGCAGTCAGTATCACACAGGAGAGGATTAGATACACGGCTCAGCAGACAGTATCACACAGGAGAGGATTAGATACACAGCTCAGCAGTCAGTATCACACAGGATAGGATTAGATACACGGCTCAGCAGTCAGTATCACACAGGAGAGGATTAGATACACAGCTCAGCAGTCAGTATCACACATGATAGGATTAGATACACGGCTCAGCAGACAGTATCACACAGGAGAGGATTAGATACACAGCTCAGCAGTCAGTATCACACAGGAGAGGATTAGATACACAGCTCAGCAGTCAGTATCACACAGGATAGGATTAGATACACGGCTCAGCAGTCAGTATCACACAGGAGAGGATTAGATACACGGCTCAGCAGTCAGTATCACACAGGAGAGGATTAGATACACGGCTCAGCAGTCAGTATCACACAGGAGAGGATTAGATACACAGCTCAGCAGTCAGTATCACACAGGAGAGGATTAGATACACGGCTCAGCAGTCAGTATCACACAGGAGAGGATTAGATACACGGCTCAGCAGTGAGTATCACACAGGAGAGGATTAGATACACGGCTCAGCAGTCAGTATCACACAGGAGAGGATTAGATACACAGCTCAGGAGTCAGTATCACACAGGAGAGGATTAGATACACGGCTCAGCAGACAGTATCACACAGGATAGGATTAGATACACAGCTCAGCAGTCAGTATCACACAGGAGAGGATTAGATACACGGCTCAGCAGACAGTATCACACAGGATAGGATTAGATACACAGCTCAGCAGTCAGTATCACACAGGAGAGGATTAGATACACGGCTCAGCAGTCAGTATCACACAGGAGAGGATTAGATACACGGCTCAGCAGTCAGTATCACACAGGAGAGGATTAGATACACGGCTCAGCAGTCAGTATCACACAGGAGAGGATTAGATACACGGCTCAGCAGACAGTATCACACAGGAGAGGATTAGATACACAGCTCAGCAATCAGTATCACACAGGATAGGATTAGATACACGGCTCAGCAGACAGTATCACACAGGAGAGGATTAGATACACAGCTCAGCAGTCAGTATCACACAGGAGAGGATTAGATACACAGCTCAGCAGTCAGTATCACACAGGATAGGATTAGATACACAGCTCAGCAGTCAGTATCACACAGGAGAGGATTAGATACACGGCTCAGCAGTCAGTATCACACAGGTGAGGATTAGATACACAGCTCAGCAGTCAGTATCACACAGGAGAGGATTAGATACACGGCTCAGCAGTCAGTATCACACAGGAGAGGATTAGATACACAGCTCAGCAGTCAGTATCACACAGGAGAGGATTAGATACACGGCTCAGCAGTCAGTATCACACAGGAGAGGATTAGATACACGGCTCAGCAGTGAGTATCACACAGGAGAGGATTAGATACATGGCTCAGCAGTCAGTATCACACAGGAGAGGATTAGATACACAGCTCATCAGTCAGTATCACACAGGAGAGGATTAGATACCCAGCTCATCAGTCAGTATCACACAGGAGAGGATTAGATACACGGCTCAGCAGTCAGTATCACACAGGGGAGGATTAGATACACGGCTCAGCAGTCAGTATCACACAGGAGAGGATTAGATACACGGCTCAGCAGTCAGTATCACACAGGAGAGGATTAGATACACGGCTCAGCAGTCAGTATCACACAGGAGAGGATTAGATACACGGCTCAGCAGTCAGTATCACACAGGAGAGGATTAGATACACGGCTCAGCAGTCAGTATCACACAGGAGAGGATTAGATACACGGCTCAGCAGTCAGTATCACACAGGATAGGATTAGATACACGGCTCAGCAGTCAGTATCACACAGGAGAGGATTAGATACACAGCTCAGCAGTCAGTATCACACAGGAGAGGATTAGATACACAGCTCAGCAGTCAGTATCACACAGGAGAGGATTAGATACACGGCTCAGCAGTCAGTATCACACAGGAGAGGATTAGATACACGGCTCAGCAGTCAGTATCACACAGGAGAGGATTAGATACACAGCTCAGCAGTCAGTATCACACAGGAGAGGATTAGATACACGGCTCAGCAGTCAGTATCACACAGGAGAGGATTAGATACACAGCTCAGCAGTCAGTATCACACAGGAGAGGATTAGATACACGGCTCAGCAGTCAGTATCACACAGGAGAGGATTAGATACACGGCTCAGCAGTCAGTATCACACAGGAGAGGATTAGATACACGGCTCAGCAGTCAGTATCACACAGGAGAGGATTAGATACACGGCTCAGCAGTGAGTATCACACAGGAGAGGATTAGATACACGGCTCAGCAGTCAGTATCACACAGGAGAGGATTAGATACACAGCTCAGCAGTCAGTATCACACAGGAGAGGATTAGATACACGGCTCAGCAGACAGTATCACATAGGATAGGATTAGATACACGGCTCAGCAGTCAGTATCACACAGGACGGGATTAGATACACAGCTCAGCAGACAGTATCACACAGGATAGGATTAGATACACAGCTCAGCAGTCAGTATCACACAGGAGAGGATTACATACACGGCTCAGCAGTCAGTATCACACAGGACGGGATTAGATACACAGCTCAGCAGACAGTATCACACAGGATAGGATTAGATACACGGCTCAGCAGTCAGTATCACACAGGAGAGGATTAGATACACGGCTCAGCAGACAGTATCACACAGGATAGGATTAGATACACAGCTCAGCAGTCAGTATCACACAGGAGAGGATTAGATACACAGCTCAGCAGTCAGTATCACACAGGAGAGGATTAGATACACGGCTCAGCAGTCAGTATCACACAGGAGAGGATTAGATACACGGCTCAGCAGTCAGTATCACACAGGAGAGGATTAGATACACGGCTCAGCAGTCAGTATCACACAGGATAGCATTAGATACACGGCTCAGCAGTCAGTATCACACAGGATAGGATTAGATACACGGCTCAGCAGTCAGTATCACACAGGAGAGGATGAGATACACAGCTCAGCAGTCAGTATCACACAGGAGAGGATTAGATACACAGCTCAGCAGTCAGTATCACACAGGAGAGGATTAGATACACGGCCCAGCAGTCAGTATCACACAGGAGAGGATTAGATACACGGCTCAGCAGTCAGTATCACACAGGAGAGGATTAGATACACGGCCCAGCAGTCAGTATCACACAGGAGAGGATTAGATACACGGCTCAGCAGACAGTATCACACAGGATAGGATTAGATACACGGCTCAGCAGTCAGTATCACACAGGATAGGATTAGATACACGGCTCAGCAGTGAGTATCACACAGGAGAGGATTAGATACACAGCTCAGCAGTCAGTATCACACAGGAGAGGATTAGATACACAGCTCAGCAGTTAGTATCACACAGGAGAGGATTAGATACACGGCTCAGCAGACAGTATCACACAGGATAGGATTAGATATATGGCTCAGCAGTCAGTATCACACAGGAGAGGATTAGATACACAGCTCAGCAGTCAGTATCACACAGGAGAGGATTAGATACACGGCTCAGCAGTCAGTATCACACAGGAGTGGATTAGATACACAGCTCAGCAGTCAGTATCACACAGGATAGGATTAGATACACGGCTCAGCAGTCAGTATCACACAGGAGAGGATTAGATACACAGCTCAGCAGTCAGTATCACACAGGAGAGGATTAGATACACAGCTCAGCAGTCAGTATCACACAGGAGAGGATTAGATACACGGCTCAGCAGTCAGTATCACACAGGAGAGGATTAGATACACGGCTCAGCAGTCAGTATCACACAGGAGAGGATTAGATACACAGCTCATCAGTCAGTATCACACAGGAGAGGATTAGATACACGGCTCAGCAGTCAGTATCACACAGGAGAGGATTAGATACACGGCTCAGCAGACAGTATCACACAGGAGAGGATTAGATACACAGCTCAGCAATCAGTATCACACAGGATAGGATTAGATACACGGCTCAGCAGTCAGTATCACACAGGAGAGGATTAGATACACAGCTCAGCAGTCAGTATCACACAGGATAGGATTACATACACGGCTCAGCAGTCAGTATCACACAGGAGAGGATTAGATACACAGCTCAGCAGTCAGTATCACACAGGAGAGGATTAGATACACAGCTCAGCAGTCAGTATCACACAGGAGAGGATTAGATACACGGCTCAGCAGTCAGTATCACACAGGAGAGGATTAGATACACGGCTCAGCAGTCAGTATCACACAGGAGAGGATTAGATACACGGCTCAGCAGTCAGTATCACACAGGAGAGGATTAGATACACGGCTCAGCAGTCAGTATCACACAGGAGAGGATTAGATACACGGCTCAGCAGTCAGTATCACACAGGAGAGGATTAGATACACGGCTCAGCAGTCAGTATCACACAGGAGAGGATTAGATACACAGCTCAGCAGTCAGTATCACACAGGAGAGGATTAGATACACGGCTCAGCAGTCAGTATCACACAGGAGAGGATTAGATACACGGCTCAGCAGTGAGTATCACACAGGAGAGGATTAGATACACGGCTCAGCAGTCAGTATCACACAGGAGAGGATTAGATACACGGCTCAGCAGTCAGTATCACACAGGAGAGGATTAGATACACGGCTCAGCAGACAGTATCACACAGGATAGGATTAGATACACAGCTCAGCAGTCAGTATCACACAGGAGAGGATTAGATACACGGCTCAGCAGACAGTATCACACAGGATAGGATTAGATACACGGTTCAGCAGTCAGTATCACACAGGAGAGGATTAGATACACAGCTCAGCAGTCAGTATCACACAGGAGAGGATTAGATAC
The DNA here is from genome assembly GCF_051348905.1 of Ranitomeya variabilis. Taxonomy (NCBI): domain Eukaryota; kingdom Metazoa; phylum Chordata; class Amphibia; order Anura; family Dendrobatidae; genus Ranitomeya; species Ranitomeya variabilis. The sequence continues at coordinate 7,196,882 of NC_135234.1, forward strand.
ACGGCTCAGCAGTCAGTATCACACAGGAGAGGATTAGATACACGGCTCAGCAGTCAGTATCACACAGGAGAGGATTAGATACACGGCTCAGCAGTCAGTATCACACAGGATAGCATTAGATACACGGCTCAGCAGTCAGTATCACACAGGATAGGATTAGATACACAGCTCAGCAGTCAGTATCACACAGGATAGGATTAGATACACGGCTCAGCAGTCAGTATCACACAGGAGAGGATTAGATACACAGCTCAGCAGTCAGTATCACACAGGAGAGAATTAGATACACAGCTCAGCAGTCAGTATCACACAGGAGAGGATTAGATACATGGCCCAGCAGTCAGTATCACACAGGAGAGGATTAGATACACGGCTCAGCAGTCAGTATCACACAGGAGAGGATTAGATACACGGCCCAGCAGTCAGTATCACACAGGAGAGGATTAGATACACGGCTCAGCAGACAGTATCACACAGGATAGGATTAGATACACGGCTCAGCAGTCAGTATCACACAGGATAGGATTAGATACACGGCTCAGCAGTGAGTATCACACAGGAGAGGATTAGATACACAGCTCAGCAGTCAGTATCACACAGGAGAGGATTAGATACACGGCTCAGCAGTCAGTATCACACAGGAGAGGATTAGATACACGGCTCAGCAGACAGTATCACACAGGATAGGATTAGATACACGGCTCAGCAGTCAGTATCACACAGGAGAGGATTAGATACACAGCTCAGCAGTCAGTATCACACAGGAGAGGATTAGATACACAGTTCAGCAGTCAGTATCACACAGGAGAGGATTAGATACACGGCTCAGCAGACAGTATCACACAGGAGAGGATTAGATACACAGCTCATCAGTCAGTATCACACAGGAGAGGATTAGATACACGGCTCAGCAGTCAGTATCACACAGGAGAGGATTAGATACACGGCTCAGCAGACAGTATCACACAGGAGAGGATTAGATACACAGCTCAGCAATCAGTATCACACAGGATAGGATTAGATACACGGCTCAGCAGTCAGTATCACACAGGAGAGGATTAGATACACAGCTCAGCAGTCAGTATCACACAGGAGAGGATTAGATACACAGCTCAGCAGTCAGTATCACACAGGATAGGATTAGATACACGGCTCAGCAGTCAGTATCACACAGGAGAGGATTAGATACACAGCTCAGCAGTCAGTATCACACAGGAGAGGATTAGATACACAGCTCAGCAGTCAGTATCACACAGGAGAGGATTAGATACACGGCTCAGCAGACAGTATCACACAGGATAGGATTAGATACACAGCTCAGCAGTCAGTATCACACAGGATAGGATTAGATACACGGCTCAGCAGTCAGTATCACACAGGAGAGGATTAGATACACGGCTCAGCAGACAGTATCACACAGGAGAGGATTAGATACACAGCTCAGCAATCAGTATCACACAGGATAGGATTAGATACACGGCTCAGCAGTCAGTATCACACAGGAGAGGATTAGATACACAGCTCAGCAGTCAGTATCACACAGGAGAGGATTAGATACACGGCTCAGCAGTCAGTATCACACAGGAGAGGATTAGATACACGGCTCAGCAGTCAGTATCACACAGGAGAGGATTAGATACACAGCTCAGCAGTCAGTATCACACAGGAGAGGATTAGATACACGGCTCAGCAGTCAGTATCACACAGGAGAGGATTAGATACACAGCTCAGCAGTCAGTATCACACAGGAGAGGATTAGATACACGGCTCAGCAGTCAGTATCACACAGGAGAGGATTAGATACACAGCTCAGCAGTCAGTATCACACAGGAGAGGATTAGATACACGGCTCAGCAGTCAGTATCACACAGGAGAGGATTAGATACACGGCTCAGCAGTGAGTATCACACAGGAGAGGATTAGATACACGGCTCAGCAGTCAGTATCACACAGGAGAGGATTAGATACACAGCTCAGCAGTCAGTATCACACAGGAGAGGATTAGATACACGGCTCAGCAGACAGTATCACACAGGATAGGATTAGATACACGGCTCAGCAGTCAGTATCACACAGGACGGGATTAGATACACAGCTCAGCAGACAGTATCACACAGGATAGGATTAGATACACAGCTCAGCAGTCAGTATCACACAGGAGAGGATTACATACACGGCTCAGCAGTCAGTATCACACAGGACGGGATTAGATACACAGCTCAGCAGACAGTATCACACAGGATAGGATTAGATACACGGCTCAGCAGTCAGTATCACACAGGAGAGGATTAGATACACGGCTCAGCAGACAGTATCACACAGGATAGGATTAGATACACAGCTCAGCAGTCAGTATCACACAGGAGAGGATTAGATACACGGCTCAGCAGTCAGTATCACACAGGAGAGGATTAGATACACGGCTCAGCAGTCAGTATCACACAGGAGAGGATTAGATACACGGCTCAGCAGTCAGTATCACACAGGAGAGGATTAGATACACGGCTCAGCAGTCAGTATCACACAGGATAGCATTAGATACACGGCTCAGCAGTCAGTATCACACAGGATAGGATTAGATACACGGCTCAGCAGTCAGTATCACACAGGAGAGGATTAGATACACAGCTCAGCAGTCAGTATCACACAGGAGAGGATTAGATACACAGCTCAGCAGTCAGTATCACACAGGAGAGGATTAGATACACGGCCCAGCAGTCAGTATCACACAGGAGAGGATTAGATACACGGCTCAGCAGTCAGTATCACACAGGAGAGGATTAGATACACGGCCCAGCAGTCAGTATCACACAGGAGAGGATTAGATACACGGCTCAGCAGACAGTATCACACAGGATAGGATTAGATACACGGCTCAGCAGTCAGTATCACACAGGATAGGATTAGATACACGGCTCAGCAGTGAGTATCACACAGGAGAGGATTAGATACACAGCTCAGCAGTCAGTATCACACAGGAGAGGATTAGATACACAGCTCACCAGTTAGTATCACACAGGAGAGGATTAGATACACGGCTCAGCAGACAGTATCACACAGGAGAGGATTAGATACACAGCTCAGCAGTCAGTATCACACAGGAGAGGATTAGATACACGGCTCAGCAGTCAGTATCACACAGGAGTGGATTAGATACACAGCTCAGCAGTCAGTATCACACAGGATAGGATTAGATACACGGCTCAGCAGTCAGTATCACACAGGAGAGGATTAGATACACAGCTCAGCAGTCAGTATCACACAGGAGAGGATTAGATACACAGCTCAGCAGTCAGTATCACACAGGAGAGGATTAGATACACGGCTCAGCAGTCAGTATCACACAGGAGAGGATTAGATACACGGCTCAGCAGTCAGTATCACACAGGAGAGGATTAGATACACAGCTCATCAGTCAGTATCACACAGGAGAGGATTAGATACACGGCTCAGCAGTCAGTATCACACAGGAGAGGATTAGATACACGGCTCAGCAGACAGTATCACACAGGAGAGGATTAGATACACAGCTCAGCAATCAGTATCACACAGGATAGGATTAGATACACGGCTCAGCAGTCAGTATCACACAGGAGAGGATTAGATACACAGCTCAGCAGTCAGTATCACACAGGATAGGATTACATACACGGCTCAGCAGTCAGTATCACACAGGAGAGGATTAGATACACAGCTCAGCAGTCAGTATCACACAGGAGAGGATTAGATACACAGCTCAGCAGTCAGTATCACACAGGAGAGGATTAGATACACGGCTCAGCAGTCAGTATCACACAGGAGAGGATTAGATACACGGCTCAGCAGTCAGTATCACACAGGAGAGGATTAGATACACCGCTCAGCAGTCAGTATCACACAGGAGAGGATTAGATACACCGCTCAGCAGTCAGTATCACACAGGAGAGGATTAGATACACGGCTCAGCAGTCAGTATCACACAGGAGAGGATTAGATACACGGCTCAGCAGTCAGTATCACACAGGAGAGGATTAGATACACAGCTCAGCAGTCAGTATCACACAGGAGAGGATTAGATACACGGCTCAGCAGTCAGTATCACACAGGAGAGGATTAGATACACGGCTCAGCAGTGAGTATCACACAGGAGAGGATTAGATACACGGCTCAGCAGTCAGTATCACACAGGAGAGGATTAGATACACGGCTCAGCAGTCAGTATCACACAGGAGAGGATTAGATACACGGCTCAGCAGACAGTATCACACAGGATAGGATTAGATACACAGCTCAGCAGTCAGTATCACACAGGAGAGGATTAGATACACGGCTCAGCAGACAGTATCACACAGGATAGGATTAGATACACGGCTCAGCAGTCAGTATCACACAGGAGAGGATTAGATACACAGCTCAGCAGTCAGTATCACACAGGAGAGGATTAGATACACGGCTCAGCAGTCAGTATCACACAGGAGAGGATTAGATACACGGCTCAGCAGTCAGTATCACACAGGAGAGGATTAGATACACGGCTCAGCAGTCAGTATCACACAGGATAGCATTAGATACACGGCTCAGCAGTCAGTATCACACAGGATAGGATTAGATACACAGCTCAGCAGTCAGTATCACACAGGATAGGATTAGATACACGGCTCAGCAGTCAGTATCACACAGGAGAGGATTAGATACACAGCTCAGCAGTCAGTATCACACAGGAGAGGATTAGATACACAGCTCAGCAGTCAGTATCACACAGGAGAGGATTAGATACATGGCTCAGCAGTCAGTATCACACAGGAGAGGATTAGATACACGGCTCAGCAGTCAGTATCACACAGGAGAGGATTAGATACACGGCCCAGCAGTCAGTATCACACAGGAGAGGATTAGATACACGGCTCAGCAGACAGTATCACACAGGATAGGATTAGATACACGGCTCAGCAGTCAGTATCACACAGGATAGGATTAGATACACGGCTCAGCAGTGAGTATCACACAGGAGAGGATTAGATACACAGCTCAGCAGTCAGTATCACACAGGAGAGGATTAGATACACGGCTCAGCAGTCAGTATCACACAGGAGAGGATTAGATACACGGCTCAGCAGACAGTATCACACAGGATAGGATTAGATACACGGCTCAGCAGTCAGTATCACACAGGAGAGGATTAGATACACAGCTCAGCAGTCAGTATCACACAGGAGAGGATTAGATACACAGTTCAGCAGTCAGTATCACACAGGAGAGGATTAGATACACGGCTCAGCAGACAGTATCACACAGGAGAGGATTAGATACACAGCTCAGCAGTCAGTATCACACAGGAGAGGATTAGATACACGGCTCAGCAGTCAGTATCACACAGGAGAGGATTAGATACACAGCTCAGCAGTCAGTATCACACAGGATAGGATTAGATACACAGCTCAGCAGACAGTATCACACAGGATAGGATTAGATACACGGCTCAGCAGTCAGTATCACACAGGATAGGATTAGATACACGGCTCAGCAGTCAGTATCACACAGGATAGGATTAGATACACGGCTCAGCAGACAGTATCACACAGGATAGGATTAGATACACGGCTCAGCAGTCAGTATCACACAGGATAGGATTAGATACACGGCTCAGCAGACAGTATCACACAGGATAGGATTAGATACACGGCTCAGCAGTCAGTATCACACAGGAGAGGATTAGATACACAGTTCAGCAGTCAGTATCACACAGGATAGAATTAGATACACGGCTCAGCAGTCAGTATCACACAGGAGTGGATTAGATACACAGCTCAGCAGTCAGTATCACACAGGAGAGGATTAGATACACAGTTCAGCAGTCAGTATCACACAGGACAGGATTAGATACACAGCTCAGCAGTCAGTATCACACAGGACAGGATTAGATACACAGCTCAGCAGTCAGTATCACACAGGATAGGATTAGATACATGGCTCAGCAGACATTATCACACAGGAGATGATTAGATACGTGGTAACTCGATGCTTCAGGTACTCTGTGATTATGTTCCTTATTGACTCCTGATTTTCTCTTGGCAGGAAGGATTGCCTGTAGGTAGAGTCCAGAAGCTCCTAGAAATACTTTTCGAAACTCGGGTTTCAGATGTGACTTCTTTTGATTTACCACCCAGCCAAGGTGCTCCATCACTGCAATGGTTCGATTTCTGTGTAGGACTACGGTCTCTGTGGATCGGGCCACCAGGAGAAAATCGTCCAAATAAGGTATTATTGTAATTCCCTGGCTTCTTAGGTAGGAAACTACCTCTGAGACCAACTTTGTAAATATTCTGGGAGCCGAGGCCAAGCCGAGCAGGAGCCATTGAAACTGGAGGTGGCAGGTATGGTCCGGTAGACTTACTGAGAACCTCAGAAGCTCCTGAGAAGCCGGATGGATCGGAACCTGATAATAAGCACTCTTTAGGTCGAGAGTGCACCTCACTGAGTTCTTGTCTATGAGGTGGATGGTTGACCTTATTGATCCCATCCTGAACCTCTTGTATCTGACCCATACATTTAACGGTTTCAAGTTTATGATTGTGCGTGTTTCTCCTGAAGGTTTCGGGTTTGAGAATAGGGATGAGTAATGACCTCTGCCTATTTCTTATGAGGGAACCCGAACTACGACTTTGGAGCTGACTAGCTCCTGAAGGTCCGCGACCATTGTGGAATTGGCTGCTACGGTAGCAGGTGTAATATATCTCTGGGGCGGGGGAGAGATAAGTTCTATTCTGTAGCCCTCTGATATTATATTTAAGACATATTCGTTTTTGGTTATCTGTTTCCAGTTGTTCACAAAGAGACTGAGCCTGCCCCCGATACCGATGGCGTCATTGCCTTCTAAATCTAGAGCTAGATCCAAATAGGGAATTTTTGCCCTTTCTGCTCTGAGTATAGGAACTTCTATAAGTTCCTCTCCCTTGCTCTCTATAATCAGGTTGTTTGCGAGGGGGCGGCCTTTTCCGAAAAGTCTGAAATCTTTTGGGATTATCCTCGGGAAACCCTTTTTTGCTATCAGACGCACACTCTAAAGGTACCTTCACACTAAACAACTTTACAACAATAACGACAACGATCCGTGACGTTGCAGCGTCCTGGATAGCGATATCGTTGAGTTTGACATGCAGCAGCCATCTGGATCCCGCTGTGATATCGCTGGTCGGAGCTAGAAGTCCAGAACTTTATTTGGTCGTCAGGTCGGCGTGTATCGTCGTGTTTGACAGCAAAAGCAACGATGCTAACGACCTGCGAGAACGATAAGTGAGTCGCCGCTACGTCCCAGGATCGCTCCTGCATCGTTGTGGAGCTGCTGTGTTTGACGTCTCTACAGCGACCTAAACAGCGACGCTGCAGCGATCGGCTCGTTGTCTATATCGCTGCAGCGTCGCTGAGTGTGACGGTATCTTAAGATGTCATCTACAGCCTGCCCAAATACTCTGGTCCTTGAGAAGGGGATGGCACATAATTTATTTTTGGAGGCATTATCTCCCGACCAGGATTTAAGCCAAATTGCTCTACGGGTTGCATTAGATAAAGAGCTGTTCCTGGCAGCGAATCTCACTGATTCGGCCAAAGTATCAGCCAGGAAGGCTGTGGCAGATTATATAATGGGTAGAGAAGAAAATATTTCAGCACGAGGGGTCTTATTAGCTAAATGTTCCTCTAACTGTCCCTTCCACAGGAACATGGATCTAGCCACAGAGGTGGCCGCTATATTAGTCCATATCAGGGCTGCTGATGCTTCCCAAGGTCGGCGCAGGAGAATATCCACCTTCCGGTCCAAGGCATCTCTGAGGCTTGACGAGTCCTCAAAAGGAATGGATGTCTTCTTTGTGACTTTGGCTACGGGTACGTCGACCTTAGGGATTTCTTCCCATGTCTTGATGTCATCTGGGTCAAATGGTAGACGACCCTTAAACTCCCGGGACATCACTAGTCTACGTTCTGCCTCCTTCCATTCCTGTAATATCATGAGACGGATATGATCGCTTACAGGGAACACAGTCTGCCTCTGAGATGTAGTATAGTATAAAACTTTAGCACACTCCAGTGGGTATGATGCAAAAGGGGTATTTAATGCAATACATACAGTAGTCACAAACGTTTCGGTCTGCGAGGACCTTCATCAGTGTACTATAAGTAGCAGGAATGGGGTATGGATGATTTAACCCATGGAAATAAAAGTATTTGCATCAATAAAGTAAATGCTGTTATGTTGAAGGGCCAGATAATGGCCAATCAAAGCCGATGAAAGGCTAGAGAGGGAGGCAAAGACGCTGTATCCACCGCAAGTCACTTTATTTACTTTATTGATGCAAATACCTTTTTTTCTACCTTTTTTCATTCATACCCACTGGAGTGTGCTAAAGTTTTATACTATACTAGTACTCAAGGTTTGGGAACCTACTTTAGAGGCACCTCCACTTATAGGCCGTGGTGAACATTTTCTTTGCTGCCTCTGAGATGTAAGATCTCCAAACATTAGGTCCTGCCTGGACTGTGGACGCGGGACCTCCTTCATCTGCATGGTATTTCTCACTGCCTGTACCAGGTCTTCTGTATCCTCCACTAGAAAGAGATACTTTCTGCCCTGTTCCTGATCTTCTAGTGGAAGCTCACCCTCTTCTTGGTCTGAGACTCTGAGAGTCTGATTCCTCATCCAAGCATAGACCAAATTCCCTCTGCTCTGGTTCCCACCTAGGTCTCTTATGGCTCGGACCTGGACTGGAAGGCCCCTGCTGTGAAATAGTAGCCAGGGAAGCTTGCACTTCCTCGCGGATTAAGCCCCTCATTTCAGAAAGGAGGGATGGTTGTTCTTCCCGTACGACCTTGGAAGTGCAGAAGCTGCAGAGGGCTTTTTTGTAGGCATCCGGCAGCATTACATGGCGTATGGGGCCACGGTTTCTCTTTGCCGAAGCCTTGCCTGACTTTTTTGATGTGGGTAGGGGTGCCTGTGGGATATCCTTATCCTAGATGACACAAGAATGGGGATGTCACGGGTTCCTTCTCCGGTATCACACAATCAACAGAGCAAGAGAATAGTGAACAATTCCAAGACCTTTATTTAGGCAAAACACGAAAGGTCCATATATACGATCCATCACATAAAGGATTAAATATTCCAGAACACGAATGCATTTCAGTAACAGGATAAAAGTCCAACAATCCAGCACAGAGGATAACAGTCCATATTCCCTTCTTTCTCTCTCTGATATGCTGTCTTCACCTCATGGGTCCACACAGGATCTGAATTCCCCCCAGCTCCTGTCCTCCCCTTATGTCCAGGAGTTGTCAAACAGATTGGGGTGGTTTTCAGGCCTCCCCCACCTGACAATGGTGCCTGGTGGGTTAAGGCACTACAGGGGGTCATTGTTTCAACAAGCTAGTTCAATATGGCATTAGCATATTAGCAAACAACATTATTCCCTGACAGCAAGCAGCTTGAATGGTAAACATATCATTCATTCTCTGAACTGAAATACCCTGCATGTCTATTGCTCCATTCCCTGACAGCAAGCAGCCTGAATGGTATCTGAGTCATTCTATCTTCGGCATTGAATCCTGCATATATCTATATATGTTAGTCATCTTATTATGCATTTGTTTGTGTTTATAGATATTTAACTCACTTCTGCTTGTCCTTATGCAGAGAGATCACATAACTGTTTCAAAGGGGTTTATGATCCATGTAGACCTGGACATTTGTTTATCTGATCACTACATTTATTGTGTCCTGCTGTCTCAACCGAGTTAGATTGATTGTTAACAAGAGGGGGAGAAAAAAAAAAGTGAGATCTAAGAGTTAGCCTTCTATAAATGTAGACATACTTTGGGGATGCATTCGTGCACTATTATTCGTGTACTTTTATTCAAAGTACTTTTTTCTAAGTATTTGGCAGTTATAACATGGCAGTTAGACAGGGCAGGAGACAGGAAAGACAATCTAAATCTATTCCCTATTCATTTGGAACAGAACAAATACTCACCATATGTATCTGTATAATCTATATCCTGGCTGCTGCATTCACTCACCGCCCTTGCATAAACTCTTTAAACTCCATCCATATCGGCCCCTCTGTCCTTGCCTCTCCTATGTATAGCACTCATGCTCTGTTCACATTGCTTAACAGCGCAGATCCATTCAGTCCCACCATCCAACACTAGAGACGCTCTCACAAATCACTTAACCATCTGCTCACTCTTTCTATCCTCCTTCTCCTAGTCGCTGGAGACATCTCTCCCAACCCCGGCCCCCCATGTTATAGCCAGCCTAACCTCCCAACTGCTACACCCAGAAACCCCTCTAACCTTATTAATATTCCATGCATGCCTTCTGTCTCTTTCATTTGTGCCCTTTGGAAATCTCGCTCTGTGTGTAATAAACTCTCCTTCATTCATGACTTCTTCCTTTCTAATTCTCTTAATCTCCTGGCTCTTACTGAAACCTGGATCCAGCAGTCAGACACCACCGCTGCTGCTGCTCTTTCATATGGTGGACTACACTTTTCTCATACCCCAAGATCAGACAACAGAGCAGGTGGAGGCATTGGTCTGCTGTTGTGAATTCCGTTCTCGGGCTCCCTCCTGTGGTCATGAGTGGTACTTTGTGAGTTCTGTTCATGGGCTCCCTCTGGTGGCTTTTAGTGTTACGGCTGGTCTGTAGCTGGACTCCAGCTGCCTCGTTTCCTGCTAGGCTTGCTGCCTATTTAACTCCATCTGGACCTTTACTTGTTGCCTGCTGTCGTTGTTTTCAGTACTGGTTCAGATCTCTCTGGGACTTCCCTTGTGACCTGTCTCCTCGTGGAGAAGCTAAGTTCATGCTATTCCATTTTTGCTCATTGCTATTTGGAAATGTTTCTCAGTATATTACGAGTTCAGTCCGGCTTGCTTATATGCTATCTGATTGCTAGCTGGAAGCTCTGGGGTGCGGAGTTGCGCCCCTCACATCGTGAGTCGGTGTGGGGGTCTTTTTGTATTCTCTGCGTGGATAACTTTTGTAGTATTTTATACTGACCGCACAGATTCCTTGCTATCTTCTGACTATTTAGTTATTAGCGGGCCTCATTTGCTAAAACCTATTTTCATTTCTATGTTTGTGTTTTCCCCTTTACTCACTGTTATTATTTGTGGGGGCTGCCTACACTTTGGGGAAAATTTCTCTGAGGCAAGTGAGGCTTTGTTTCTCTCTAGGAGTAGCTAGTTTCTTAGGCTGTGCAGAAGCGTCTAGGCCAAGTTAGGAACGCTCCACGGCTGCCTATAGTGTGTGTTGATAGGATCAGGATTGCGGTCAGTAAAGTTCCCACATTCCCAGAGCTTGTCCTTATTTTTGGCTTTCTCATCAGGTCAGTTTATGTGTTCTAACCACCAGGATCATAACAGTACAGCAGGCCAGTAAAGTGTTAATGCATCGCAAAAGAGGGATAAGAGAAGCTCTGAGGTTTTTTTTTTTCCTCTGCAGTGTGTTTAGCCTCTCTCCTCCCCTTAATCTCTGGGTGGTTCAGGACTCAGCTGCAAATATGGACATTCAAGGTCTGTCCTCTTGTGTGGATCAGCTTGCTATAAGGATACAAAGCATTCAGGATTATGTAGTTCGCAGTCCTATGTCAGAACCTAAAATACCAATTCCTGAGCTGTTCTCTGGAGATAGATCTAGGTTTTTGAATTTCAAAAATAATTGCAAATTGTTTCTTTCTCTGAGACCTGTTTCCTCTGGTGACCCTGCTCAGCAAGTTAAAATTATTATTTCTTTGTTACGTGGTGACCCTCAAGATTGGGCATTCTCCCTGGCGCCAGGAGATCCTGCATTGCTAAATGTGGATGCGTTTTTTCTGGCGCTTGGATTGCTTTATGAGGAACCTAATCTAGTAGACCAGGCAGAAAAGATTTTGCTGGCTCTCTCTCAGGGTCAGGATGAAGCAGAGGTTTACTGTCAGAAGTTTAGGAAGTGGTCTGTGCTCACTCAATGGAATGAGTGTGCCCTGGCGGCGATTTTCAGAAAGGGTCTTTCTGAAGCCCTTAAGGATGTTATGGTGGGGTTCCCCACACCTGCGGGTCTGAATGAGTCAATGTCTTTGGCCATTCAGATTGATCGGCGTTTGCGGGAGCTCAAACCTGTGCACCATCTGGCGGTGTTTTCTGAACAGAAGCCTGAGTCTATGCAATGTGACACATTTCTGACCAGAATGGAACGGCAAAATCACAGACGTCAGAATGGGTTGTGGTGACTCTACTCATGTTATCTCTGATTGTTCTAAGCGCACAAAGAGGTTCGCCAAGTCTGTCACCATTGGTACTGTACAGCCTAAATTCATTTTGTCTGTTACCTTGATTTGCTCTCTGTCATCCTACTCTGTTATGGCTTTTGTGGATTCAGGCGCTGCCCTGAATTTGATGGATTTGTCAATTGCCAGGCGCTGTGGTTTTATCTTGGAGCCATTGCAATTCCCTATTCCACTAAAGGGAATTGATGCCACGCCATTGGCCAAGAATAAGCCTCAGTACTGGACTCAAGTGACTATGTGCATGACTCCTGCACATCAGGAGGTTATTCGCTTTCTGGTGTTACATAATTTGCATGATGTTGTCGTGTTGGGTCTGCCATGGCTACAGGTTCATAATCCAGTCCTGGATTGGAAAGCAATGTCTGTGTCAAGTTGGGGGTGCCAGGGGACTCATGGCAATATTCCTTTGGTGTCAATTGCTTCTTCAACTCCTTCTGAAGTCCCTGAATTTTTGTCGGATTACCAGGATGTATTTGATGAGCCCAAATCCAGTGCCCTACCTCCTCATAGGGATTGTGATTGTGCCATAAATTTGATTCCTTGTAGTAAGTTCCCTAAGGGTCGACTTTTTAATTTATCTGTACCAGAACATACCGCTATGCGGAGCTATATAAAGGAGTCTTTGGAGAAAGGGCATATTCGTCCGTCCTCGTCACCTTTGGGTGCAGGGTTCTTTTTTGTGGCCAAGAAGGATGGTTCTCTGAGACCCTGTATAGATTATCACCTTCTAAATAAAATCACGGTCAAATTTCAGTACCCTTTGCCTCTGCTGTCCGATCTGTTTGCTCAGATTAGGGGGGCTAGTTGGTTCACCAAGATAGATCTTCGAGGAGCTTATAATCTTGTGCGTATAAAGCAGGGCGATGAATGGAAGACTGCATTTAATACGCCCGAAGGTCATTTTGAGTACTTGGTGATGCCTTTTGGGCTTTCTAATGCCCCTTCCGTGTTTCAGTCCTTCATGCATGACATCTTCCGAGAGTATCTGGATAGATTCATGATTGTGTACCTGGATGATATTTTGGTCTTTTCTGATGATTGGGAGTCTCATGTGAAGCAGGTCAGGATGGTATTTCAGGTCCTGCGAGCCAATGCCTTGTTTGTGAAGGGCTCTAAATGTCTCTTTGGAGTCCAGAAGGTTTCCTTTTTGGGCTTTATTTTTTCCCCTTCTACTATCGAGATGGATCCAGTTAAAGTCCAGGCCATCTATGACTGGACTCAACCTACATCGGTGAAGAGCCTTCAGAAGTTCTTGGGCTTTGCTAATTTTTACCGTCGCTTCATCACTAATTTTTCTAGTGTGGTTAAGCCTTTGACGGATTTAACTAGAAGGGGTGCTGATGTGACTAATTGGTCTTCTGCGGCCGTTGAGGCCTTTCAGGAGCTGAAACGTCGGTTTTCTTCGGCTCCTGTCTTGCGTCAGCCTGATGTCTCTCTTCCCTTTCAGGTCGAGGTTGATGCTTCTGAGATTGGAGCAGGGGCTGTCTTGTCACAGAGAAGCTCTGATGGCTCGGTGATGAGACCATGTGCTTTCTTTTCTAGAAAGTTTTCGCCTGCCGAGCGGAATTATGATGTTGGTAATCGGGAGTTGTTGGCAATGAAGTGGGCATTCGAGGAGTGGCGACATTGGCTTGAGGGAGCCAAGCATCGCGTGGTGGTCTTGACGGATCACAAGAATTTGATTTATCTCGAGTCTGCCAAGCGGATAAATCCTAGACAGGCTCGATGGTCGCTGTTTTTCTCCCGTTTTGATTTCGTGGTTTCATACCTTCTGGGCTCAAAGAATCTGAAGGCTGATGCCCTTTCTAGGATTTTTGTGCCTGACTCTCCGGGAGTTTCTGAGCCGGCTGGTATCCTCAGAGAGGGGGTGATTTTGTCTGCCATCTCCCCTGATTTGCGGCGGGTGCTGCAGGAATTTCAGGCCGATAGACCTGACCGTTGTCCACCGGAGAGACTGTTTGTCCCGGAAAGATGGACCAGTAGAGTTATTTCCGAGGTTCATTCTTCGGTGTTGGCGGGTCATCCTGGGATCTTTGGTACCAGGGATTTGGTGGCTAGGTCCTTTTGGTGGCCTTCTTTGTCACGGGATGTGCGTTCCTTTGTGCAGTCCTGTGGGATTTGTGCTCGGGCCAAGCCTTGCTGTTCTCGTGCCAGTGGATTGCTTTTGCCTTTGCCTGTCCCGAAGAGGCCTTGGACGCATATTTCCATGGATTTTATTTCGGATCTTCCAGTCTCTCAGAGGATGTCTGTCATCTGGGTGGTTTGTGATCGTTTTTCTAAAATGGTCCATTTGGTGCCTTTGCCTAAGTTACCCTCCTCCTCTGATTTGGTTCCGCTGTTTTTTCAGAATGTGGTTCGTTTGCATGGTATTCCGGAGAACATTGTGTCTGACAGAGGGTCCCAGTTTGTGTCCAGATTTTGGCGGTCCTTTTGTGCTAAGATGGGCATTGATTTGTCTTTTTCTTCGGCCTTCCATCCTCAGACGAATGGCCAAACCGAACGTACTAATCAGACCTTGGAAACTTATCTGAGATGTTTTGTTTCTGCTGATCAGGATGATTGGGTGACTTTTTTGCCATTGGCTGAGTTCGCCCTCAATAATCGGGCTAGTTCCGCTACTTTGGTTTCGCCTTTTTTTGTAATTCTGGTTTTCATCCTCGTTTTTCCTCAGGGCAGGTTGAACCTTCTGACTGTCCTGGGGTGGATTCTGTGGTGGATAGGTTGCAGCAGATTTGGAACCACGTAGTGGACAATTTGACGTTGTCACAGGAGAAGGCTCAGCGCTTTGCTAATCGCCGTCGCTGTGTGGGTCCCCGACTTCGTGTGGGGGATTTGGTACGGTTGTCATCTCGTTATGTTCCTATGAAGGTTTCCTCTCCTAAGTTCAAACCTCGTTTCATCGGTCCTTATAAGATTTCAGAAGTCCTCAATCCTGTGTCATTTCGTTTGGACCTCCCAGCATCTTTTACCATTCATAATGTGTTCCATAGGTCATTGTTGCGGAGGTATGTGGTGCCTGTGGTTCCTTCTGTTGATCCTCCTGCTCTGGTGTTGGTCAAGGGAGAATTGGAGTATGTGGTGGAGAAGATCTTGGATTCTCGTATTTCGAGACGGAAGCTTCAGTACTTGGTTAAATGGAAGGGCTATGGTCAGGAGGATAATTCCTGGGTTGTTGCCTCTGATGTCCATGCTGCCGATTTGGTTCGTGCCTTTCATTTGGCTCGTCCTGATCGGCCTGGGGGCTCTGGTGAGGGTTCGGTGACCCCTCCTCAAGGGGGGGGTACTGTTGTGAATTCCGTTCTCAGGCTCCCTCCTGTGGTCATGAGTGGTACTTTGTGAGTTCTGTTCATGGGCTCCCTCTGGTGGCTTTTAGTGTTACGGCTGGTCTGTAGCTGGACTCCAGCTGCCTCGTTTCCTGCTAGGCTTGCTGCCTATTTAACTCCATCTGGACCTTTACTTGTTGCCTGCTGTCGTTGTATTCAGTACTGGTTCAGATCTCTCTGGGACTTCCCTTGTGACCTGTCTCCTCGTGGAGAAGCTAAGTTCATGCTATTCCATTTTTGCTCATTGCTATTTGGAAATGTTTCTCAGTATATTACGAGTTCAGTCCGGCTTGCTTATATGCTATCTGATTGCTAGCTGGAAGCTCTGGGGTGCGGAGTTGCGCCCCTCACATCGTGAGTCGGTGTGGGGGTCTTTTTGTATTCTCTGCGTGGATAACTTTTGTAGTATTTTATACTGACCGCACAGATTCCTTGCTATCTTCTGACTATTTAGTTATTAGCGGGCCTCATTTGCTAAAACCTATTTTCATTTCTATGTTTGTGTTTTCCCCTTTACTCACTGTTATTATTTGTGGGGGCTGCCTGCACTTTGGGTAAAATTTCTCTGAGGCAAGTGAGGCTTTGTTTCTCTCTAGGGGTAGCTAGTTTCTCAGGCTGTGAACGAGGCGTCTAGGCCGAGTTAGGAACGCTCCACGGCTGCCTATAGTGTGTGTTGATAGGATCAGGATTGCGGTCAGTAAAGTTCCCACATTCCCAGAGCTTGTCCTTATTTTTGGCTTTCTCATCAGGTCAGTTTATGTGTTCTAACCACCAGGATCATAACAGTCTGCTGCTTTCACCCAAATGTACCTTCCAAGTTATCCCCCAAGTACCCTCGCTTGTATTCCCTTCCTTTGAGGTCCATGCTGTCAGACTCTACGTTTCCTTCTCCATGCGAGTGGCGGTGGTGTATCATCCTCCCGACCCCTCTCATCAGTTCCTGGATCACTTTGCCACCTGGCTTCCACACTTTCTCTCCTGTGACACCCCCACCCTTATCATGGGTGATTTCAACATTCCCATTGCTTCTCCCCTCTCCCCATCTGCTTCTCACCTTTTATCTCTAACCTCCTCTTTCGGCCTCTCGCAGCATACTAACTCTCCAACGCATGAAGATGGAAACTCCCTTGACTTGGTCTTCTCCCAGCTTTGCTCATGTGGACGATTTCACAAACTCCCCTCTCCCGCTCTCTGACCACAACCTTCTTTCATTCTCTATCAAGAACTGCCATCCCGCTCAGTTCACCCCCACTTTCCACACTTATAGAAACATACAGGCCATTAACACCCAGAAACTTATGAAGAACTTGCATTTCTCATTGGCCCCAATCTCCTCCATCTCATTTCCTGATTCTGCTCTGAACCATTACAATGAAACCCTGCAAAGTGCCCTGGATGAAGCTGCACCTCCTATACATAGAACAACTCGGCACCGACGGCGACAACCGTGGCACATGCTGCAAACACGTTTCCTGCAGTGGTGCTCCAGGTACGCCGAACGTCTGTGGAGAAAATCTAATCTACCCGAAGATTTCATCCATTATAAGTTCATGCTAAAAACATACAACTCTGCCCTTCACCTCTCCAAACAAACCTATTTCAACACCCTCATCACCTCACTGTCCAATAACCCTAAACATCTCTTCGACACTTTCCAGTCCCTACTCAACCCAAGAGAGCAGGCCCCAACCACAGATCTCCACGCTGACGATCTGGCCAATTACTTCAAAGAAAAAATTGACCACATTCGACAGGAAATCAACTCCCAATCTCTTCATACCATGCACTGTCTTCCCTCCCCCACTGCATCTAGTTCACTCTCTGACTTTGAGCCAGTTACAGAAGAAGTAGTCGGGCTCCTTGCATCTTCTCCCCCGACCACTTGCACCAGTGACCCCATTCCGTCACATCTCCTCCAGTCCCTTTCCCCGGCTGTCACCTCTCACCTAACAAAAATATTCAACCTTTCTCTCACTTCCGGTATTTTTCCCTCCTCATTTAAGCATGCCATCATACATCCATTACCTAAAAAACCCTCCTTCGACCAAAATTGTGCCCCTAATTATAGACCTGTCTCTAATCTTCCCTTCATCTCTAAACTCCTCGAACGCCTGGTCCTCTCCTGTCTTACCCACTATCTCTCAGATAACTCTCTTCTCGACCCTCTTCAATCTGGCTTCCGCTCTTTACACTCTACTGAAACTGCCCTCACTAAAGTCTCTAATGACCTACTAACAGCTAAATCTAATGGTCACTACTCCATGCTAATTCTCTTGGATCTCTCCGCAGCATTTGATACTGTGGATCATCAGCTCCTCCTCACTATGCTCCATTCCATCAGCCTCAAGGACACCGTTCTCTCTTGGTTCTCCTCCTATCTCTCTGACCGCTCCTTCACTGTATTTTTTGCTGGTTCCTCCTCCTCTCACCTTCCCCTTACTGTTGGGGTTCCTCAAGGATCAGTCCTAGTCCCCCTCCTCTTCTCTTTGTATACCGCCCCTATTGGACAAACAATCAGTATGTTTGGTTTCCAGTACCATCTCTATGCTGACGACACCCAATTATACACCTCTTCTCCTTCTTTCACTCCGACCTTCTTAGAAAACACCAGTGATTGTCTTACCGTTGCCTCTAACATCATGTCCTCCCTCTATCTGAAACTGAACCTGTCAAAAACTCAACTCCTCGTGTTCTCTCCCTCTACTAACCTACCTTTGCCTGACATTGCCATCTCTGTGTGCGGTTCCACCATTACTCCAAAGCAACATGCCCGCTGCCTTGGGGTCATCCTTGATTCCGAGCTTTCATTCACCCCCCACATCCGATCACTGGCTCGCTCTTCTTATCTGCATCTCAAAAACATTTCTAGAATTTGCCCTTTTCTTACTTTCGACTCTGCAAAAACTCTTACAGTCTCACTTATTCATTCTCGTCTGGACTATTGTAACTCTCTACTAATCGGCCTCCCTCTTACCAAACTCTCCCCGCTCCAATCTGTCCTGAATGCCAGGGTCATATTCCTCACCAACCGTTACACCGATGCCTCTACATTGTGCCAGTCATTACACTGGCTACCCATCCACTCCAGAATCCAGTACAAAACTACTACCCTCATCCACAAAGCACTCCATGGCTCAGCACCACCCTACATCTCCTCTTTGGTCTCAGTCTACCACCCTACCCGTGCCCTCCGTTCTGCTAATGACCTCAGGTTAGCATCCTCAATAATCAGAACCTCCCATTCCCGTCTCCAAGACTTTACACGTGCTGCGGCAATTCTTTGGAATGCACTACCCAGGTTAATACGATTAATCCCCAATCCCCACAGTTTTAAGCGTGCCCTAAAAACTCATTTGTTCAGACTGGCATACCGCCTCAACGCATTAAACTAACTATCCCTGTGTGGCCTATTAATGAAAAAAAACAAAAACAAAACATAATCAGGTTCCTCGCATCATGTTCTCATACACTTTATGCAGTTAATAGCACTCTGTGTCTGTACTGCTACATACTTAGGCTGTTAACTGGTTCATGCAGCTTTACATGAACACCCGAGCCTTACACTATGGCTGGTCCAAATAACTAAAGCAATTGTTACCATCCACCTCTCGTGTCTCCCCTTTTCCTCATAGGTTGTAAGCTTGCGAGCAGCAGGGCCCTCATTCCTCCTGGTATCTGTTTTGAACTGTGATTATTGTTATGCTGTAATGTCTATTGTCTGTACAAGTCCCCTCTATAAGTTGTAAAGCACTGCGGAATATGTTGGCGCTATAGAAATAAAATTATTATTATTATTATTATTATTATTATTATTCACTGACCCTGTGGAGAGATAACAATACAGAACTGTGGGGAGAATATCAGATGGCAAATAACAACTCATCCTACAAGATACAGTAACACCATGATAATCAGTAAAATAGAAATATACACAAAAATGATACCCACATAGCATATCACACCATCACAGGGGATAATCAGGACTAGGCTGAGTGTCTAAGTGCGTCCTGGTGTATGTGCACTATGCACACTTACCCCTGCGTCCTCACTCCTCTCATCCATATCCTCCTTTGTTTCGGGCATCAGGGAGTCTGCCAGTAGACTGCTTCTATACCCCCTGCACCAGGACGGACTCTGCCTTATTCCGTCAGCGTTGCTTCCACGTTCTCTGTCTCTTCTGCTGACGCTGAATCTGCATTCCATGATGTGGAACACATGCTGGTTGAGCGCTCACTTTCCCGGAAGTGACACTCGTCCTGCTCTTCTGGCCACTTCCGCGTTCCACGATGTAAAACGCAAGCTGGATCCAGGTGCTGCCGTCATCGGAAGTGACTCTTGCCACTCCTGCAGACTGCCGACCCTTCTGCGTTACCTGTGTGGAACGCATGGTGCCGGGTGCCTCTTCACCTGCGGACATGGCGCCTGAGCCGAGAGCCTCCCAATGGGAGGAGCAGCTCTACCCAGGAGCCCGTACGCTCACTGGTCTCTGGGGCAGAGGGTCTCCCCACCGGGGGACACGTGACAGGGGGAAGGATATTGGACCAGCCGCACGATCCCCCAGAGCCCTCCGGTAAACCCGTCCGCTCACTTTGTGATCTCTCGTGTATCACTCCGTGCAGGGACAGGAAAAACACTAAGGGAAAGGGGGCGAAATGGGATCTTTTAACCTCTCGTGTATTTTTCCTGTCCCTGCAAGGAAGAGGAGGACGTCCTCCAGGGTGCTGTCAGGTGGACGTCCTGGAAAAAGAACATACGGGCCATAAACCGACTCAAAAGATACTGCTCCAACCCGGAGATCGAGTATGGGTCAGAGAGAAACGCCCCAAGGGAAAACTAAGTGAGAGATGGGAAGTACAGCTATACAGAGTAATCGACCGAGTGTATGCTGACGGCCGGGTCTACAAGGTGCAGATTGAGAGTGGAGCGTCTGCCCCAAGAGTACTTCACAGAAATATGCTGTGGCCCTGCCAGTCTGAGGTCAGTTCGGCACCATTGCCGCCTGAAGGTGCTACTTCACTTCCTGAATCTGTCATGCCTGATGGTGAAATCGATGATGAGTGGTGGACTGTCCCTGACACAGTAGGGGGTCCTCAGCTGTACAGAAATGGTAATCACATGGATGTGCCACTACCGCCATGCGAGGACAAGACCCAACAAGAGCCCACTATGACTCCTGCTGCAAGTGTTCCTCTGGAAGCTAGTCAACCCCTGCTTGACAGCCAAGAGCTTCGGAGATCCCAGAGGTCTACTGCAGGGGTTCCACCAGTTCGATACGTAGAACAGTGTACTCTGTCTGTTTTTCCTACTTTGTTGCCTCCTCTATAGGTGCTGTTTCTGCATTGCACATTCCTAATTACACTGCACCTTGATGCTGTGATGGCTGAGGACGACCATCATTAAGTAGGGAGGCATGTAGAGGGGTGATGCTGTTATAGAAAACGCTGCCACTTTAAGAGACTGCACCCCCTTGTCTGGTGTGATGGAATGTTCTGCTCCCCCCTGCAATAGACTGTGTGAACGAACTGCCCTGCGCTGAGGGGAGGGCTTGAGCCTTTAGAGAGTCTGAGCAAAAGCTGCTGCAGAGAACATCTGTGCTTGTAGCTGTGAGAGGACCCACAGCCTGGGACGGAGTTGACTCATGAAATTGGACAGACTCTTCGGGTGCAGCAAGGGTGGCTGCTCTGTGCTAGTTTGAGTAGCCACAAAGATACTGAGAAAGGGATTTACAGTTTCCAGGAGCACCTCCCGGACCCAGAAGCAATCAGAAGACCACGTTTCATGGAGCTGGCAGAGAGCCATGCGCACCACCGTACTAGACTGTTGGGGGCCCCCGGGACTAGATCTGAGTCCCCAACATCACCGTGAGTTTGTTGCTGTTTTGTACACATCAAGGCCTAGTGTAGGCTTCAACAGACAGAACATGGCAGCCGTGTGGCCTGCTTAGAGAGGCCAGGGAGGTTATACATAGAGTAGCATCATTCTTTGTTTATTGTTTGCATTTGCTTGTGTACATATATTGATTCTGTAATAGTTGGAGCAGCGTGCTATTTGAAAGCCCAGCTAAAGAATGTAACTCTTGTAAATTATCTTTTTCCATTTCATACCCCTGTTTGCACCTTCCTCTTCCACTTCATTCCTTGCCTTCCAATAAATTTACCCTTTGTTGTTTGCACTTCATCTTGTGTACAGTAGTCTCCCTGCACTGTGGTGGTTTCCCGGCCATCGCTTCATATGCCGGGTCTTGCGGAGTTTTTTTGGTATACAGTGGGTTACATGAGCTGATACCAGTGTACACTGGGTTTTGCGGGGTGTCCCTGGTGAACAGTGGTGGTTCTTGTTGGGTGTGTCAGTTGTACCACGGGTCTTTTGGAGTGTTCCTGGTACACAGTGGGACTTTTGGAGTGTTCCTGGTATATGGCAAGTCTTGTGGGGTGTTCACTGGATACCGTTGGTCTTGGAGGGTGCTCCTGCTACACGGCTGACCTTGTGGGGTGTTTCCAGTGTATATGAGGTCTTGCAGGGTGTTTCCGTTATACAGCAGGTCTTTCATGTTGTACTGTGGGTCTTGTGAGTTGTTTCCGGTGTACAGCGGGTCTTTTTGACTGTTCCTGGTATATGGCAGATCTCCAGGGGTGTTCCTGGCATATGGCAGGTCTTGTGGAGTGTTCCCACTGTACCCCAGGTCTTGAGGGGTGTTCCCTGTATATATCATGTCTTGTAGAGTTTTCCTTATATACAGCAGGTTCTGTACGGTGTTTCCGGAGTACAGTAGGTCTTGTGAGGTGTATGCCAGACCTTGGGGGGTGTTGCCTGTATATGGCAGGGTTCTCCCAGTGTATGCAGAGTTTTGCGTAGTGTTCCCAGTGTACGTCGAACCTTTTGGGGTGTTCCCTGTATATGGCAGGTTTTGCAGGGTGTTCCCTGTGTACGCTGGATCTCGTGGGGTGTTCTCGGTATATGGTGGGTGGTATTAATGTTATGGCTTTATGATGCAATTAGCAAGCTGAGACTGAGCTATAGATATAGAGAGAATCTGCACAGCTCGACCCCGCAGTGACCCCCTCCCGGCAGCACAGGAGACGCCATTACATATTCATACCCCCCTGAGGGGACAGCGCCAATTATCAAAGAGATTCCTTTATTGTGTGATGTTAGTGGCGGTCACCATGGGATGGTCACACGGAGTCCGAGAGAGGCAGAAACATGATAACAACCCCCAAAACAGGAGAGAAGACAGGAAACACAAGCAGCAGCGGGGAGATGTGCAGAAATGTCAGCAGCACAGAGTATGTAAGGAGCAGAGGGGGGCTGATGTTGTGCAAAGTCACATGACAATCCAAGAAGGGATTCAGTGGTACCTTCTCCACCAACCACTTTCCTTACCGACCCCTTTAAAAGAACACATGACTGTTAGGCCACGTTCACACTTTGCGGCGTCCCTCTGTGGGTTCTCCCGCAGCGGAATTGATAAATCTGCAGGGCAAAACCGCTGCGGTTATCCCTGCAGATTTATTGCGGTTTGTTCCGCAGTTTCTGCTGCGGGATTACTCCTATACTATTGATGCTGCATGTGCAGCAATATGCAGCATCAATATTAATGTTAAAAATAATAAAAATTGGTTATACTCACCCTCTGATGTCCGGATCTCCTCGGCGCTGCACGCGGCGCTCCGGTTCCAAAGATGCTGTGCCGAGAAGGACCTTCGTGACGTCACGGTCATGTGACCCGGGCGTCATCACGGTCATGTGACCGCAACGTCACCGCAGGTCCTGTTCGCACAGCAACTCTGACCGGACGGCCGCGTGCAGCGCTGAGAGGTGAGTATAACATGATTTTTTATTTTTATTCTTTTTTTTACCCCAAATATGGTTCCCAGGGCCTGGAGGAGAGTCTCCTCTCCTCCACCCCGGGTACCACCCGCACATTAACCGCTTACTTCCCACAACGTGGGCACAGCCCCATGCGGGAAGTTAGCGGTTCAATGCTTTCCTATGGGTGCAGAATCGCAGCGATTCTGCACAAAGAAGTGACATGCTGCGGGTTGTAAACCGCTGCGTTTCTGCACAGTTTTTCCCGCAGCATGTGCACAGAAGTTTGTGGTTTCCATAGGGTTTACATGTAAATGGAGACGCTATGGAAACTGCTGCGGACCCGCAGCATCAAAATCGCCGCGGTTCCGCGGTAAAAACCGCAAAGTGTGAACATGGCCTTAGGGACATGGGGTAAATGTCCACAGCAGCCTTTTATTAAATATTACACACAACCTGCTGCAGCCGCAACAATGAGAACATTATCCGCAATAACAATGTGAACATTACATATACAGTGTATAATAACAGCCGATAAGTCTGGCCCAGAAGCACCCCCAACGGATATACCAACCCCTTGCAGGACCTACGCCCACAAGTTACCTTGAATAGAAGCCACTATCCCCCACTAGTGACTTCCTACCAAAATGGACGTTAGCACAAACCAGCCTCTGGACCAGACCTATGCTCCACCACAGACCTGGCCACGTGACACCTTACGTGTCCTGGTCCCGCCAACCCTCGAGGCTTGATCAATATCATCCCTGAAGCCCAACATCCACAAATCAATCCCGATCACATTGAGATGAACTCCATCCGACCGCAGGTGTTCCCCTGAAGGCACCTCCAAATCCTTGTGTCTCACCACTATGCCGCCATTCCTTGCCACAAGACCAGGCACAGTCTTGACCTTTAGGCCGGAGTCACACCAAACATATGAACAATTGGTCCGAGTCTCCCTGCCGAGAGTCGCACGAGTGTCATGCGAAGGTCATGCAAGTAAAATCCGATTTTTCACTCCGAGCATCCGATTTGGGCTCATTCCCACTTGAGATGAAATCGGACAAATGAAATCCGATTAAAAATCACATTGCATTAGGTCCAGTGCTAGTCTATCACTGTGTGTTCATCTGCAGTTTTTTTTCCTGCTCGGATTGGATCACGATAGGACTGGAAAAAACTTGCAGCATGCTGCGATTGTAATCGGAAATCGGATCGCATAGCAGTCAATGGGTGCGAGAAAAAAAATTCACGCAGCACTCGCACCATTCGAGTGCTGTCTGATTTTTACACACCGGTGTCCAAGGAAAAGCCGGCAATTAATGTGCCGCATACAGTGAAACCACACTGCTAAGTTAGGCCCCTGTCACACAGCAGGTTTTTGCCGTCAGGCACAATCCGGCTAATTTTGAAAAAAAACGGATCCGGCAAAAGTTGCCGCCGGATCCGTTTATTTCTCATAGACTTGTATTAGCGCCGGATTGTGATGGATGGTCTCCAGTTTCATAATTTTTTTGCCAGATCCGTCAAAAATTAGTTTTCCGGCGGCCGGAGAAAATGTACATAGGAACTTTTTTCTGTTCGGCGAAAAAATGCACAGCGACGGATCCCATGAAAAACTGATGAAATGTGAGGTGAAATGATGGAAACTGATTTAGTTTTTTTAACTAAATCATGAATTTTCCATTCTCTGTCTCTCTCTCTCTCTCTCGAAGAGGATGTCCAAACTATCCCCGGATTTAAAAAAAAAAAAGCAAAAACAAACAATAGTCAGATCCAGAAAAAAACGGATCCGTTGCATCAGTTTTTCACAATTTGCAACGGATCCGTTTTTTTAAAATTTGCCGGATTGTGCCTGACGGCTAAAAACTGATGTGTGAAAGGGGCCTTAGAATAGAATAGATAGAATATACACACATAAAATACATATAAATAGATATCCGTGACAAACACACATATACACACTGCTCAAAAAAATAAAGGGAACACTTAAAAAACAGAATATAACTCCAAGTAACTCAAACTTCTGTGAAATCAAACTGTTCACTTAGGAACAACACTGATTGACAATCAATTTCACATGCTGTTGTGCAAATGGGAATAGACAACAGATGGAAATTATTGGCAATTATCAAGACCCCCTCAATAAAGGAGTGGTTCTGCAGGTGGGGACCACAGACCACATCTCAGTACCAATGCTTTCTGGCTGATGTTTTGGTCACTTTTGAATGTTGGTTGTGCTTTCACACTCGTGGTAACATGAGACGGACTCTACAACCCACACAAGTGGCTCAGGTAGTGCAGCTCATCCAGGATGGCACATCAATGCGAGCTGTGACAAGAAGGTTTGCTGTGTCTGTCAGCGTAGTGTCCAGAGGCTGGAGGCGCTACCAGGAGACAGGCCAGTACACCAGGAGACATGGAGGGGGCCGTAGGAGGGCAACAACCCAGCAGCAGGAACGCTACCTCAGCCTTTGTGTAAGGAGGACCAGGAGGAACACTGCCAGAGCCCTGCAAAATGACTGTAATAATTATAGGGGATAACTCAGGAGACTCTTTGCGTTGAACAAGACAACTACAGGACACAGTTTTATAAGTGGTAAAGTCTATATTATCACGCGGTGATTCAAACAGGTGCAGAGAGAAACTCAAGTCCACAACACTTGGAGTAAATATTAAACACAGCTTAGCAGTCTATAGGAAACTTCAGAGGAAAATGCAATCAAGCAGAAAGTCTATGAAGCACAGTTATTCTTGAGGATACTTGACACGAATAAATCCTTGACTTAGTCCAGGCACAGATAGCTATGCTTATTAGGCAGTTCAAATCTTAGCTCAACCAGGGAGGCCTGGTTAATAGTCTCAGGCTATTGCAAAGCAGGAAACAGCAGCTTACATGTCCAGCAAATGAGATGGAAGTAAACACGAGCAGCAGATGAAGGAGGATTACTGGAAATTTGTGTATGCAGCAGGAACTCAGAGCAGAGTAGCAGGATCACCACACAGGTTCACAGGAGCAGGTGTATAGCCAGGGAGTAATCAGAGGTCAGGAGCTGGATGCAAGGCAGAATACTCTAGCACAGACTGAAGGCTGGGGTGGAGTCTTATAGCAGGAAGACACAGTGCACATGAGACCAAAGACGCCATCTTGGAAAAGGGCAGTAATGCACAAAAGGTAAAAAATGTTCAGTGTCCTGACATTACTCCCTCCTTAGAAGCGGCCTCAGGACGATCCTGGACCTGGTTTCTCAGGGAATCTCTGATGAATACGAAAAATCATCTGTTGGGCATTGATGTTTTCCACAGGTTCCCAAGAGTCTTCCTCAGGGGGATATCCCTGCCATCTTATCAGATATTGGAGCCGATTCCTGCAAATCCTGGAATCAATAATTTCCTCCACCACAAATTGTTCTTGCCCATCAATCACCACAGGCTGCGGAGGTGGCACAACACGTCCCTGGAAGGTATTAGGAGATACAGGCTTTAGTAAAGATACATGAAAAACTGGGTGTACCTTCATAGTCCTAGGCAGCTTCAGCCGGCAGGCCACAGTGCTCACAATACCGTTGATCTTGAAAGGGCCAATGAATTTCTGTCCAAGTTTTTGTGAAGGAACGTTTAACTTCAGATTCCTAGTTGCTAACCACACGGAATCTCCTACCTTGAACATGGGTGCAGGTTTACGGAATCTATCAGCCGATCTCTTATAACGTTCTTGAGCCGTGGTCAGGGATTCCTTCAGAACCTCCAGATTTTGTCTCATCGCAGTCAGTCTTTCCTCCAATGCCGGAACCGGAGAATTAATTGGAGACCTAGGTAAAATACACGGATCATAACCCAGATTGGCAAAGAAAGGTGTAAATTTAGTGGAGGCGCTCTGAGAATTATTATATGAAAATTCGGCTAATGGCAGCAACTCCAACCAATCATCCTGGAGATGGCTGACATAGCATCTTAGATATTGTTCCAGCGTCTGGTTGGTATGCTCAGTCTGACCATTTGTCTGGGGATGGTAAGCGGAAGAAAGACAGACATTAATATTGAGTGCAGAGCAAAACCCCTTCCAGAATCTTGAAGTGAACTGTACTCCACGGTCAGAGATGATCTCATCCGGAACCCCATGCAACCGAAAGACATTCTGTATAACCAAGTTCACTGTATCTTTAGCTGAGGGGAGGCCGGTGCATGGAACAAAATGAGCAGCTTTAGTCAGGTGATCAACTACCACCATAATTGTATTCATGCCCCCCGATGTAGGCAGCTCCACAATAAAGTCCATTGATATAGACCCCAAGGGCGGGACGGAACAGGTAATGGTTGTAGAAGACCCGTAGGTGCCACATGAGGAGTCTTGTAATGGGCACATACTTCGCAAGAGAGAACATAGTCCTTGGTATCCTTCAGGCAAGTTGGCCACCAGAAGAATCGGCTCAGGAACTCTTGTGTCTTCTGTACCCCCCTGTGACCAGCCAACTTGGAGTCATGTACCAACTTGAGGATCTGCAGATGGACGACCTCAGGGACGTAGATAAGTCGATCTCTGAACCACATGCCACCCTTAAAGGGAACCTGTCATCTGAATTTGGCGGGACCAGTTTTGGGTCATATGGGCGGGGTTTTCGGGTGTTTGATTCACCCTTTCCTTACCTGCTGGCTGCATGCTGGCCGCAATATTGGATTGAAGTTCATTCTCTGTCCTCCGGAGTACACGCCAGCACAAGGCAAAATTGCCTTGCGCAGGCGTGTACTCCGGAGGACAGAGAATGAACTTCAATCCAATATTGCGGACAGCATGCAGCCAGCGGGTAAGGAAAGGGTGAATCAAACACCCGAAAACCCTGCCCATATGACCCAAAACTGGTCCCGCCAAATTCAGGTGACAGGTTCCCTTTAAAGACAAGATTAATATCCACAGGTGGGTTGGCCAGAAATACATCACTGTCATAGGCCTCCATGCACTCCTTCCACAAGTCCTGATCGTGGATAACTCCGATGAAATTGGCATCAAATACAATGGTCTTGGACAGGGCTCTAGGTACGGAATCCGCAGCATGGATTTGGGATAAAGCATCAGCCTTCCCATTACGAGAACCTGGACGGTACGAGATAACAAAGTTAAATTGATTTAAAAATAAGTTCCAACGAGCTTGATGAGGAGAAAGACATCTAGCTGAGCTAAGGAACTCTAAATTGCGATGGTCAGTTAGCACTATGATCTGTTGTGCAGCTCCTTGCAGATGATGCCTTCATCTTTGAAAGCCGCAATAATAGCCAGCAATTCCTTGTCTTCCACGTCGTAATTCTTCTCTGCTGAGGTCTACGGGAAAATAAAGCACAAGGATGTAGCAGACCCTTCTCTTCAGTTCTTTGGGAGAGAATAGCCCCCAAAGCATTATCAGAAGCGTCCACCTCCACAATGAATGAAAGTGTTGGATTTGGGTGTATCAACAGCGGTGCTGATGTGAAACAGATCTTAAGCCGATCAAAACTTTCTTGAGCCTGTGATTATCACTTAAAGGGCTTTTCCTTCTTTGTCAAGGAAGTAATGGGACGGACAATATCAGAAAAATTTCGAATGAAGCGTCTGTAGAAATTTGCAAAACCAATAAAACGTTGGACCTCCTTAACGTTCTTGGGTACCGGCCAGTCAAGGATAGCCTGAATCTTACCAGATTCCATGTTCAGCCCCTGGGGAGAGATGATATAACCTAAGAACTGTATCTCAGAACGATGGAACTCGCATTTCTCCGGCTTAATATACAGATGGTTCTCTTTCAGACGTCTTAAAACAGCTTTGACATGTTCTTCATGTTCCTGTAGAGGGTCAGAAAAGATTAGAATATCGTCCAAGTACATCACCACAAACTGGTCCAACAAATCTCTGAAAATGTCATTAGCAAGGTGTTGAAACATTGTAGGGGCATTACAAAGCCCGAAGGGCATCACGGGATATTCAAAGTGTCCATACCGGCATCCGAATGCTGTCTTCCACTCATCCCCTGGACGAATATGCACCAAATTATAAGCCCCACGAAGATCCAGTTTAGAGAACACCTTAGCATGGCGGACTCTTTCCAGTAATTCGCGAATCAGAGGCAAAGGGTAACGGTTTCGTACGGTTACCTTATTGAGTTCCCGATAGTCAACACAGGGTCTCAGGGTCCCATCCTTCTTTTTTACAAAAAATATAGGTGCCCCTGCTGGTGAGGAAGAAGGACATATGAAGCCATTGGCCAGATTTTCATCAATATTCTCCTTTAAGGCTTGAAGCTCAGGTGCCGCCAAAAGGTATACGTTACCAAAAGGAATAGCTGCCCCAGGAAGCAGCTCAAAGGGACAGTGATAATGCCTGTGTGGAGGAAGCCGATCTGCATTCTTCTTGTCACAGATCAGAGAACTCTTTATATGCTGGAGGTAAAGAAAATACCTGTACATGTGGTCCCGTAGCCGTGGACTCAGGGGCAGCTTCTGTTAACGCTGAGTTGCTCCTTGTTGGAAAGATAATCTCCTGGGTCTCCCAGTTTATAATTGGGTCCTGAGAACGCAACCAAGGAATGCCTAAAATCACAGGAAAATGAGTAGAAGAAATTAGCAAGAAAGAAAGTTGCTCCCGATGATTAGGCTCCAACAAAATTTCAAGGGGTACGGTCTCCTGATCCACAGGCCCAGAGATTAAAGGTGACCCATCCACTGTTTCCATGGTAATTGGAGAGGCTCTTTGCTGAATTTCAATACCATGTTCCTTGGCAAATGCGATATCCATGAAATTGCCACCTGCACCTGAGTCAATCATAGCTGCACTGGAAATCCACTGTCCTGAACACAGGATCTTAATAGGGAGAGAACAGCGAGAGTTCTTCTCCTTCAGCTCCTTGGGGGTTGAAGTCATAGAAAGTGAATGGAATACAGCGTTTAAAGGCAGGCTACATTCAGAGATGTCAGATTCATCATCACAGTTGTCATACTCCCCTACTGCTGCTAGCACCTTGTTAGGCCGTCTAGGACACTTAGGACAATTGATCAAGAAGTGGTCAGACTGGCCGCAGTAGAAACATAGACTTTCAGGAAGCGATGCTCCCGGCGCTCATTGATCTCGCGCCTCTGAACGGAATCAATTTGCATGGGCACCTCCTCCACCTCCCGAGAGGTTTTACCTGCAGGCTCTTTGGAAGGAAGGGAAAAGTTAGAAATACGGTTATATGCAGCAAACTTCTCCTGCCTATGCTCAGTAAGGCGAATGTCTATGCGCACACAATGCTGTCTAAATGTCTCTAGCTCTTGTGGTGACTCAGAGCGAGCTAGTTAATCTTTTACAATACTAGACAGACCCCTTTTAAAAATAGACAATTGTGCATAACTGTCCCAATTGGTATCTACCGCCAATCTCCTGAATTCAGTAGCATACTCAATAACAGAACGTTTAGCCTGGCGTAAAGACAACAAAGCAGATTCAGCGGTTGCACGGCGATTAGGGTCATCAAACATTAATGCCATAGCAGCCAAGAAATCATCCAAGTCATTTAACCGTGGGTCACGAGACTCAATCATCGGATTCGCCCAGGCGAGCGCTCGTGAGGTCAGTAGCATTATTACACACAGTACTTTGGATCTATCAGTAGGAAAACGGTCAGCATGCACATCAAAATATAGCATACATTGATTCACAAAGCCACGAAATTTGTCGCGATCACCATTAAATCTGAATGGGGGCAACTTAGGTGGGCTAGCTGGTGGCGGTTGCCCAGAGGGTAAAGTCACTTGTGCAGCTATTATTGTGCTTATGTCCTGAAAAGCCCGTCCATACTGGGACTCTATGCCAGCAAGTTTGTTTTCCTGGGCTGCCATGCGGTTGCTTAAGTCCTGCAAAGTCTGTCCAAACACTTGTTGATTGTGTTCAAAAGCTTCCAAACTTCTTTTGCAGACCTTCCACATCTTTCTGCAGTGATCTAATTATGGAAAACACCTGCTCTAATCTGCTTTCTGCAGTCATTGTTCCAGCAGTCTCCTTTTTTTTTTTAGGCTAGAGTATCCTGTAATAATTATAGGGGATAACTCAGGAGACTCTTTGCATGGAGCAAGACAACTACAGGACACAGTTTTATAAGTGGTAGAAATCTATATTATCACACGGTGATTCAAACAGGTGCAGAGAGAAACTCAAGTCCACAACACTTGGTGCAAATATCAAATGCAGCTCAACAGTCTATAGGAAACTTCAGAGGAAAATGCAATCACCCAGAAAGTCTATGAAGCACAATTATTCTTGAGGATACTTGATACGAATAAGTCCTTGCTTAGTCCACAACACAGATAGATATGCTTATAGGCAGTTCAAATCATATCTTAGCTCAACCAGGGAGGTCTGGGTAATAGTCTCAGGTTCTTGCAGAGCAGAAATAGCTTACATGTCCAGCAAATGCAGATGGAAGTAAACATGAGCAGCAGATGAAGGAGGATTACTGGAAACTGGTGTATGCAGCAGGAACTCAGAGCAGAGTAGCAGGATCACCACACAGGTTCACAGGAGCAGGTGTATAGCCAGGGAGTAATCAGAGGTCAGGAGCTGGATGCAAGACAGAATACTCTAGCATAGACTGAAGGCTGGGGTGGAGTTTTATAGCAGGAAGACACAGAGCACATGAGACCAAAGACGCCATCTTGGAAAAGGGCAGTAATGCACAAAAAGATAATAAAAAATGTTCAGAGTCCTGACAATGACCTCCAGAAGGCCACAAATGTGCATGTGTCTGCACAAACGGTTAGAAACTGACTTCATGAGGATGGTCTGAGTGCCCGACGTCCACAGATGGGGGTTGTGTTCACAGCCCAACACCGTGCAGGACGTTTGGCATTTGCCACAGAACAACAGGATTGGCAAATTCACCACTGGCGCCCTGTGCTCTTCACAGATGATGCTCATCAGGAGCATGCCAGGCGTTGTTGTGCATGCCAAGAGTCACCTCTGCTTCTGAGGATAAGTTTATCCGAGTCACCAGCCTCAGAAATCGCAGGTTAACAGCAGCTCAGATTAGAGACCAGGTCAATGCCACACAGAGTTCTAGCAGCAGACACATCTCTACAACAACTGTTAAGAGGAGACTTTGTGCAGCAGGCCTTCATGGTAAAATAGCTGCTAGGAAACCACTGCTAAGGACAGGCAACAAGCAGAAGAGACTTGTTTGGGCTAAAGAACACAAGGAATGGACATTAGACCAGTGGAAATCTGTGCTTTGGTCTGATGAGTCCAAATTTGAGATCTTTGGTTCCAACCACCGTGTCTTTGTGCGACGCAGAAAAGGTGAACGGATGGACTCTACATGCCTGGTTCCCACCGTGAAGCATGGAGGAGGTGTGATGGTGATGGGGTGCTACACCAGATGACCTGGCCTCCACAGTCACCAGACCTGAACCCAATCGAGATGGTTTGGGGTGAACTGGACCGCAGAGTGAAGGCAAAAGGGCCAACAATTGCTAAGCATCTCTGGGAACCCTGTTGTGATCCGCTTTTTGGCTCCCCTGGTGGTGGCTGGTGGTACTGGAGACTTGTGTGTGCTTTTCTTCCTCAGCTCACCTGCTTCCATCAGTTTTGGGAGTTCCCTATTTAGCCTTGCTCTCCAGTCACTTCCTTGCCGGTCATCATTGTAACCTGAGTCATTCAGTTGCATGTTCCTGCTACTAGTCTGCTGATCAGCTAAGTGGACTCTTGTCCTTATTGTTTTGTTTTTCTTGTCCAGTTTACAGTTTTGTCATTTCCTGTTACTGGAAGCTCTTGTGGACTGAAATTGCCACTCCTGTGTCATGAGTTGACACAGGAGTCTTAAAGTAATTTCAGGATGGGTTTTTTGAAAGGGTTTTTCAGCTGACCGTGAAGTCCTCTTTTGTATCCTTCCTCTATCTAGTAAGTGGACCTCGCTTTGCTAAATCTACCTTCATACTGTGTATGTCTTTTCCTCTGAACTCACCGTTAATATACGTGGGGGCTACTATCATCTTTGGGGAATTTCTCTAGAGGTAAGCCAGGTCTGTTCCTTCCTCTTCCAGGCGTAGTTAGTTCTCCGGCTGGCGCATGGCATCTAGGCAGCCGTAGGAATGCTTCCTGGCTACTGTTAGTTGTGTGGTAGATTTAGGTCACGGTCAGCTTGAGTTTCCATCACCCGAGAGCTAGTCTGTTATTTTGTGTTTCTGATGTTCCCATGCCATTGGGGAATCATGACAGTATGACCGGCCGCTGTTAAAGTAATTGGCAGAAGAAAGGAGAGTAAAAGAAGTCTGTAGATTTTTTTATTTATTTATTTATTTTTTTCCTCTCATGTTTGCTACTTAGTTGGCTCAGTTGTATTTCTGCTCTATTTACAGCCTTGCCTTTCTCTCCTTCTAATCCTTGAATGGCTCTGATCTCTCCGGTTTAAGGATGGACCCTCAGAGTTTGGCTGCAGGTTTAAATAATCTTGCTACGAAGGTTCAGAATTTACAAGATTATGTTATACGTACTCCTATTTCTGAACCTAAGATTCCTACACCAGAGGTATTTTCCGGAGATAGATCTCGGTTTCTGAATTTCAAATGTAATTGTAAATTATTCCTTTCTCTCAGACCTCACTCCTCTGGAGATCCTGTTCAGCAGGTTAAGATTGTGATTTCTTTGCTGCGAGGTGACCCTCAAAATTGGGCATTTTCATTGACACCAGGGGATCCTGCGTTGCTCAATGTGGATGCGTTTTTTCTGGCTTTAGGGTTGCTGTATGAGGAACCTAATTTGGAGATTCAAGCTGAAAAAGCTGTAATAGCCCTGTCTCAAGGGCAAGATGAAGCTGAGATATACTGCCAAAAATTTCGTAAATGGTCTGTGCTTACTCAGTGGAATGAGTGTGCCCTAGCGGCAAATTTCAGAGAGGGCCTTTCTGATGCCGTTAAGGATGTCATGGTGGGGTTTCCTACGCCCACAGGTCTGAATGAGTCCATGACAATGGCGATTCAGATTGATCGGCGTTTGCGGGAGCGCAAACCCGTGCACCATTTGGCGGTATCTTCTGAAGGGACGCCAGAGAAAATGCAATGTGACAGAATTCTGTCAAGAAGCGAGCGGCAGAATTATAGGCGCAAAAATGGCTTGTGCTTCTACTGTGGTGATTCCGCGCATGTTATATCAGCATGCTCTAAACGTACTAGGAAGGTTGACAAGTCTGTTTCTATTGGCACTTTACAGTCTGTCTGTAACTCTGATTTGTTCATTATCAGTTATTACCGTGGATGCCTATGTGGACTCTGGCGCCGCTCTGAGTCTCATGGATTGGTCCTTCGCCAGGCGCTGTGGGTTTGATTTGGAGCCTCTGGAAGTTCCTATACCTCTGAAGGGTATTGATTCTACACCTCTGGCTTGTAATAGACCACAGTTCTGGACGCAAGTGACTATGCGTATGACTCCAGACCATCAGGAGATGATTCGCTTCCTCGTGCTGCATAATTTACATGATGTTTTAGTGCTTGGATTACCATGGTTACAATCTCATAACCCAGTACTGGACTGGAAAACTATGTCTGTGTTAAGCTGGGGATGTCGGGGGGCTCATGGGGACATACCTTTGGTTCCTATCTCGTCATCTATTCCCTCTGAGATTCCTGCATTTTTGTCGGATTTTGGGGATATTTTTGAAGAGCCTAAAATTGGTTCTCTCCCTCCCCACAGAGAGTGTGATTGCGCCATAGATCTGATTCCAGGCAGTAAATTTCCAAAGGGTCGTTTGTTTCACCTATCTGTACCTGAGCATGCTGCCATGCGAGAATATGTTAAGGAGTCCCTGGAAAAGGGACATATTCGTCCTTCTTCATCACCTTTAGGAGCTGGGTTTTTCTTTGTCTCTAAAAAGGATGGCTCGCTGAGGCCTTGTATTGATTATCGACTCCTGAATAAAATTACTGTCAAATATCAGTATTCGTTGCCGCTGCTTACTGATTTGTTTGCTCGCATAAGGGGGGCTAAGTGGTTCTCCAAGATTGATCTCCGTGGGGCGTATAATTTGGTGCGAATTAAGCAAGGGGATGAGTGGAAAACCGCATTTAATACGCCTGAGGGCCACTTTGAGTATTTAGTAATGCCTTTCGGCCTTTCTAATGCGCCTTCAGTTTTTCAGTCCTTTATGCATGATATTTTCCGTGAATATCTGGATAAATTCATGATTGTGTATTTGGACGATATTTTGATTTTTTCTGAGGACTGGGAGTCTCATGTTCAGCAGGTCAGGAGGGTTTTTCAGGTCTTGCGGGAGAATTCTCTGTGTGTAAAGGGTTCTAAGTGTGTTTTTGGGGTTCAAAAGATTTCTTTTTTGGGGTACATTTTTTCCCCTTCTTCTGTTGAGATGGACCCTGTCAAGGTTCGGGCTATTTGTGACTGGACGCAGCCTACTTCTCTAAAGGGTCTTCAGAAGTTCTTGGGCTTTGCTAATTTTTATCGTCGATTTATAACTGGTTTTTCTGGTGTTGCTAAGCCTCTTACGGATTTGACTAAGAAGGGTGCTGATGTTGCCAATTGGTCCTCTGCCGCTGTGGAGGCCTTTCGGGAACTTAAGCGCCGCTTTTCGTCTGCCCCTGTGTTGCGCCAGCCCGATGTCTCTCTCCCCTTTCAGGTTGAGGTCGATGCTTCCGAGATCGGAGCGGGGGCGGTTTTGTCGCAGAAAAGTTCCGATTGCTCAGTGATGAGACCTTGTGCGTTCTTTTCTCGAAAATTTTCTGCCACCGAAGGAAATTATGATGTCGGTAATCGGGAGCTTTTGGCCATGAAGTGGGCATTTGAGGAGTGGCGTCATTGGCTTGAGGGTGCTAGACATCAGGTGGTGGTTTTGACTGATCACAAGAATCTGATTTATCTTGAGTCTGCCAGGCGCCTGAATCCTAGACAGGCGCGCTGGTCGTTGTTTTTCTCTCGGTTTAATTTTGTGGTCTCATATCTACCAGGTTCTAAGAATGTGAAGGCGGATGCCCTTTCTAGGAGTTTTGAGCCTGATTCCCCTGGTGTTTCGGAACCTACAGGTATCCTTAAGGATGGGGTGATATTATCCGCTATTTCCCCAGATCTGCGACGTGCTTTGCAAGAGTTTCAGGCGGATAGACCTGATCGCTGTCCACCTGGTAGACTGTTTGTTCCTGATGATTGGACCAGTAGAGTCATCTCGGAGATTCATTCTTCTACGCTGGCGGGTCATCCTGGAATTTTTGGTACCAGGGATTTGGTGGCTAGATCCTTCTGGTGGCCATCTCTGTCTCGTGATGTGCGTGTTTTTGTGCAGTCTTGTGATGTGTGTGCTCGGGCCAAGCCTTGTTGTTCTAGGGCTAGCGGGTTGTTGTTGCCCTTGCCTATTCCGAAGAGGCCTTGGACGCACATCTCGATGGACTTTATTTCTTATCTTCCTGTCTCTCAGAGGATGTCTGTTATCTGGGTGGTGTGTGACCGTTTTTCTAAGATGGTTCATTTGGTGCCATTGCCGAAGTTGCCTTCCTCGTCTGAGTTGGTTCCTTTGTTTTTTCAAAATGTGGTTCGCTTGCATGGTATTCCTGAAAATATCGTTTCTGATAGGGGTACCCAGTTCGTTTCTAGATTTTGGCGGGCATTCTGTGCCAGGTTGGGCATTGATTTGTCTTTTTCGTCTGCCTTCCATCCTCAGACTAATGGCCAGACGGAGCGAACTAATCAGACTTTGGAGACGTATTTGAGGTGTTTTGTGTCTGCGGATCAGGATGATTGGGTTGCCTTTTTGCCGTTGGCGGAGTTTGCTCTTAATAATCGGGCCAGTTCTGCCACTTTGGTTTCCCCTTTCTTTTGCAATTCGGGGTTTCATCCCCGTTTTTCTTCTGGTCAGGTGGAGTCTTCGGATTGTCCTGGAGTAGATGCTGTGGTGGATCGGTTGTATCGGATTTGGGAACAAGTGGTGGACAATTTGAATTTGTCCCAGGAGAGGACTCAGCGGTTTGCTAACCGCCAGCGTCGGGTTGGTCCTCGCCTTCGTGTTGGGGACTTGGTGTGGTTGTCTTCCCGTTTTGTCCCAATGAGGGTTTCTTCTCCTAAATTTAAGCCTCGGTTCATCGGTCCCTATAGGATTTTGGAGATTATTAACCCTGTTTCCTTTCGTTTGGACCTTCCGGCATCTTTCGCTATCCATAATGTGTTCCATCGGTCGTTGTTGCGGAGATACGAGGTGCCAGTGGTTCCTTCTGCTGGGCCTCCTGCTCCTGTGCTGGTTGAGGGTGAATTGGAGTACGTTATAGAGAAGATCTTGGACTCCCGTATTTCCAGGCGGAGACTCCAGTACCTGGTTAAATGGAAGGGCTATGGTCAGGAAGATAATTCTTGGGTAACTGCCTCTGATGTTCATGCCTCGGATTTGGTTCGTGCCTTTCATAGGGCTCATCCAGGTCGCCCTGGCGGTTCTTGTGAGGGTTCGGTGCCCCCTCCTTAAGGGGGGGGTACTGTTGTGATCCGCTTTTTGGCTCCCCTGGTGGTGGCTGGTGGTACTGGAGACTTGTGTGTGCTTTTCTTCCTCAGCTCACCTGCTTCCATCAGTTTTGGGAGTTCCCTATTTAGCCTTGCTCTCCAGTCACTTCCTTGCCGGTCATCATTGTAACCTGAGTCATTCAGTTGCATGTTCCTGCTACTAGTCTGCTGATCAGCTAAGTGGACTCTTGTCCTTATTGTTTTGTTTTTCTTGTCCAGTTTACAGTTTTGTCATTTCCTGTTACTGGAAGCTCTTGTGGACTGAAATTGCCACTCCTGTGTCATGAGTTGACACAGGAGTCTTAAAGTAATTTCAGGATGGGTTTTTTGAAAGGGTTTTTCAGCTGACCGTGAAGTCCTCTTTTGTATCCTTCCTCTATCTAGTAAGTGGACCTCGCTTTGCTAAATCTACCTTCATACTGTGTATGTCTTTTCCTCTGAACTCACCGTTAATATACGTGGGGGCTACTATCATCTTTGGGGAATTTCTCTAGAGGTAAGCCAGGTCTGTTCCTTCCTCTTCCAGGCGTAGTTAGTTCTCCGGCTGGCGCATGGCATCTAGGCAGCCGTAGGAATGCTTCCTGGCTACTGTTAGTTGTGTGGTAGATTTAGGTCACGGTCAGCTTGAGTTTCCATCACCCGAGAGCTAGTCTGTTATTTTTGTGTTTCTGATGTTCCCATGCCATTGGGGAATCATGACAGAACCCCTTCAAGATTGTTGGAAAACCATTCCCGGTGACTACCTCTAGAAGCTCATCAAGAGAATGCCAAGAGTGTGCAAAGCAGTCATCAAAGCAAAAGGTGGCTACTGTGAAGAACCTAGACTATAAGACATAATTTCAGTTGTTTCACACTTTTTTGTTAAGTATATAATTCCACATGTGTTAATTCATAGTTTTGATGCCTTCAGTGTGAATGTACAATTGTCATAGTCATGAAAATACAGAAAAATCTTTAAAATGAGAAGGTGTGGCCAAACTTTTGGTCCGTACTGTATTATCACACAATAATAATGATGGGAGCAAAGGGCTAATTAATTATATAGTGCACCAATGGCTTAATATAATATCATTAATAATTTTTATAGCGTTTATCTACCCAATTCATTAGACATCCACTATTTACACATATTTACATATATCATCACACTAATATTAATGATGGGAGCACCGGGTTAACAATAATACAATGCACTAATAGTCTTTTTGCCCCGATTTTATATACAAGGAGTGGTAGAATTAGTCTCTTAAGCACGGTATACAGTGGGGCAAAAAAGTATTTAGTCAGTCAGCAATAGTGCAAGTTCCACCACTTAAAAAGATGAGAGGCGTCTGTAATTTACATCATAGGTAGACCTCAACTATGGGAGACAAACTGAGAAAAAAAAATCCAGAAAATCACACGGTCTGTTTTTTTAGCATTTTATTTGCATATTATGGTGGAAAATAAGTATTTGGTCAGAAACAAACAATCCAGATTTCTGGCTCTCACAGACCTGTAACTTCTTCTTTAAGAGTCTCCTCTTTCCTCCACTCATTACCTGTAGTAATGGCACCTGTTTAAACTTGTTATCAGTATAAAAAGACACCTGTGCACACCCTCAAACAGTCTGACTCCAAACTCCACTATGGTGAAGACCAAAGAGCTGTCAAAGGACACCAGAAACAAAATTGTAGCCCTGCACCAGGCTGGGAAGACTGAATCTGCAATAGCCAACCAGCTTGGAGTGAAGAAATCAACAGTGGGAGCAATAATTAGAAAATGGAAGACATTCAAGACCACTGATAATCTCCCTCAATCTGGGGCTCCACGCAAAATCCCACCCCGTGGGGTCAGAATGATCACAAGAACGGTGAGCAAAAATCCCAGAACCACGCGGGGGGACCTAGTGAATGAACTGCAGAGAGCTGGGACCAATGTAACAAGGCCTACCATAAGTAACACACTACGCCACCATGGACTCAGATCCTGCAGTGCCAGACGTGTCCCACTGCTTAAGCCAGTACATGTCCGGGCCCGTCTGAAGTTTGCTAGAGAGCATTTGGATGATCCAGAGGAGTTTTGGGAGAATGTCCTATGGTCTGACAAAACCAAACTGGAACTGTTTGGTAGAAACACAACTTGTCGTGTTTGGAGGAAAAAGAATACTGAGTTGCATCCATCAAACACCATACCTACTGTAAAGCATGGTGGTGGAAACATCATGCTTTGGGGCTGTTTCTCTGCAAAGGGGCCAGGACGACTGATCCGGGTACATAAAAGAATGAATGGGGCCATGTATCGTGAGATTTTGAGTGCAAACCTCCTTCCATCAGCAAGGGCATTGAAGATGAAACGTAAATGGGGCTTTCAACATGACAATGATCCAAAGCACACCGCCAGGGCAACGAAGGAGTGGCTTCGTAAGAAGCATTTCAAGGTCCTGGAGTGGCCTAGCCAGTCTCCAGATCTCAACCCTATAGAAAACCTTTGGAGGGAGTTGAAAGTCCGTGTTGCCAAGCGAAAAGCCAAAAACATCACTGCTCTAGAGGAGATCTGCATGGAGGAATGGGCCAACATACCAACAACAGTGTGTGGCAACCTTGTGAAGACTTACAGAAAACGTTTGACCTCTGTCATTGCCAACAAAGGATATATTACAAAGTATTGAGATGAAATTTTGTTTCTGACCAAATACTTATTTTCCACCATAATATGCAAAGAAAATGATAAAAAAACAGACAATGTGATTTTCTGGATTTTTTGTTCTCAGTTTGTCTCCCATAGTTGAGGTCTACCTATGATGTAAATTACAGACGCCTATCATCTTTTTAAGTGGTGGAACTTGCACTATTGCTGAATGACTAAATACTTTTTTGCCCCACTGTATATCCTGGAGAGCCCGTATGGTATGTGCGTATGCGTGGCTAACACTGACATGCATAGCTCTTAGCTTGCGTGTCATTGAGCGTCGGGGAGGTACACAGTGTCGGCATTACCTGGGGGTCCCATTGGACTGCCTTGTATATATAATTTTGGCCGCCCCTCACCTTGACACGCCCCTGGAAGAAGCAGGAGGCGAAACGTGCGTCGGGGTGAGGGGAAGCCATGAGCACCAGTACCAGCACCAGTGTAAGGCATCATATGCCATTATTATTGAATATATATTATCTTCATTAGCAGGGTTTAGTTCCTTTTACAGTTCCACACTGTATATATTTGTTTGGTTACACCAGTATTGTTTGAGAGCTTATATATTACACATTTTTGAATGCCACTGGGCTGTCTCATACCCAGATTTGAAGGTTGGTCATTTAGGACTGATGTCTATAGAGGTATTTTGTAATATTTTTTAAAAAATGTAAAGATGGTTTTACCACTGTGATCCTTATGAGAAGTTTTATATCCTCTTTATACATCAAACCTTTTTAATATATATGTATGAAATTTTCATGTATTGTGTATAGAATTGATGGCCTATGTACTTACCTGGGTTGAGACTATTTCAGTAATAATAACTTTTTCATGTGTGAACATATATGGTTTTTGGTCTGGTAATTTGCGGCGTCCCCTACGGCATTCTTTGCTTTTTTTACCTTTATATGTATTTTTAATTTATGTATCAATAAATTTGGTTTTATTATATATGAGATCTCTTCTTTTCTCCACATTTATTTTTATGTGGGAATAGTTTTGTTAGCTATGTGAAGTGCCCCTCTTTAGGACAAGCATTGTATTGATAAAGTATAAAAGATATTACAAAGACGACAAATCATGTGTACATTGCAGATTACAAAAAAATAGGATTAACATTGAAAGAAAACACTTACAGGTCGTTCAGATCATTTCATATCAGCATGGCGGCCCTGTGCTCAGGAGAAGAAAGGGCTTCCATATATCCATATGCATTATACATATGCACAGCAGCAAGACCCCGGGCAGAAGACACTCCCAGAATGCTGATCTTACCAAGTTATTGTAGCCCAAATCCCAGGCACTCCCCCTGTGGTGACATCACTTAGAAGCTGAAACCTCCTCTTTACTTACAATATGAAATCTATTTTTTATGCAAATCTCGCTGTGTGAACCTCACATAAGTACGACACAATGCTCATGATGTTCCTCATGTCAGGGGCATTCTTTTAAGTGTAAATATGGAGCAATTACCTGAACCGCTTACTGAGAAATCTGCACTTTGCACACGTTGCGTTTAGCTGCTCGCGCTTTCAGTGGGTGATAGGTCTACCGATGGACATCCGGAATATATAATTCTTAGCGGTCTAGCCCAAATCGGTGCCGCAATATATAACTTTAATTGAACAAAGAAACTCTGGGCTTTCACATCAGTTCCAGCTAGTACTAGGTGGGAGGAGGGATGAGCAGCCTGCACAGAGCCTGGTATTTGCAGGGAAAAGCAATAAAAATTCTTCTTCACACACACACACACAGACAGAGTGAGAAGAGGGGGGTCAGCAGCATGTGTTGTAGAGTTAGGTAGAGACTCAAACATGGCATATTCACATTATCGTGTCAGAGGGGTACAATTTGTGTCCAAATTCTGGAGGGATTTTTATAAAAGATTAGGTATTAGTTTGGCCTTCTCCTCGGCCTATCATCCCGAAACCAATGGTCAGACAGAGAGGACCAATCAGTCTCTTGAACAAATTTTGTGGTGTCTTCTACATCCCAGCAGGATGATTGGTGTTCTTTGTTACCAATGGCTGAGTTTGCCTTTATTAATCATATTAATCAGTCCACGGGCACCTCTCCGTTCTTTTGTAATTATGGCTTTCACCCCCATTTTGGTGAGTTTTCCAGAATGGACTTGGGGTGTCCAGGGGCTGATTCAGCCATTCAATGGTTGAGGGACGTATGGAGGGAGGTCCAGAGGGACATTGAGGAAGCTCAGGGCAAACATAAACGGTTTGTGGATAAGCGACGATCTACAGGACCTATTTTCCTGGTGGGAGATAAAGTATGGTTGTCTACCAAGAACATTCGGCTGAAAGTTCCTTCCGCTAAGCTAGGTCCCAGGTTTATAGGTCCTTATGAGGTAATTGAGGTTATCAATCCAGGTGCCTTTCACTTACGCCTACCTTCATTGCTTCAGATCCCTAATGTGTTCCATAAGTCTCTCCTGAAGTCATTTGTACCTTCCTTTGATGGGTCTCCATCCCGTCCGCCTCCGGTTTCTGTGGATGGGCAGATGGAGTATGAGGTGGAACGGATTGTGGATTCGTGCATGGTTCGCAGTTCTCTGCAGTACTTCGTCCATTGGAGCGATTACGATCCTGAGGATCGATCCTGGGTCCCAGCGCAAGCAGTTCATGCTGATCAATTGGTTCGGGCATTTCATGCGTGGTATCCTGAGAAACCTGGGGGTCCGGTGGCCCCCCTTGAGAGGAAGGTACTGTCATGATCCAGACCGGGTTTTGAGTCCTGTTTTCCCTTTTTCCCAGTCTGGTCTTGTCAATAGTTAACCTTTCCCAGCCTCTGTCTGGGTTCAGGAGGGCTATTTATCGCCACTACTTCCTGCAGGCGATGTCAGTTATAGTTTTTGCCTAGGGCTGCTGTAGCTGACTCAGATTGCTCTGATTTGTCCTGCTGCGTTTGCTGTCTGAACCCGTATCTGTTTTCCCCTATTCGCGTCTTGACTCCATGTTTCCCTTTAGGGTGCTGACTCCCTGGTTTTGACTTGGCTGGTATCCTGGCCTGCGTCTGTCTTTTGTCTTCTGGCCTATCCGCTCCTGACTGTTACTGATCCTCTGGCTTGTCTCTGACTGTGAGTTCGCTTATTCCTTTGGTACTGCGCTACAGTGTAGGATGTGACCTGGCTTGTTTGACTATTCTGCTGCCTCTCATGCCAGCCTCACTGCTGCACTGCAGGGCAGCTCTGTTTAGGTGCAGTCCTGCTTCCACTCTACTGTCATCTAGTGGAGCCTGCACCTACCTGCATTGCAGCAGCGTAACACCTCTAATGCCCTCAACAGCTGACCCCATATATCAGGCC
Organism: Ranitomeya variabilis; assembly: GCF_051348905.1. NCBI lineage: Eukaryota > Metazoa > Chordata > Amphibia > Anura > Dendrobatidae > Ranitomeya > Ranitomeya variabilis. Next base: position 7,240,781 of record NC_135234.1, read on the forward strand.
CCCCATTAGTAACCCCTGACTTTCTCTTCCAACAAACCCAGTATTACTAACCCTCAACAACCCAAGAAGCCCCCACAACAGGTAAATGAACAAACATCGACATCTACTTACCAGCAGGCTGCCTCAGAGAGATTCTCAGATTAGCTGCGACATCTCCAGATGGAACTTGATCATTTTCAGATGCTCCAGGTGATATCTTTCCTTCTTCTCAATTGGATTCACGGCTCCCCATGATGTAGTCAGACCATGACAAGGTGGCAGAAAGGGTTGTCTGTTGACGCCTATGCTCCTCCTACATGGGCATCTCGCCCATGTCATTTTCTTCCATCGACCACTTTTATTCCCTGACCAATGGCCGGTGAAGGGCCCCCAGGACAATCTGCTCCCATAAGCCCTTGCAGTATCCCGGGACCACTGTAATTGCTCCCCCACGTCCAGTCCATTAGCACCATCCAGCCCACCCTACCAAACACAGGAAGGCCGCTCACCTCCCATCAAACTCCTGGAACTGCTCATCTGCGATCTCCCACCGCTGGGTTGAACCCCCAGCCGGCACGCACCAGTGGTAAACGCTACGCTGGTCCAGGTGCAGTTTGGGCGCGAACCGGAAGTAGGCCGCATCTCCAGCATGTCTATTTCCGGTAGCCTACGGCTCCATCGATGATTCTTCCTCGAACTGGAGAAGGAGTGACAGACTCGCACTACTCCCCCGGCCCCTGAGAGTCCTCAAGGGGGCTCCTAGAGTGTCTCCTGCTTTGTATCTCACCTACCTGTGAGTAATGCTCCGGCGGCCGAGACTGCCGAGCACGTGCTGCGGGTACAGGAGGGTATGTCTCTGTGGCAGATGGGGAAGCACAGGACGTCTGGAGCTGCTCCTGCACCAACCTGGTCCTATGGATCACCGTGGCAGCCCTGACTACATCCATCAAGGCTGCAAGGTCCACCATGGCTTTTCCGTCTGTGGTCCTGATGTGTCCAGCTGTGTCCCAGGAAGCAAGAGGAGGTAACCAACCCAAACACCTCCTTTTACCTCCTCCTAATTTTGCCCCCAAACATCCACCTCCAATCACAAACCCCACAGGTACTCCTACTCCTTATTCAAATTTCTTACCTGTTTCCGCCCCACCCTCTGTAACGTTATGTGGTCTGTACACCTTATGGTGCTCTCCAGCCTTTCTAACAGAGTGGTGAAAAGATACAAATCGCCAGCAGAACAGATTATTTCAGAAGAGGAATGACTTTGGTCACAGGCATTGAGATTTCAGGATTAGGAAGCAGTTTCTTCTCCATGTCAGGAAACATAACATCACAAAGACCAGCGGCAGATTCCATAGCCCCCCCACCCCGCCAATGATAAAGGTGTGAAACACAACGGAGAAACTTTCACATCTCTATATAGAATCAAAGTGTGAAAGTGTCTCCTAAGACTAACAAGCCTCATCCTGCACTTCTCACATCTAATGACTGCACGGACCCCAAGGACCCTCAGACAAGTCCAGGAACTGAAATGGTTAAACAAGTCACTAGATGAAAGGAGGCAGCCCATATAGGAGAGAACTAGGACTAATGGACAATGGAAAAGACAGAAGCAAAGCAAAAGACATAACTACTATAATACTGCCCCATGTACAAGAATGTATCTACTATAATACTGCCCCCTATGTACAAGAATATAACTACTATAATACTGCCCCTATGTACAAGAATATAACTACTATAATACTGCCCCTATGTACAAGAATATAACTACTATAATACTGCTCCTATGTACAATATAACTACTATAATACTGCCCCTATGTACAAGAATATAACTACTATAATACTGCCCCTATATACAAGAATATAACTACTATAATACTGCCCCTATGTACAAGAATATAACTACTATAATACTGCTCCTATGTACAGGAATATAACTACTATAATACTGCCCCTATGTACAAGAATATAACTACTATAATACTGCCCCCTATGTACAAGAATATAACTAGTATAATACTGCCTCCTATATACAAGAATATAACTGCTATAATACTGCTCCTATGTACAAGAATATAACTACTATAATACTGCCCCTATGTACAAGAATATAACTACTATAATACTGCACCTATGTACAGGAATATAACTACTGTAATACTGCTCCTATGTACAGGAATATAACTACTATAAAACTGCCCCTATGTACAAGAATATAACTACTATAATACTGCCCCCTATGTACAAGAATATAACTACTATAATACTGCCCCTATGTACAAGACTATAACTACTATAATACTGCTCCTATGTACAAGAATATAACTACTATAATACTGCCCCTATGTACAAGAATATAACTAATATAATACTGCCCCTATGTACAAGAATATAACTACTATAATACTGCCCCCTAGCTACAAGAATATAACTACCATAATACTGCTCCCTATGTACAAGAATATAACTACTATAATACTGCCCCCTATGTACAAGAATATAACTAGTATAATACTGCCTCCTATATACAAGAATATAACTACTATAATACTGCTCCTATGTACAAGAATATAACTACTATAATACTGCTCCTATGTACAAGAATATATACTATAATACTGCCTCTATGTACAAGAATATTACTACTATAATACTACCCCTATGTACAAGAATACAACTACTATAATACTGCCCCTATGTACAAGAATATAACTACTATAATACTGCTCCTATGTACAAGAATATAACTACTATAATACTACACCTATGTACAATAATATAACTACTATAATACTGCCCCCTATGTACAAGAATATAACTACTATAATACTGCCCCTATGTATAAGAATATAACTACTATAATACTGCTCCTATGTACAAGAATATAGCTACTATAATACTGCCCCTATGTACAAGAATATAACTACTAGAATACTGCCCCTATGTACAAGAATATAACTACTATAATACTGCTCCTATATACAAGAATATAACTACTATAATACTGCCCCCTATGTACAAGACTATAACTACTATAATACTGCTCCTATGTACAAGAATATAACTACTATAATACTGCCCCTATGTACAAGAATATAACTACTATAATACTGCCTCTGATATGGGTTGGTGTAAAGATACCGTTAAACTAAACGATTTACCAACGATCACGACCAGCGATACGACCTGGCCGTGATCGTTGGTAAGTCGTTGTGTGGTCGCTGGAGAGATGTCACACAGACAGCTCTCCAGCGACCAACGATGCCGAAGTCCCCGGGTAACCAGGGTAAACATAGGGTTACTAAGCACAGGGCCGCGCTTAGTAACCCGATGTTTACCCTGGTAACCATTGGAAATGTAAAAAAAAAAAAAACACTACATACTTACATTCCGGTGTCTGTCACGTCCCTCGCCATCAGCTTCCCGCACTGACTGTGTCAGTGCCGGCCGTAAAGCACAGCACAGCGGTGACGTCACCGCTGTGCTCTGCTTTTACTTTACGGCCGGCGCTCACAGTCAATGCGGGAAGCCGCCGGCGGGGGACATGACAGACATCAGAAGGTGAGTATGTAGTGTTTTTTTTTTTACTTTTACAATGGTAACCAGGGTAAACATCGGGTTACTAAGCGCGGCCCTGCGCTTAGTAACCCGATATTTACCATGGTTACAAGTGAACACATCGCTGGATCGGTGTCACACACACCGATCCAGCGATGACAGCGGGTGATCAGCGACCAAATAAAGTTCTGGACTTCTAGCTCCGACCAGCGAGATCACAGCGGGATCCAGATCGCTGCTGCGTGTCAAACACAACGAGATCGCTAGCCAGGACGCTGCAACGTCACGGATCGTCGTCGTTCTCGTTGGAAAGTTGCTCAGTGTGACGGTACCTTAATGTATATTTCTACCATGTTAGTGGACTTAACAGCAGGGTCTTATCTTTAGTTGATCCTCTTCCTCTGCTCTTCCTTCTATCTCGGTTGTAATGTTATCAATCTAGTTCTTTCCTGGAAATGTATCATTCTTCTCATTAATGGAAGACAAAAGCCATAACTTTATTGATATAACATATATAAGGAAATTGTAGATATAATAGGTGTAAAAGGAGTAGTAGAATTGTGGTTATAGGAGGTGTAGAGCGAGCAGGATGTAGGAAGTGTAGCGGTAGCGGTCGGATGTAGATATAGGAGGTGTAGAGGGAGCAGTCGGGGTGTAGATATAGGAGGTGTAGAGGGAGCAGTCGGAGTGTAGATATTGGAGGTGTAGAGGGATCAGTAGAGATGTAGATATAGGAGGTGTAGAGGGAGCAGTCAGGGTGTAGATATAGGAAGTGTAGCGGTAGCGGTCGGATGTAGATATAGGAGGTGTAGAGGGAGCAGTCGGGGTGTAGATATAGGAGGTGTAGAGGGAGCAGTCGGGGTGTAGATATAGGAGGTGTAGAGGGAGCAGTCAGGGTGTAGATATAGGAGGTGAAGAGGGAGCAGTCGGGTGTAGATATAGGAGGTGAAGAGGGAGCAGTCGGGGTGTAGATATAGGAGGTGTAGAGGGAGCGGTCGGATGTAGATATAGGAGGTGTAGAGGGAGCAGTCAGGGTGTAGATTTAGGAGGTGTAGAGGGAGCAGTCAGGGTGTAGATATAGGAGGTGAAGAGGGAGCAGTCGGGGTGTAGATATAGGAGGTGTAGAGGGATCAGTCGGGGTGTAGATATAGCAGGTGTAGAGGGAGCAGTCAGGGTGTAGATATAGGAGGTGAAGAGGGAGCAGTCGGGGTGTAGATATAGGAGGTGTAGAGGGATCAGTCAGGGTGTAGATATAGGAGGTGAAGAGGGAGCAGTCAGGTGTAGATATAGGAGGTGTAGAGGGAGCAGTCGGGGTGTAGATATAGGAGGTGTAGAGGGAGCAGTCGGGGTGTAGATATAGGAGGTGTAGAGGGAGCAGTCGGGGTGTAGATATAGGAGGTGTAGAGGGAGCAGTCGGGGTGTAGATATAGGAGGTGAAGAGGGAGCAGTCGGGGTGTAGATATAGGAGGTGTAGAGGGATCAGTGGGGGTGTAGATATAGGAGGTGAAGAGGGAGCAGTCGGGGTGTAGATATAGGAGGTGAAGAGGGATCAGTCGGGGTGTAGATATAGGAGGCGTAGAGGGAGCGGTCGGATGTAGATATAGGAGGTGCAGAGGGATCAGTCGGGGTGTAGATATAGGAGGTGTAGAGGGAGCAGTCAGGTGTAGATATAGGAGGTGTACAGGGAGCAGTCAGGTGTAGATATAGGAGGTGTAGAGGGAGCAGTCAGGTGTAGATATAGGAGGTGTAGGGGGAGCAGTCAGGGTGTAGATATAGGAGGTGTAGAGGGAGCAGTCAGGGTGTAGATATAGGAGGTGTAGAGGGATCAGTCAGGGTGTAGATATAGGAGGTGTAGAGGGATCAGTCGGGGTGTAGATATAGGAGGTGTAGAGGGATCAGTCGGGTGTAGATATAGGAGGTGTAGAGGGAGCAGTCAGGTTGTAGATATAGGAGGTGTAGAGGGAGCAGTCAGGGTGTAGATATAGGAGGTGTAAAGGGATCAGTCGGGGTGTTGATATAGGAGGTGTAGAGGGAGCTGTCAGGTTGTAGATATAGGAGGTGTAGAGGGAGCAGTCAGGTTGTAGATATAGGAGGTGTAAAGGGAGCAGTCAGGTGTAGATGAGGGAGCAGTCAGGGTGTAGATATAGGAGGTGTAGAGGGATCAGTCGGGGTGTAGATATAGGAGGTGTAGAGGGAGCAGTCGGGGTGTAGATATAGGAGGTGTAGAGGGAGCAGTCAGGGTGTAGATATAGGAGGTGAAGAGGGAGCAGTCGGGGTGTAGATATAGGAGGTGTAGAGGGATCAGTCGGGGTGTAGATATAGGAGGTGTAGAGGGAGCGGTCAGATGTAGATATAGGAGATGTAGAGGGAGCAGTCGGGGTGTAGATATAGGAGGTGTAGAGGGATCAGTCGGGGTGTAGATATAGGAGGTGTAGAGGGAGCAGTCAGGTGTAGATATAGGAGGTGTAGAGGGATTAGTCGGGGTGTAGATATAGGAGGTGTAGAGGGAGCAGTCAGGTGTAGATATAGGAGGTGTACAGGGAGCAGTCAGGTGTAGATATAGGAGGTGTAGAGGGAGCAGTCAGGTGTAGATATAGGAGGTGTAGGGGGAGCAGTCAGGGTGTAGATATAGGAGGTGTAGAGGGAGCAGTCAGGGTGTAGATATAGGAGGTGTAGGGGGAGCAGTAGAGATGTAGATATAGGAGGTGTAGAGGGATCAGTCAGGGTGTAGATATAGGAGGTGTAGAGGGATCAGTCGGGGTGTAGATATAGGAGGTGTAGAGGGATCAGTCGGGTGTAGATATAGGAGGTGTAGAGGGAGCAGTCAGGTTGTAGATATAGGAGGTGTAGAGGGAGCAGTCAGGTGTATATATAGGAGGTGTAGTGGGAGCAGTCAGGTGTAGATATAGGAGGTGTAGAGGGATCAGTCAGGGTGTAGATATAGGAGGTGTAGAGGGATCAGTCGGGGTGTAGATATAGGAGGTGTAGAGGGATCAGTCGGGTGTAGATATAGGAGGTGTAGAGGGAGCAGTCAGGTTGTAGATATAGGAGGTGTAGAGGGATCAGTCGGGTGTAGATATAGGAGGTGTAGAGGGAGCAGTCAGGTGTAGATATAGGAGGTGCAGAGGGATCAGTCGGGTGTAGATATAGGAGGTGTAGAGGGAGCAGTCAGGTGTAGATATAGGAGGTGCAGAGGGAGCAGTCAGGTGTAGATATAGGAGGTGCAGAGGGAGCAGTCAGGTGTAGATATAGGAGGTGCAGAGGGAGCAGTAGAGATGTAGATATAGGAGGTGTACAGGGAGCAGTCAGGGTGTAGATATAGGAGGTGTAGAGGGATCAGTTGGGTGTAGATATAGGGGGTGTAGAGGGAGCAGTCAGGGTGTAGATATAGGAGGTGCAGAGGGAGCAGTCAGGTGTAGATATAGGAGGTGCAGAGGGAGCAGTAGAGATGTAGATATAAGAGGTGTAGAGGGATCAGTAGAGATGTAGATATAGGAGGTGTACAGGGAGCAGTCAGGGTGTAGATATAGGAGGTGTAGAGGGATCAGTTGGGTGTAGATATAGGGGGTGTAGAGGGAGCAGTCAGGGTGTAGATATAGGAGGCGTAGAGGGAGCAGTCAGGTGTAGATATAGGAGGTGTAGGGGAGTAGTGTAGCGTCAGGTGGTTTCGTCAAACTCAATTTGACAGGTGGACACGCCCCTATCAAAGTGTATCAAAGTGTGTAACCCCTCCCCTCCCCCTTGTCTTCTAACAGCAGCTGTGTGGCAGCTCCCCCTCCCTTTTTTATATAGTTTAATATTATCACTGTATTTGATACGGTGAATATTATCCCCGTAATTGTTTTATATTAGATGTTTATATGATATATTAAGATTAGTCACGTTTGATAATCCTGTGATAGGGAGTGTGCGGGTGTGTTTCTACAGTATTATTCTGTTGTGAGCTTGAAGTCTGGGCACTATAACTGCTAACAGCTGCTAAGATTTTCTGTGGTGCAGATACAAGCACTCAACTTGCTAGCAGCTGTTAAAATGTATCTGTACTGACCACTAACTAGATGTCAGGTTGTGTGATATAGTTTAATTTGTTAATACAGCGAATATTATCCCAGTAATTGTTTTATATTAGATGTTTATATAATATATTAAGATTAGTCTTGTTTGATAAGCCAGTGTTCTGACATTTTCATAAACCTATAGCCCCAATAATATTTATTTGGACTGCAGATAATTAATTAAAAACGCATAAAACGTGTTAAATAGAGATTACACCAAAATCAAAGCGAATCAAAATGTATTAAATTGATTACTGATACGCTTCCAACAAGTTGATAATAATATCAAAAGTGTATAAAATCGCATAAAGCGTGTTAAATAGACACTACGCCAAAGGCATAGCGAATCAAAAAGTATTAAATTGATTACTGATACGCGCCCAACAAGTTGATAATAATATCAAAAGTGTATAAAATCGCATAAAGCGTGTTAAATAGACACTACGCCAAAGGCATAGCGAATCAAAAAGTATTAAATTGATTACTGATACGCGCCCAACAAGTTGATAATAATATCAAAAGTGTATAAAATCGCATAAAGCGTGTTAAATAGACACTACACCAAAATCATAGCGAATCAAAAATAATATCAAAAGTGTATAAAAACACATAAAACGTGTTAAATAGAGATTACACCAAAATCAAAGCGAATCAAAATGTATTAAATTGATTACTGATACGCTTCCAACAAGTTGATAATAATATCAAAAGTGTATAAAATCGCATAAAGCGTGTTAAATAGACACTACGCCAAAGGCATAGCGAATCAAAAAGTATTAAATTGATTACTGATACGCGCCCAACAAGTTGATAATAATATCAAAAGTGTATAAAATCGCATAAAGCGTGTTAAATAGACACTACACCAAAATCATAGCGAATCAAAAATAATATCAAAAGTGTATAAAACCGCATAAAGCGTGTTAAATAGACATTACACCAAAATCATAGCGAATCAAAATGTATTAAATTGATTACTGATACGCTTCCAACAAGTTGATAATAATATCAAAAGTGTATAAAATCGCATAAAGCGTGTTAAATAGACACTACGCCAAAGGCATAGCGAATCAAAAAGTATTAAATTGATTACTGATACGCGCCCAACAAGTTGATAATAATATCAAAAGTGTATAAAATCGCATAAAGCGTGTTAAATAGACACTACGCCAAAGGCATAGCGAATCAAAAAGTATTAAATTGATTACTGATACGCGCCCAACAAGTTGATAATAATATCAAAAGTGTATAAAATCGCATAAAGCGTGTTAAATAGACACTACACCAAAATCATAGCGAATCAAAAATAATATCAAAAGTGTATAAAACCGCATAAAGCGTGTTAAATAGACATTACACCAAAATCATAGCTGTCATGTTCTCAATGGCAAGAGAACATAGCATCAGCATATATAGGAACTAGCTCTTGGAAGATGGGAACTGAGCTGACCATGAACTAAACCTAACGCACAACTAGCAGTGGCCGGGTAGCATGCCTACGTTGATTCTAGATGCCCAGCACCAGCCGGAGGACTAAATAATGCTAGCAGAGGAAAATATTAGTCCTAGCTCACCTCTAGAGAAATACCCCGAAGGGAGACAGAGGCCCCCCACATGTATTGGCGGTGAATTAAGATGAAATAACAAACGTAGTATGAAAATAGGTTTAGCAAATTTGAGGTCCACTTACTACATAGCAGAAGACAGAAAGGACACTTTCATGGTCAGCTGAAAACCCTATCAAAACACCATCCAGAAATTACTTTAAAACTCTGGCATTAACTCATAACACCAGAGTGGCAATTCCTGTTCACAAGAGCTTTCCAGACACAGTAACGAAACTACAGCTGTGAACTGGAACAAAAATGCAAAAACAAACATGGACAAGAGTCCAACTTATCTAGTAGTTGTCTAGGAGCAGGAACAAGCACAGAGAGGCTTCTGATAACATTGTTGACCGGCAAGCAACTAACAGAGCAGCAAGGTTATATAGCGACTCCCACATCTTGATGGGAACAGGTGAACAGAGAAGATGAAGACACCAGTTCAATTCCACCAGTAGCCACCGGGGGAGCCCAGAATCCAAATTCACAACAGTACCCCCCCCTCAAGGAGGGGGCACCGAACCCTCACCAGAACCACCAGGGCGATCAGGATGGGCCCTATGAAAGGCACGAACCAAATCAGAGGCATGAACATCAGATGCATTCACCCAAGAATTATCCTCCTGGCCGTATCCCTTCCACTTGACCAGATACTGGAGTCTCCGTCTGGAAACACGAGAGTCTAAGATTTTCTCCACAACGTACTCCAACTCACCCTCAACCAACACCGGAGCAGGAGGCTCAACGGAAGGCACAACCGGTACCTCATACCTGCGCAATAATGACCGATGAAAAACGTTATGAATAGAAAAGGATGCAGGGAGGTCCAAACGGAAGGAAACAGGGTTAAGAATCTCCAATATCTTATACGGGCCGATGAACCGAGGCTTAAACTTAGGAGAAGAGACCCTCATAGGGACAAAACGAGAAGACAACCACACCAAATCCCCAACACAAAGCCGAGGACCAACACGACGGTGGCGGTTGGCAAAAAGCTGAGTCTTCTCCTGGGACAACCTCAAATTGTCCACCACCTGCCCCCAGATCTGATGCAATCTCTCCACCACAGCATCCACTCCAGGACAATCCGAAGATTCCACCTGACCAGAGGAAAATCGAGGATGAAACCCCGAATTACAGAAAAACGGGGACACCAAAGTGGCAGAGCTGGCCCGATTATTGAGAGCGAACTCTGCCAATGGCAAAAAAGCAACCCAATCATCCTGGTCAGCAGACACAAAACACCTCAGATATGTCTCCAGGGTCTGATTAGTCCGCTCGGTCTGGCCATTCGTCTGAGGATGGAAAGCGGACGAAAAAGATAAATCTATGCCCATCCTAGCACAGAATGCCCGCCAAAATCTAGACACGAATTGGGTCCCTCTGTCAGAAATGATATTCTCAGGAATACCATGCAAACGAACAACATTTTGAAAAAACAGAGGAACCAACTCGGAAGAAGAAGGCAACTTGGGCAGAGGAACCAAATGGACCATCTTAGAGAAACGGTCACACACCACCCAGATGACAGACATCTTCTGAGAAACAGGCAGATCTGAAATAAAATCCATCGAGATGTGCGTCCAAGGCCTCTTAGGAATAGGCAAGGGCAACAATAATCCACTAGCCCGAGAACAACAAGGCTTGGCCCGAGCACAAACGTCACAAGACTGCACAAAGCCTCGCACATCTCGTGACAGGGAAGGCCACCAGAAGGACCTTGCCACCAAATCCCTGGTACCAAAAATGCCAGGATGACCTGCCAACGCAGAAGAATGAACCTCAGAGATGACTCTACTGGTCCAATCATCAGGAACAAACAGTTTATCAGGTGGGCAACGATCCGGTCTATCCGCCTGAAACTCCTGCAAGGCCCGCCGCAGGTCTGGAGAAACGGCTGACAATACCACTCCATCCTTAAGGAAACCTGTGGGCTCAGAGTTACCAGGCGAGTCAGGCTCAAAACTCCTAGAAAGGGCATCCGCCTTAACATTCTTAGAACCCGGTAGGTATGACACCACAAAATTAAACCGAGAGAAAAATAATGACCAGCGCGCCTGTCTAGGATTCAGGCGCCTGGCGGTCTCAAGATAAATCAAATTTTTGTGGTCAGTCAATACCACCACCTGATGTCTGGCCCCCTCAAGCCAATGGCGCCACTCCTCAAAAGCCCACTTCATGGCCAAAAGCTCCCGATTCCCAACATCATAATTCCGCTCAGCGGGCGAAAATTTACGGGAAAAGAAGGCACAAGGCCTCATCACGGAGCAGTCAGAACTTTTCTGCGACAACACTGCCCCAGCTCCGATCTCAGAAGCGTCGACCTCAACCTGAAAAGGTAGAGCAACATCAGGCTGACGCAACACAGGGGCAGAGGAAAAACGGCGCTTAAGCTCCCGAAAGGCCTCCACAGCGTCAGGGGACCAATCAGCAACATCAGCACCCTTCTTAGTCAAATCGGTCAATGGCTTAGCAATATCCGAAAAACCAGCAATAAATCGACGATAAAAGTTAGCAAAGCCCAAAAATTTCTGAAGACTCTTAAGAGAAGAGGGCTGCGTCCAATCACAAATAGCTTGAACCTTGACAGGATCCATTTCAATGGAAGAGGGAGAAAAAATATATCCCAAAAAGGAAATCCTCTGTACCCCAAAAACACACTTAGAACCCTTCACACACAAAGAATTAGACCGCAAAACCTGGAAAACCCTCCTGACTTGCTGGACATGAGAGTCCCAGTCATCCGAAAAAATCAGAATATCATCCAGATACACAATCATAAATTTATCCAAATAATCGCGAAAAATATCATGCATAAAGGACTGGAAAACTGACGGAGCATTTGAAAGACCAAAAGGCATCACTAAATACTCAAAGTGGCCCTCGGGCGTATTAAATGCGGTTTTCCACTCATCCCCCTGCCTGATTCGCACCAAATTATACGCCCCACGAAGGTCAATCTTAGAGAACCACTTGGCCCCCTTTATGCGAGCAAACAAATCAGTCAGCAACGGCAATGGGTATTGATATTTAACAGTGATTTTGTTCAAAAGCCGATAATCGATACATGGTCTCAAAGAGCCGTCTTTTTTTGACACAAAGAAAAAACCGGCTCCTAAGGGAGATGACGATGGACGAATATGTCCCTTTTCCAAGGACTCCTTTATATATTCTCGCATAGCAGCATGTTCAGGCACAGACAGATTAAACAAACGACCCTTTGGGTATTTACTACCCGGGATTAAATCTATGGCACAATCGCACTCTCGGTGCGGAGGTAACGAACCAAGCTTGGATTCTTCAAAGACGTCACGATAGTCAGACAGGAACTCAGGAATTTCAGAGGGAATAGATGATGAAATGGAAACCACAGGTACATCCCCATGAGCCCCCTTACATCCCCAGCTCAACACAGACATAGCTCTCCAGTCGAGGACTGGGTTGTGAGATTGCAGCCAAGGCAATCCTAGCACCAAATCATCATGTAGATTATACAGCACCAGAAAGCGAATAATCTCCTGGTGATCCGGATTAATACGCATAGTTACTTGTGTCCAGTATTGTGGTTTATTATTAGCCAATGGGGTGGAGTCAATCCCCTTCAGAGGAATAGGAGTCTCCAAAGGCTCTAAATCATACCCACAGCGTTTGGCAAAGGACCAATCCATAAGACTCAAAGCGGCGCCAGAGTCGACATAGGCGTCCGTGGTAATAGATGACAAAGAGCAAATCAGGGTCACAGATAGAATAAACTTAGACGGTAAGGTGCAAATGGAAACAGATTTATCAAGCTTTTTAGTGCGCTTAGAGCATGCTGATATAACATGAGTAGAATCACCACAATAGAAACACAACCCATTTTTCCGTCTAAAATTCTGCCGCTCGCTTCGGGACAGAATTCTATCACACTGCATACTCTCTGGCGACTTCTCAGTGGACACCGCCAGATGGTGCACTGGTTTGCGCTCCCGCAAACGCCTATCGATCTGAATAGCCATTGTCATGGACTCATTCAGACCCGCAGGCACAGGGAACCCCACCATAACATCCTTAATGGCATCAGAGAGACCCTCTCTGAAAGTCGCCGCCAGGGCGCACTCATTCCACTGAGTAAGCACAGACCATTTACGGAATCTTTGGCAGTAAATTTCCGCTTCATCTTGCCCCTGAGATAGGGACATCAAAGTTTTTTCTGCCTGAAGCTCCAAATGAGGTTCGTCATAAAGCAACCCCAAGGCCAGAAAAAACGCATCCACATTGAGCAACGCAGGATCCCCTGGTGTCAATGAAAAAGCCCAGTCTTGAGGGTCGCCCCGGAGCAAGGAAATCACAATCCTGACCTGCTGTGCAGGGTCTCCGGCAGAGCGAAATTTCAGGGACAAAAATAATTTGCAATTATTTCGAAAATTCTGAAACCCAGATCTATTCCCCGAGAAAAATTCCGGCAAAGGAATTCTCGGCTCAGATACAGGTGCATGACAAACAAAGTCTTGCAAATTTTGTACTTTCGTGGCGAGATTATTCAAACCTGCAGTTACACTCTGAAGATCCATTACAAACAGGTGGACACAGAGCCATTCAAAGATTAGAAGGAGAAAAAAAAAAAAAAAAAAAATCTCAGCAGACTTCTTATTTCTCTCCTTTCTCAGCCAAGGATTTTAACCCTTTAGTTTGGCCGGTCAAACTATCATGTTCTCAATGGCAAGAGAACATAGCATCAGCATATATAGGAACTAGCTCTTGGAAGATGGGAACTGAGCTGACCATGAACTAAACCTAACGCACAACTAGCAGTGGCCGGGTAGCATGCCTACATTGATTCTAGATGCCCAGCACCAGCCGGAGGACTAAATAATGCTAGCAGAGGAAAATATTAGTCCTAGCTCACCTCTAGAGAAATACCCCGAAGGGAGACAGAGGCCCCCCACATGTATTGGCGGTGAATTAAGATGAAATAACAAACGTAGTATGAAAATAGGTTTAGCAAATTTGAGGTCCACTTACTACATAGCAGAAGACAGAAAGGACACTTTCATGGTCAGCTGAAAACCCTATCAAAACACCATCCAGAAATTACTTTAAAACTCTGGCATTAACTCATAACACCAGAGTGGCAATTCCTGTTCACAAGAGCTTTCCAGACACAGTAACGAAACTACAGCTGTGAACTGGAACAAAAATGCAAAAACAAACATGGACAAGAGTCCAACTTATCTAGTAGTTGTCTAGGAGCAGGAACAAGCACAGAGAGGCTTCTGATAACATTGTTGACCGGCAAGCAACTAACAGAGCAGCAAGGTTATATAGCGACTCCCACATCTTGATGGGAACAGGTGAACAGAGAAGATGAAGACACCAGTTCAATTCCACCAGTAGCCACCGGGGGAGCCCAGAATCCAAATTCACAACACATAGCGAATCAAAATGTATTAAATTGATTACTGATACGCTTCCAACAAGTTGATAATAATATCAAAAGTGTATAAAATCGCATAAAGCGTGTTAAATAGACACTACGCCAAAGGCATAGCGAATCAAAAAGTATTAAATTGATTACTGATACGCGCCCAACAAGTTGATAATAATATCAAAAGTGTATAAAATCGCATAAAGCGTGTTAAATAGACACTACACCAAAATCATAGCGAATCAAAAATAATATCAAAAGTGTATAAAACCGCATAAAGCGTGTTAAATAGACATTACACCAAAATCATAGCGAATCAAAATGTATTAAATTGATTACTGATACGCTTCCAACAAGTTGATAATAATATCAAAAGTGTATAAAATCGCATAAAGCGTGTTAAATAGACACTACGCCAAAGGCATAGCGAATCAAAAAGTATTAAATTGATTACTGATACGCTTCCAACAAGTTGATAATAATATCAAAAGTGTATAAAAACGCATAAAGCGTGTTAAATAGACACTACACCAAAATCATAGTGAATCAAAAATAATATCAAAAGTGTATAAAAACGCATAAAGCGTGTTAAATAGACACTACACCAAAATCATAGCGAATCAAAAATAATATCAAAAGTGTATAAAAACGCATAAAGCGTGTTAAATAGACACTACACCAAAATCATAGCGAATCAAAAATAATATCAAAAGTGTATAAAACCGCATAAAGCGTGTTAAATAGACATTACACCAAAATCATAGCGAATCAAAATGTATTAAATTGATTACTGATACGCTTCCAACAAGTTGGCGCAAGCAGAGGCTGGCTAAAAATAGTTTACTGTGTGAAGTAAGGCATGGTAGAATTCTCACTAGCTGACCAAACACAGAATTTGCTAGCAGCTGTCGTCCTTGAACGCCCTCTAAGAATTTAAACAATTAGTTAGACCAGTGAAGACAACTGCAGTTTTGATTAAATTGATTACTGATACGCTTCCAACAAGTTGATAATAATATCAAAAGTGTATAAAATCGCATAAAGCGTGTTAAATAGACACTACGCCAAAATCATAGCGAATCAAAAAGTATTAAATTGATTACTGATACGCGTCCAACAAGTTGATAATAATATCAAAAGTGTATAAAATCGCATAAAAGCGTGTTAAATAGACACTACACCAAAATCATAGCGAATCAAAATGTATTAAATTGATTACTGATACGCTTCCAACAAGTTGATAATAATATCAAAAGTGTATAAAATCGCATAAAAGCGTGTTAAATAGACACTACACCAAAATCATAGCGAATCAAAATGTATTAAATTGATTACTGATACGCTCCCAACAAGTTGATAATAATATCAAAAGTGTATAAAAGCGCATAAAGCGTGTTAAATAGACATTACACCAAAATCACAGCGAATCAAAATGTATTAAATTGATTACTGATACGCGGCCAACAACTTGATAATAATATCAAAAGTGTATAAAACCGCATAAAGCGTGTTAAATAGACACTACACCAAAATCATAGCGAATCAAAATGTATTAAATTGATTACTGATACGCTTCCAACAAGCTGACAATAATATCAAAAGCGTATAAAAAACGCATAAAGCGTGTTAAATAGACACTACAGCAAAATCATAGCGAATCAAAAATAATATCAAAAGTGTATAAAACCGCATAAAGCGTGTTAAATAGACATTACACCAAAATCATAGCGAATCAAAATGTATTAAATTGATTACTGATACGCTTCCAACAAGTTGATAATAATATCAAAAGTGTACCAACAATATTTATTTTCTTTTTATTGACATCGGTTATCGTAGTGCCTGTGAATCTGCACACAATCATTTTGAATCCCTGTTTTGCTGACCTTAAACATTTTGTATAACAGATGTGTTTCTCCTGATTTTTCTAGCGCAGCTCGCTGAGCGTTACCACAGCACTCACTTCTCTTTGCTGCTTCTGAATGTACACTATTCTCACCCATAGACAGCTTTCCTTTAAAAAAAAAAATACGCGTATTATTGAATATAATGTTTTACATATGTTACAGTATTTTATTTTTCCTGGTGTTACTTTAATAATAATGATAATAATAATAATAATAATCATACACCGCAAAATTGTGTCAATATTGGACGACTATGAAATTCGCCATAAAAATCTTCTTGGTTAACCAAGACATGTAAGAAACAAATGTATGACTTTTAGCACCGCCACAGACACGTATATTATTCCATCTTTCTTTAATTCAACATTATTTTATCACATATTAATTTCACAGATGTCTGTGCCGGCTATTTGCACACAACCATTTGAATCCCTGTTTTGCTGACCTTAAACATTTTGTATAACAGATGTGTTTCTCCTGATTTTTCTAGCGCAGCTCGCTGAGCGTTACCACTGCACTCATTTCTCTTTGCTGCTTCTGAATGTACACTATTCCCAACCATGGACAGTTTTCCTTTAAAAAATATGCGTATTATTGAATATAATGTTTTACATATGTTACAGTATTTTATTTTATTAATAGTTACTTTTAACTATTCTTTTAGAGTGTCTAGTAGATTTATATTCTATGCCTGATATATTTCTACACAAAGCTTCAAACTATTTTGTAATTTATAATGTATCACAGTAGTTTCATACGAAGTTACATCTTAGGCCCCATTCAGACTATTGTAATATCTGTAGCTTAAAATAGAGCCAAATAGCTACTTTCAAATCCGGACATACAACACTGATTTTAATGGGGTCTAAGGGGGTTCCATCAAGGTTTCCACATAATAGTTATGGAAAGAATAATGCTACAGAATTGGCCGCTCCAGTTATAAAACAAAAATGATGAAAATTATCCATGATGTTAATGTGAAAAAGGCTTATGCAGTGGGTTTATGGATCTCTACAATAAACACCATGTGTAGAAATTTGGTTCTAGAACTTGTTGGATTAGTGAATATAATAACGTTTGTCATATTTTATAACATGCAGCTAATGATTCTTGCTTTCAACTTGTATGTAACTGGGTTAAAATAAAGAATAATGACCTAGCTGATTTGGGTGATATTGTAAAACCATTTATTGTTTCTACTACTTGGCAATTGTTACATTCAGTTATTTTTATTTATTTATTTATTTTTATTTTTATTTATTTATTTATTTATTTTTCCATGGAATTTGTTAGTCATTACAATTATTTTTTGCTCCCAAGATAGGCTATTAGAGCCACCAAGCTACATAAATGTGCAGGCTCCTGAATATTACAATTACAAAACATTCAAAGTTTGTTTCTCCACTTTTTGCAGATAATAAATCTTAATTTCTTTATAATCTGACTTTTAGTTATAGTCTGTCGCAGTTCTTTGGCGCTCTATGTATACCGTAAATTTTGCTTCCTTTCAGTGAATAATATAAGACAGATTATTTTTATTCAATAAACATCTAACTTATGTATACTTTTAAAGCTTTGTTACATTTCTAGCCAGTCTACACCATGCTGTGTAACATAAATACATGCGGTCTTGTAGTGATTTAATATAGTGCACCAAACATGATATGGTTTTTGGTTTCTCTGAACTGACGCAAACAAAACATATAAGGTAGTACGGCACAAGACGTGAGCGTGCCCGCAGCTCAATCTTTATAGAAATAATACTTCTGCACTCATGGCCGCTTCTCCTCTACCTTTGCCTCCTGAACTCATCATACACTGTGAAATAATGCAAAAATCCAGCTTTGTGCTGTATGTGTTGTGTGTGTTTGTTGTGTGTGTGTTGCATGTGTTGTGTGTGGTGTATGT
Organism: Ranitomeya variabilis; assembly: GCF_051348905.1. Taxonomy (NCBI): domain Eukaryota; kingdom Metazoa; phylum Chordata; class Amphibia; order Anura; family Dendrobatidae; genus Ranitomeya; species Ranitomeya variabilis. The sequence continues at coordinate 7,259,201 of NC_135234.1, forward strand.
GTTGTGTGTGTTTGTTGTGTGTGTGTTGCATGTGTTGTGCGTGTTCTGTATATTGTGTGTGTATGTTTGTTGTGGGTGTTTGTTGTGTGTGTGTTGCATGTGTTGTGTGTGCTGTATGTGTTGTGTGTGTTTGTTGTGTGTGTGTATGTTTGTTGTGTGTGCTGTATGTGTTGTGTGTGTTTGTTGTGTGTGTGTTGCATGTGATGTGTGTGTTCTGTATGTTGTGTGTGTGTATGTTTGTTGTGTGTGTGTTGTATGTGTTGTGTGTGTTTGTTGTGTGTGTGTGTGTTGCATGTGTTGTGTGTGTTCTGTATGTTGTGTGTGTGTGTATGTTTGTTGTTTGTGTTGTATGCGTTGTGTGTGTTCTGCATGTTATGTGTGCGTGTGTTCTGTGTGTTTGTTGTGCGTGTGTTCTGTGTGTTGTGTGCTGGATTTTTGCATTATTTCACAGTGTATGATGAGTTCAGGAGGCAAAGGTAGAGGAGAAGCGGCCATGAGTGCAGAAGTATTATTTCTATAAAGATTGAGCTGCGGGCACGCTCACGTCTTGTGCCGTACTACCTTATATGTTTTGTTTGCGTCAGTTCAGAGAAACCAAAAACCATATCATGTTTGGTGCACTATATTAAATCACTACAAGACCGCATGTATTTATGTTACACAGCATGGTGTAGACTGGCTAGAAATGTAACAAAGCTTTAAAAGTATACATAAGTTAGATGTTTATTGAATAAAAATAATCTGTCTTATATTATTCACTGAAAGGAAGCAAAATTTACGGTATACACAGAGCGCCAAAGAACTGCGACAGACTATAACTAAAAGTCAGATTATAAAGAAATTAAGATTTATTATCTGCAAAAAGTGGAGAAACAAACTTTGAATGTTTTGTAATTGTAATATTCAGGAGCCTGCACATTTATGTAGCTTGGTGGCTCTAATAGCCTATCTTGGGAGCAAAAAATAATTGTAATGACTAACAAATTCCATGGAAAAATAAATAAATAAATAAATAAAAATAAAAATAAATAAATAAATAAAAATAACTGAATGTAACAATTGCCAAGTAGTAGAAACAATAAATGGTTTTACAATATCACCCAAATCAGCTAGGTCATTATTCTTTATTTTAACCCAGTTACATACAAGTTGAAAGCAAGAATCATTAGCTGCATGTTATAAAATATGACAAACGTTATTATATTCACTAATCCAACAAGTTCTAGAACCAAATTTCTACACATGGTGTTTATTGTAGAGATCCATAAACCCACTGCATAAGCCTTTTTCACATTAACATCATGGATAATTTTCATCATTTTTGTTTTATAACTGGAGCGGCCAATTCTGTAGCATTATTCTTTCCATAACTATTATGTGGAAACCTTGATAGAACCCCCTTAGACCCCATTAAAATCAGTGTTGTATGTCCGGATTTGAAAGTAGCTATTTGGCTCTATTTTAAGCTACAGATATTACAATAGTCTGAATGGGGCCTAAGATGTAACTTCGTATGAAACTACTGTGATACATTATAAATTACAAAATAGTTTGAAGCTTTGTGTAGAAATATATCAGGCATAGAATATAAATCTACTAGACACTCTAAAAGAATAGTTAAAAGTAACTATTAATAAAATAAAATACTGTAACATATGTAAAACATTATATTCAATAATACGCATATTTTTTAAAGGAAAACTGTCCATGGTTGGGAATAGTGTACATTCAGAAGCAGCAAAGAGAAATGAGTGCAGTGGTAACGCTCAGCGAGCTGCGCTAGAAAAATCAGGAGAAACACATCTGTTATACAAAATGTTTAAGGTCAGCAAAACAGGGATTCAAATGGTTGTGTGCAAATAGCCGGCACAGACATCTGTGAAATTAATATGTGATAAAATAATGTTGAATTAAAGAAAGATGGAATAATATACGTGTCTGTGGCGGTGCTAAAAGTCATACATTTGTTTCTTACATGTCTTGGTTAACCAAGAAGATTTTTATGGCGAATTTCATAGTCGTCCAATATTGACACAATTTTGCGGTGTATGATTATTATTATTATTATTATCATTATTATTAAAGTAACACCAGGAAAAATAAAATACTGTAACATATGTAAAACATTATATTCAATAATACGCGTATTTTTTTTTTTAAAGGAAAGCTGTCTATGGGTGAGAATAGTGTACATTCAGAAGCAGCAAAGAGAAGTGAGTGCTGTGGTAACGCTCAGCGAGCTGCGCTAGAAAAATCAGGAGAAACACATCTGTTATACAAAATGTTTAAGGTCAGCAAAACAGGGATTCAAAATGATTGTGTGCAGATTCACAGGCACTACGATAACCGATGTCAATAAAAAGAAAATAAATATTGTTGGTACACTTTTGATATTATTATCAACTTGTTGGAAGCGTATCAGTAATCAATTTAATACATTTTGATTCGCTATGATTTTGGTGTAATGTCTATTTAACACGCTTTATGCGGTTTTATACACTTTTGATATTATTTTTGATTCGCTATGATTTTGCTGTAGTGTCTATTTAACACGCTTTATGCGTTTTTTATACGCTTTTGATATTATTGTCAGCTTGTTGGAAGCGTATCAGTAATCAATTTAATACATTTTGATTCGCTATGATTTTGGTGTAGTGTCTATTTAACACGCTTTATGCGGTTTTATACACTTTTGATATTATTATCAAGTTGTTGGCCGCGTATCAGTAATCAATTTAATACATTTTGATTCGCTGTGATTTTGGTGTAATGTCTATTTAACACGCTTTATGCGCTTTTATACACTTTTGATATTATTATCAACTTGTTGGGAGCGTATCAGTAATCAATTTAATACATTTTGATTCGCTATGATTTTGGTGTAGTGTCTATTTAACACGCTTTATGCAATTTTATACACTTTTGATATTATTATCAACTTGTTGGAAGCGTATCAGTAATCAATTTAATACATTTTGATTCGCTATGATTTTGGTGTAGTGTCTATTTAACACGCTTTTATGCGATTTTATACACTTTTGATATTATTATCAACTTGTTGGAAGCGTATCAGTAATCAATTTAATACATTTTGATTCGCTATGATTTTGGTGTAGTGTCTATTTAACACGCTTTTATGCGATTTTATACACTTTTGATATTATTATCAACTTGTTGGACGCGTATCAGTAATCAATTTAATACTTTTTGATTCGCTATGATTTTGGCGTAGTGTCTATTTAACACGCTTTATGCGATTTTATACACTTTTGATATTATTATCAACTTGTTGGAAGCGTATCAGTAATCAATTTAATCAAAACTGCAGTTGTCTTCACTGGTCTAACTAATTGTTTAAATTCTTAGAGGGCGTTCAAGGACGACAGCTGCTAGCAAATTCTGTGTTTGGTCAGCTAGTGAGAATTCTACCATGCCTTACTTCACACAGTAAACTATTTTTAGCCAGCCTCTGCTTGCGCCAACTTGTTGGAAGCGTATCAGTAATCAATTTAATACATTTTGATTCGCTATGATTTTGGTGTAATGTCTATTTAACACGCTTTATGCGGTTTTATACACTTTTGATATTATTTTTGATTCGCTATGATTTTGGTGTAGTGTCTATTTAACACGCTTTATGCGTTTTTATACACTTTTGATATTATTTTTGATTCGCTATGATTTTGGTGTAGTGTCTATTTAACACGCTTTATGCGTTTTTATACACTTTTGATATTATTTTTGATTCGCTATGATTTTGGTGTAGTGTCTATTTAACACGCTTTATGCGTTTTTATACACTTTTGATATTATTATCAACTTGCTGGAAGCGTATCAGTAATCAATTTAATACTTTTTGATTCGCTATGCCTTTGGCGTAGTGTCTATTTAACACGCTTTATGCGATTTTATACACTTTTGATATTATTATCAACTTGTTGGAAGCGTATCAGTAATCAATTTAATACTTTTTGATTCGCTATGCCTTTGGCGTAGTGTCTATTTAACACGCTTTATGCGATTTTATACACTTTTGATATTATTATCAACTTGTTGGAAGCGTATCAGTAATCAATTTAATACATTTTGATTCGCTATGATTTTGGTGTAATGTCTATTTAACACGCTTTATGCGGTTTTATACACTTTTGATATTATTTTTGATTCGCTATGATTTTGGTGTAGTGTCTATTTAACACGCTTTATGCGATTTTATACACTTTTGATATTATTATCAACTTGTTGGGCGCGTATCAGTAATCAATTTAATACTTTTTGATTCGCTATGCCTTTGGCGTAGTGTCTATTTAACACGCTTTATGCGATTTTATACACTTTTGATATTATTATCAACTTGTTGGAAGCGTATCAGTAATCAATTTAATACATTTTGATTCGCTATGATTTTGGTGTAATGTCTATTTAACACGCTTTATGCGGTTTTATACACTTTTGATATTATTTTTGATTCGCTATGATTTTGGTGTAGTGTCTATTTAACACGCTTTATGCGATTTTATACACTTTTGATATTATTATCAACTTGTTGGGCGCGTATCAGTAATCAATTTAATACTTTTTGATTCGCTATGCCTTTGGCGTAGTGTCTATTTAACCCGCTTTATGCGATTTTATACACTTTTGATATTATTATCAACTTGTTGGGCGCGTATCAGTAATCAATTTAATACTTTTTGATTCGCTATGCCTTTGGCGTAGTGTCTATTTAACACGCTTTATGCGATTTTATACACTTTTGATATTATTATCAACTTGTTGGAAGCGTATCAGTAATCAATTTAATACATTTTGATTCGCTATGATTTTGGTGTAATGTCTATTTAACACGCTTTATGCGGTTTTATACACTTTTGATATTATTTTCGATTCGCTATGATTTTGGTGTAGTGTCTATTTAACACGCTTTATGCGATTTTATACACTTTTGATATTATTATCAACTTGTTGGGCGCGTATCAGTAATCAATTTAATACTTTTTGATTCGCTATGCCTTTGGCGTAGTGTCTATTTAACACGCTTTATGCGATTTTATACACTTTTGATATTATTATCAACTTGTTGGAAGCGTATCAGTAATCAATTTAATACATTTTGATTCGCTTTGATTTTGGTGTAATCTCTATTTAACACGTTTTATGCGTTTTTATACACTTTTGATATTATTTTTGATTCGCTATGATTTTGGTGTAGTGTCTATTTAACACGCTTTATGCGATTTTATACACTTTTGATATTATTATCAACTTGTTGGGCGCGTATCAGTAATCAATTTAATACTTTTTGATTCGCTATGCCTTTGGCGTAGTGTCTATTTAACACGCTTTATGCGATTTTATACACTTTTGATATTATTATCAACTTGTTGGGCGCGTATCAGTAATCAATTTAATACTTTTTGATTCGCTATGCCTTTGGCGTAGTGTCTATTTAACACGCTTTATGCGATTTTATACACTTTTGATATTATTATCAACTTGTTGGGCGCGTATCAGTAATCAATTTAATACTTTTTGATTCGCTATGCCTTTGGCGTAGTGTCTATTTAACACGCTTTATGCGATTTTATACACTTTTGATATTATTATCAACTTGTTGGAAGCGTATCAGTAATCAATTTAATACATTTTGATTCGCTTTGATTTTGGTGTAATCTCTATTTAACACGTTTTATGCGTTTTTAATTGATTATCTGCAGTCCAAATAAATATTATTGGGGCTATAGGTTTATGAAAATGTCAGAACACTGGCTTATCAAACAAGACTAATCTTAATATATTATATAAACATCTAATATAAAACAATTACTGGGATAATATTCGCTGTATTAACAAATTAAACTATATCACACAACCTGACATCTAGTTAGTGGTCAGTACAGATACATTTTAACAGCTGCTAGCAAGTTGAGTGCTTGTATCTGCACCACAGAAAATCTTAGCAGCTGTTAGCAGTTATAGTGCCCAGACTTCAAGCTCACAACAGAATAATACTGTAGAAACACACCCGCACACTCCCTATCACAGGATTATCAAACATGACTAATCTTAATATATCATATAAACATCTAATATAAAACAATTACGGGGATAATATTCACCGTATCAAATACAGTGATAATATTAAACTATATAAAAAAGGGAGGGGGAGCTGCCACACAGCTGCTGTTAGAAGACAAGGGGGAGGGGAGGGGTTACACACTTTGATACACTTTGATAGGGGCGTGTCCACCTGTCAAATTGAGTTTGACTAAACCACCCGACGCTACACTACTTAGGGGGAGCAGTCGGGGTGTAGATATAGGAGGTGTAGAGGGATCAGTCAGGGTGTAGATATAGGAGGTGCAGAGGGAGCAGTCAGGTGTAGATATAGGAGGTGCAGAGGGAGCAGTAGAGATGTAGATATAGGAGGTGTAGAGGGATCAGTAGAGATGTAGATATAGGAGGTGTAGAGGGAGCTGTCAGGGTGTAGATATAGGAGGTGTAGAGGGATCAGTCGGGTGTAGATATAGGAGGTGTAGAGGGAGCAGTCGGGGTGTAGATATAGGAGGTGTAGAGGGAGCAGTCGAGGTGTAGATATAGGAGGTGTAGAGGGAGCAGTCAGGGTGTAGATATAGGAGGTTTAGAGGGATCAGTCAGGGTGTAGATATAGAAGGTGTAGAGGGAGCAGTCAGGGTGTAGATATAGGAGGTGTAGAGGGATCAGTCGGGGTGTAGATATAGGAGGTGTAGAGGGAGCAGTCAGGTGTAGATATAGGAGGTGTAGAGGGAGCAGTCGAGGTGTAGATATAGGAGGTGTAGAGGGAGCAGTCAGGTTGTAGATATAGGAGGTGTAGAGGGAGCAGTCGAGGTGTAGATATAGGAGGTGTAGAGGGAGCAGTCGGGTGTAGATATAGGAGGTGTAGAGGGAGCAGTCGGGGTGTAGATATAGGAGGTGTAGAGGGAGCAGTCGGGGTGTAGATATAGGTGGCGTAGAGGGAGCAGTCGGTGTAGATATAGGTGTAGAGGGATGAGTCGGGTGTAGATATAGGAGGTGTAGAGGGAGCAGTCAGGGTGTAGATATAGGAGGTGTAGAGGGAGCAGTCAGGGTGTAGATATAGGAGGTGTAGAGGGAGCAGTCGGGGTGTAGATATAGGAGGTGTAGGGGGAGCAGTCGGGGTGTAGATATAGGAGGTGTAGAGGGAGCAGTAGAGATGTAGATATAGGAGGTGTAGAGGGATCAGTCAGGGTGTAGATATAGGAGGTGTAGAGGGAGCAGTCAGGGTGTAGATATAGGAGGTGTAGAGGGATCAGTCGGGGTGTAGATATAGGAGGTGTAGAGGGATCAGTCGGGTGTAGATATAGGAGGTGTAGAGGGAGCAGTCAGGTTGTAGATATAGGAGGTGTAGAGGGATCAGTCGGGTGTAGATATAGGAGGTGTAGAGGGAGCTGTCAGGTTGTAGATATAGGAGGTGTAGAGGGAGCAGTCAGGTTGTAGATATAGGAGGTGTAGAGGGAGCAGTTGGGTGTAGATATAGGAGGTGTAGAGGGAGCAGTCAGGTTGTAGATATAGGAGGTGTAGAGGGAGCAGTCGGGTGTAGATATAGGAGGTGTAGAGGGATCAGTCAGGGTGTAGATATAGGAGGTGTAGAGGGAGCAGTCGGGTGTAGATATAGGAGGTGTAGAGGGAGCAGTCAGGTTGTAGATATAGGAGGTGTAGAGGGAGCAGTCGGGTGTAGATATAGGAGGTGTAGAGGGAGCAGTCAGGGTGTAGATATAGGAGGTGTAGAGGGATCAGTCGGGGTGTTGATATAGGAGGTGTAGAGGGAGCAGTCGGGTGTAGATATAGGAGGTGTAGAGGGAGCAGTCGGGTGTAGATATAGGAGGTGTAGAGGGAGCAGTCAGGTTGTAGATATAGGAGGTGTAGAGGGAGCAGTCGGGTGTAGATATAGGAGGTGTAGAGGGAGCAGTCAGGGTGAGATATAGGAGGTGTAGAGGGATCAGTCGGGGTGTAGATATAGGAGGTGTAGAGGGATCAGTCAGGGTGTAGATATAGGAGGTGTAGAGGGAGCAGTCAGGTTGTAGATATAGGAGGTGTAGAGGGAGCAGTCGGGTGTAGATATAGGAGGTGTAGAGGGAGCAGTCAGGGTGTAGATATAGGAGGTGTAGAGGGATCAGTCGGGTGTAGATATAGGAGGTGTAGAGGGAGCAGTCAGGTTGTAGATATAGGAGGTGTAGAGGGATCAGTCAGGGTGTAGATATAGGAGGTGTAGAGGGAGCAGTCAGGGTGTAGATATTGGAGGTGTAGAGGGATCAGTCAGGGTGTAGATATAGGAGGTGTAGAGGGAGCAGTCAGGGTGTAGATATAGGAGGTGTAGAGGGATCAGTCGGGTGTAGATATAGGAGGTGTAGAGGGAGCAGTCAGGTTGTAGATATAGGAGGTGTAGAGGGAGCAGTCGGGGTGTAGATATAGGAGGTGTAGAGGGAGCAGTCGGGGTGTAGATATAGGAGGTGTAGAGGGAGCAGTCAGGGTGTAGATATAGGAGGTGTAGAGGGATCAGTCAGGGTGTAGATATAGGAGGTGTAGAGGGAGCAGTCAGGTTGTAGATATAGGAGGTGTAGAGGGAGCAGTCGGGTGTAGATATAGGAGGTGTAGAGGGATCAGTCGGAGGTGTAGGTATAGAAGGTGATAGATATAAGGGTGTACAGCAATTTGCACCCTTGGAGACATGTCCAGCCTCTACCAGGAAAAGCTCATCGCATTCCTTCTTCAAGAAATTATACTAAGAAAAAAAAATCCCTTCTTCCACTTTAATTCTCAACCACCCAGTGATTCAGCTGCTACATACATGAAACCATTTGTCCCCAGACCGAAATAACGTCAGGTCTGCATGCCAGGAATATCCAGAATACACCACTCAACAATAAACTGCATGCCAGGGATATCCGGATCCCAACTTTCTAATGTTCGTCTTGTAATCCTGATACTTCTGGTGATCTTGATTACTTCTAGCACGCAGCGTATCAGGGCTGGTGATCCGGATACTTCTAGCTTGTGGCATATCAGACCTCCCCAACCCTGTGGGGTAGAACAAACCCTATGTAGACGCTATGTGTGGATGAAACCGTCCTCATCACTGAGTAGTAACACATGTCCTCCACCTCTTCCCATTCCTCCATCGTCAAGTCCAATCTATCTGCCGCTCATTCCACATACGGTAAGTCTTATGGTAAGGCCTGACTCAGACGTCTGGAGAGTACAATGTGCCTGTGTGAGGGAAATCAGAAGTCACAAAAGCGCGTCCAATGGTGACAAGCCAAGGGACACAGGCAAGCCTCTAACCTATGCCCACACCGCAAGGCGAGTTGTGTGTTGTGCCTGTACCACGGGAAGGGGTTGTGTGTTGTGCCTGTGTAATGTGGCGTGGGGCAGTAGCCATGGGCGAGATAGGGTTGTGCATTGTACCCTCACCATGAGACAGGGTTGTATGTTTTGCCCTCACCATGAGACAGGGCCGTGTGTTGTACCCTCACCATGAGACAGGGTTGTATGTTGTGCCCTCACTATGAGACAGGGTTGTATGTTGTGCCCTCACTATGAGACAGGGTTGTATGTTGTGCCCTCACTATGAGACTGGGTTGTATGTTTTGCCCTCACCATGAGACAGGGCCGTGTGTTGTGCCCTCACCATGAGACAGGGCCGTGTGTTGTGCCCTCACCATGAGACAGGGCTGTGTGTTGTGCCCTCACCATGAGACAGGGTTGTATGTTGTGCCCTCACTATGAGACAGGGCCGTGTGTTGTACCCTCACCATGAGACAGGGTTGTATGTTGTGCCCTCACTATGAGACAGGGTTGTATGTTGTGCCCTCACTATGAGACAGGGTTGTATGTTGTGCCCTCACTATGAGACTGGGTTGTATGTTTTGCCCTCACCATGAGACAGGGCCGTGTGTTGTGCCCTCACCATGAGACAGGGCCGTGTGTTGTGCCCTCACCATGAGACAGGGCCGTGTGTTGTGCACTCACCATGAGACAGGGCCGTGTGTTGTGCCCTCACCATGAGACAGGGTTGTATGTTGTGCCCTCACTATGAGACAGGGTTGTATGTTGTGCCCTCACTATGAGACAGGGTTGTATGTTGTGCCCTCACTATGAGACAGGGTTGTATGTTGTACCCTCACCATGAGACAGGGTTGTATGTTGTGCCCTCACTATGAGACAGGGTTGTATGTTGTGCCCTCACCATGAGACTGGGTTGTATGTTTTGCCCTCACCATGAGACAGGGCCGTGTGTTGTGCCCTCACCATGAGACAGGGCTGTGTGCTGTGCCCTCACCATGAGGGCTCGCACCGCAGGACAGGGTTGTATATGGTGCCCGCACTGCAGGATGGGGTTGTGTGTTGTGCCCTCACCATGAGACAGGGTTGTGTGTTGTGCCAGCACCGCAGGATGGGGTCATGTGTTGTGCCAGCACCAATGCAAGGGGTTTTGTGTGGGGCCCGCACTTCTGGACAGGGTTGTGTGTTGTGCCTGCATTGCGAGATGGGGCTGTGTGTTGTGCCCGCACCGTAGGACAGGTCTGTGTGTACATGAATTTAGCAGGATTAGGAACCCCATGTTGGGAAATCCTCAGAGGTGAGTGAGTCTGAGATCTCAGAGAACATATACATACTTCGCCCAAGGGAGTATAACCAGCAGGGAGTATAAATGTGGAAGGTGAGTCTTAAAGCGGCCTATGGAGCGACACTAGTGTCGAGTCACCTCCATACATGCTATGCTATGGCCGACATGCCGGCTGCCATCTTATTGGACCTGGTGAGTCCGCATTACATCTATAGAGTAGATTGTTAACCCTTCTGTGGCGACGCAAGGATCAGCGGGTGCTCTCAACTGCTGACCCGGCAGGATTTAGAAAGACCGCATAGACCAGGGCTCATCCCACTAAAAGCTCACTTTCCTTTCACATGGGCAGAATACCACGGTCATGACTCTGTTGTTGGGCTCCTCTCCTGTCCCTAATGCTAGGGGCACCCAAGCTCGCCCTGTTCCCCAGATTACATCTCAAGATGAAGATGCCGGGGTCATGTACCTTGCCTTAGCTCCAGAATCTGCCATCAGTCTGTACTCTTCCCTCACCCAAATAGTAGCATACCGTAATACACCAATTAGACTAACAAGGTAAGATGAACAGGGATAAAGGAAAATACCAATCATTCAAATATACTCACACATATAACAGAGGAATACATCGGGGAGTGGAGGATGGGGTTAAACCAAAGTAGGAGAAGAAACGGAATTATCACATACCCAAAACCAAGCAATGGTCACAAATAAATCCACCTAACACCTTCTCCAATAATAACCAACAACCACAGGGTTGTGAAAAGTGAGTCAAGCAAGTCCAAGAACCACAGGCGAGGGCAGACCCTCTAGCACATAACAGTCTTTTACCTCAGAATGCATGGCCCTTACCTGTAGATGTAACACTCGGACTTGAGTAAAATACCCTTGTCAAAAGGGTGAAGACTGAAGAGTTAATGGAGATTATGGGTACAGATCAGTGTATATGGTTTGAGGCCCTAGACCTGGATGAACCTAGCGTTGATGAAGTTAAACCTCGCCCTCTGTCCAGAAAGGCAGAAATAACCACCTTATTTTTGCCCAGTTGGATTTCAGCAGGCAGAAAAAAATGTGACCTACCCACGGAGGAAATATGTACACCTAAGTGCTCCTTAGTTATTCGGTGGCTGTTTACCGTGAGATAGGGAAGGACATATCCCTACAAAATGGTCCTTTCTACCACAGTTAAAACCATGGTCCTCCTTTGCGCTGTCAACAGACTGCTTTCCAGAATGAGGAGCCAACTGCATGGGTTCCTCAGATGATTCAGATCAGGTTCCCCTTGGTCCTGGACCTCCCGCACATTGGGGTGTCTCCCTGTGTCTCTGGCGAAGACAGCAATCCACCCAGAGACATGGCCACCTCAAGGGATGCTGGAGTCTCATACAGAGCTAAGGAATCCTTCACCTTTACTGATAGCCCTTCAAAAGAACAGGCTATGAAGCACAGGGTCATTCCACTTAGTGTTAATGGACAACCTCCGAAACTTGGAGCAATACTCTTCCGCCGGCCGGTCTCCCTGCTGAAGCTGACACAGTGTGGCCTCAGCCAAGGAGACGTGGTCGGGGTCGTCGTATATATGACCCAAGAAACAATTCCTTCACATTCTGAAGCGACTGGGAGTGAGACGGGAGAGAGAATGCCCATACTTGAGGGTCACCCTGAAGGAGCAAGATTATTATCCCCACCCGTTGCTCCTCGGTTCCTGAGGAACAAGGACGTAACCTGAAGTACAGTTTACAGGTCTCCCTGAAACCAAAAAACTTGTCACACCCCCCCTAAAGAACCTGTCAGGCGAAGCGATCTTGGGCTCCACAAAGGGTTGCCTGGGAGTCATGGGCTCCAATCCTCATGTGTTAAGGAGCTGCAAGATGACCCTCCAAAACCTGGACATAAACTGCACTCCCGATCAGACACCACACTCAAGGGCACACCATGCAAACGAACCACATGTTGTGCAAACAACCTAGATAGGGTTTCTGCAGAAGGTAAAGCTACCAAGGGTATAAAGTGTGCTTGTTTAGAAAACCTGTCCAACACTACCCAAATGACAGTATTACTCTTAGGGTACCGTCACACATTGAAATTTCCATCGCTACGACGTTACGATTCGTGACGTTCTAGCGATATCGTTACGATATCGCTGTGTCTGACACGCTACTGTGATCAGACACCCTGCTGAGAATCGTACGTCGTAGCAGATCGTTTGGAACTTTCTTTCGTCGCTTGATCACCCGCTGACATCGCTGGATCGTTGTGTGTGACAGCGATCCAGCGATGTCTTCGCTTGTAACCAGGGTAAACATCGGGTAACTAAGCGCAGGGCCGCGCTTAGTAACCCGATGTTTACCCTGGTTACAAGCGTAAACGTAAAAAAACAAACCGTACATACTCACCCGTCGGTGTCCTTCAGGTCCCTTGCCGTCTGCTTCCTGCTCTGAGTGCCGGCCGGAAAGTGAGAGCAGATCACAGCGGTGCTGCGCTCTGCTCACTGTACGGCTGCACTCAAAGCAGGAAGCAGACGGCAAGGGACCTGAAGGACACCGACGGGTGAGTATGTACGGTTTGTTTTTTTACGTTTACGCTGGTAACCAGGGTAAACATCGGGTTACTAAGCGCGGCCCTGCGCTTAGTTACCCGATGTTTACCCTGGTTACCCGGGGACTTCGGCATCGCTCCAGCGCCGTGATTGCAACGTGTGACCGCAGTCTACGACGCTGGAGCGATGCTTATACGACGCTGCGACGTCACGAATCGTGCCGTCGCAGCGATGAAAATTTCAATGTGTGACGGTACCCTTAGAAGAGGGAAGATTGGTGATAAAATCCATGGACAAATGTGTCCATGGTCTATTGGGAACTGGCAAAGGCACCAATTCCCTGGCCGGCCGATTATGAGAGTGTAAGGAGGTTGCTTTCCCTGCTCCTTGCCTGGAACCACATAGTCCGACAGCTGGGTTGTTGGTAGTAGTGATGTGTCGTTCGTGAACGAGCCGACACAAAGAGCCGGCTCCCTGCTGTGAACGATGGGAGCCGTCTCTGCAGCGTGAGTGAGCCGAATCTATTTTTTTTTTTCCTTCCTTGTCTGGCGCCTGCAGCCTATCAGATTCAGCGAGCTCAGTGAAGTGTGACTGTGAGTCATGTGGGAGGAGCAGACAGGAGAGAGGGAGATGTGAGTCTGTGGAGTGTAAAGAAATGCATGTGAGTCCAGTGATGTGATCACAAAATCAGTCCCCAGGAAGGCACAGCCGCTGCGGTTGAAGTGTCGCTGTATTGTTCCCCTCACACAAGTACCGCAGCTGTGCAGCCTGTAGCCTCCCGTCAGGCCAGGCTTGTGCTGGAGAGGTGGCCATGCTGTTATTATCAGCTCCCTCTAATAACGGCTGCAGGTCTGTGCCATCTCCAATTATCTGACACTCTGCAGCTCTTCTTGTCTTTACACTTTTGCAACCTTTTTAATGCACCCAAAATATCTGCAAATCATGGTGATTAACCCCTTCATGTTGCAGCTATTGTTCTTTTTCTGCCACACCTTTCAGGAGCCTTTGTAAGGCTTCGTTCACATTTGCGTTGTGCGCCGCAGCATTGGCGACGCAACGCACAACGCAAACAAAAACGCAACAAAACGCACGCTAAAACGCGTTTTGCGACGCATGCATCCTTTTTTGCCGAAAGTTGGACACAAAAAAAATGCAACTTGCTGCGTTTGCTGCGCCCAATGCTTGCGCCCAAAAAAACGCATGCGTCGCAAAACGCAGCACAACGCATGTCCATGCGCCCCCATGTTAAATATAGGGGTGCATGACGCATGCGGCGACGCTGCGGCGCTGAACGCTAATGTGAACGTAGACTAAGGGCTTGGGGTTTTGTGTTTCTTTTTTTGCAGCACAAGTTTTAGTTCTGAATGAGCCCATTTTATCATATAATGTCCTGAAAAACCCGGAAAAAAAAAGTTCACAGTGAGGTAAAATGAAGGTGGGGAAGCAATTCCACCGTATAGTTTGGGGGATTTGTTTTGCGTAGTTCAGAGTGCACGGTTTCATTTGAGGTGGTCTCACACGTGGCATCACAGGAGGCTGGGGCTGCACTCGCTTCTCTGCAGCGTCTCGCCACATTGATCACCTACAGTAAGGGTACCGTCTCACATTGGTCGCTACGTCGGTACGATCCGTGACGTTCCAGCGATATCCATACGATCTCGCTGTGTCTGATACGCTACTGCGATCAGGGACCCTGCTGAGAATCGTACGTCGTAGCAGATCGTTTGAAACTTTCTTTTGTCGCTGGATCACCCGCTGTCATCGCTGGATTGGTGTGTGTGACACCGATCCAGCGATGCGTTCGCTTGTAACCAGGGTAAACATCGGGTTACTAAGCGCAGGGCCACGCTTAGTAACCCGATGTTTACCCTGGTTACCATTGTAAATGTAAAAAAAAAAAAACACTACATACATTCTGATATCTGTCACGTCCCCCGGCGTCTGCTTCCCGCACTGACTGAGTGCGCCGGCCGTAAAGTAAAAGCAGAGCACCGCTGTGCTGTGCTTTACGGCCGGCACTGACACAGTCAGAGCAGGAAGCTGACGGCGAGGGACGTGACAGACATCAGAATGTGAGTATGTAGTATTTGGGTTTTTTACATTTACAATGGTAACCAGGGTAAACATTGGGTTACTAAGCGCGGCCCTGCGCTTAGTAACCCGATGTTTACCCTGGTTACCCGGGGACTTCGGCATCGTTGGTCGCTGGAGAGCGGTCTGTGTGACAGCTCCCCAGCGACCACACAACGACTCACCAACGATCACGGCCAGGTCGTATCGCTGTTCGTGATAGTTAGTAAATCGTTTAGTGTAACGGTACCCTAAGGCCAGGCCATCAATGTTAGTCATGGACAATCTCTTTAAACTTGTTCTATCTGTAATACTACCTCAATCATATTTACTGTAACTTAACTGTTAATAAAGTTGGTATGTAACTAGGGTTGCAGTGCCATATTCTGTTTGACTAGCTGGGATTTGTAGTGCTGTGCACCACCAGCAGGAGAAGTTGATACCATGGTATAGTAGCATTTATACATTTCTGTTCCACGTTGTGTTGAAATAAACTGAGTTTACTATTCCGTATGCTTTGCACAGTGTGTGTGTGTGCAGTGTATACATTGTGTATGTATACAGTGTATGTGTGTGTAGTGTGTGTACAGTGTGCGTATAAGGCTACTTTCACACTAGCGTTGTTTGGTGTACGTCGCAATGCATTGTTTTGGAGAAAAAACGCATCCTGCAGAATTATCTGCATGATGCGTTTTTTCTCCATAGACTTTCATTAGCGACGCATTGCGATGTATGGCCACACGTCGCATCCATCGTGCGACAGATGCGTTGTGTTTTGGTGGACAGTCGGCACAAAAAAAGTTCCATGTAACTTTTTTTGTGCGTCACGTCCGCCATTTTCGACCGCGCCCCCTCCTCCCCGGACATTACAATGGGGCAGCGGATGCGTTGAAAAACTGCATCCGCTGCCCCCGTTGTTCATTTCTTTCACAACGTGCGTCGGTACATAGTGCTGACGCATGGCGACGGCCCCGTACCGATGCTAGTGTGAAAGTAGCCTTAGCACAGTGCTTGCAGCACGCCTTTATTTTTATGAATTACAATCTTATACAGCACCAACACATAGCACAGCATTTACTAATTCAGAAAGGACGTGTACAAAAAACGGCAAATATTACACAGTAATACAGGTTAGGCTGGGTTCACATTGCGTTAGTGGCGTCTGTTAGACGGACTACGTTACACAGCGGCATAAACGCGGTGTAACGCAGTCCGTTACGGCCGCCATTGACTCCAATGTCGGACGCATCAGTAGCGCACACCCACAATGGGCGTGCGCTAGGGATGTGCCGTCATTGAGTGACGGACCCTGAGATGCGGGCTGCAGCGTTTCCGGGTCCGTCACTGCTAGCGCAGATAGAGCTAGAAGATGCTCTATCTGCGCTAGCGCAATGTAAACGTTGGCACTTGCGTTAACAGCAGCCAGTTACCTTATGTGCTGAGCGGGCTGCTGCTAATGCAGTGTGAACCCGGCCTTAGGACTACAACCGAGTAGCGCGGGCTCTGTTCACAAGAGCCAACAATCTGCAGAAACAGCAACGCTAAAAAACAGTCTGCACTGCTTCACTAGATACTTACACAGGTGTATCATGAGGCTGTCACTTTACAGGCAAAGAGCGGGAACGATGACAGTGTAAAATCTAGTTTTATTTAAAAAAAGAGCCAGTTCACGAGCCGAAAGAGCCGGATCACCAAAAAGAGCCGGACTGCCCATCACTAGTTGTTGGGGGGAAGACGTTCTGCCCTGGACAGAGGGGACCAGGGGACTGCTGGGAAGAGAGAGGGGAGTGGTCAGAAAAGTGCGGGAGAGAGAGCGCGCCAGAGAGGGGACAGCGTGCCAGAGAGAAAGCAGGCTGCAGCGCCGCGCTCCCCATGACAGAGTGCTCCCCGTGAGGGCACTAAGGCTGGGGTGAGAGTGGGGACTTGGAAGCCTCCATAATCTGAGAAGACTCTTCCCCTGACAGTGCAGAGACAGTGACTCAGTGCAGCCCTGGTGACCGCAGTCACAAGCAAAGATCCCTGAGTGTGATAAGTAGCTGCCCAGTGTGTGTGTGACAATCGTTACTACATAGAAGCTGCCAGGCTTACGGAGACTCCTGCAGCAGTGACGGAGAGACTGTTATTTCCTGGTTCCAGTTTCACTTTGAGAAGAGCAGGCTGCAGAGACTTAACTCCGGACTTTCCAGGAGACACAGAAAAGACCAGAATCTCAAGCCCTGCTGGTGACTGTATCCATGTTGGTAAAAGGACCCTCCAGTCAGGACCTCCCTGGGCTGATAAGTTACCAGAACACTCGTTAACCCTTTTGATTCCGCTTAACTGTTTACTGTTTTACTTGACTCTATTAACCCCGTTTACTCCCTGCGAGGAGAATTCTACCCCTGTTAATAAATCCCCTTCAACAGTTGGTCTGTCTGTTCCGTGGTGACATACTCAGTACCTGCATCCTATTACAAGAGCTCTTAGTGCGGGCACAAACTTCATATGCAGACACAAACTTCTTCACATCAGACGAAAGTGAGGACCACCGGAACAAACTCGATGGCCCCACAAGTAGCTGAGATCCCCCCTCCAAAAAATGCCTCCATTCCTCAAAAGCCAACTTGACCGCAAGAAGTTCCCGATTGCCCACGTCATAATTTCTCTCTGCTGGGGAGAACTTCTTGGAGAAGAAGGCGCATGGTCTCAGTTTGGTCAATGTGGCGGGCCCCTGGGAGAACACTGCCCCCACCCCCACGGCATCAACCTCTACAATAAAGAGCTCAGATGGATCTGGCTGTACTAGAACGGGGCAGTCATGAAATTTTTTTTAACAATAAAAATGCTACCGTGGAGGCAGACCAGTTGTTAATGTCAGACCCTTTCTGTGTCAAGTCGGTGAGGGGCTTGACTACTGTGAGAACCCCTTAATAAACCTCTGGTAGCAATTGGTGAATCCCAAAAAGCGTTGCAGACCTTTCAGGTCACGAGGCTGATCTTAATCTACAACGGCCTGAACATTCTTGGGATCCATGCGAAACCCCTTCCCGGAGACAATGAACCCCAAGAAAGACAGTTCCTGGACAAAAAATAAATTTTTATTTAAAATAAATATAAATTTAGTAGCATCTTAAGGGGTGCACGCATGTGGGGTCAGGCACGCGCATCCCTGCAGCAAAGCATCACGCAGCTAAGCATACAGATGCCGAAGTTATTTCAACGCCAGTTAGTCACAGCAGGACCCCACTACTGAATAAGCACTTCTCATTACTTGGATCTAGCTTTTCTATTAACCCATCTTACTCCTTCACCATGTTAACAATGTCCTTACAGTGTTTGCTCCACTAATCCTCTCTCTCTCCTTCGCTATCCACAAACCCCAGCACCCTCTAACCAAATAATCATCTCCCCTTTCCTCTTACCTCCCCACCTGTTCTCCTCTGCTGACCTGCTTTTCAACCTCAAATCTGTCCTAATAAAACAAGTCGGCCATTCTCCTTCTCCCACCTGCTCTCCCTTTCTTTGCTTCTGCTCACTGCTAGCGACATATCTCCCAACCCTAAACCCCCACAGCTCATACCTCCCATGACTACCCCTTCCTATCGCTCCCTATCTAATATGAACTACCGCAATCTTTCCAACATAAAACCTGTGCCCCTGACGCCCACCCCCCTGCTCTCTCTCTGGAGCACTCTGGAGTTCCTGCTCAATCTGCAATTAGCTTCATGTGATTCATTACCTTTTTCTCTCTCACAAGCTTGCCTTCCTTGGCATCACAGAAACATGGCTAACACCCTGTTGTGAATTAGACTTTTTGGCTCCCTCTTGTGGTTACTTGTGATATGACTCTGGGATTGTCTTTCCTCAGTTTGGCACCCACCTGGGTCGTTAGTCCAGGGGTGTTGCTATATAAGCTTCCTGGATCCTTAGTCCAGTGCCTGGCATCGTTGTAATCAGATCCTTTCTGTTTGCTCCTGTTTGCTGGTCCTGGTTCGTGCAAAATTAAGCTAAGTCCGGCTTCCTTGTTTTTTGGTTATTTGCTTTGCTCTTATTTTTGTCCAGCTTGTACTAAATGTGATTCCTGACTTTGCTGGAAGCTCTAGGGGGCTGGTGTTCTCCCCCCGGGCCGTTAGACGGTTCGGGGGTTCTTAAATATCCAGCGTGGATATTTTGATAGGGTTTTTGCTGACCATATAAGTCATCTTACTATATTCTGCTATTAGCTAGTGGGCCTCTCTTTGCTAAATACCTAGCTCATTCTTACGTTTGTCTTTTCCTCTTACCTCACCGTTATTATTTGTTGGGGCCTTGTATCCAACTTTTGGGGTCTTTTCTCTGGAGGCAAGAAAGGTCTATCTTTTCCCTTCTAGGGTTAGTTAGTTCTCCGGCTGGCGCGAGACGTCTAGAACCAACGTAGGCACGTTCCCCGGCTGCTGCTATTTGTGGTGCTAGGATTAGATATATGGTCAGCTCAGTTACCACTGCCCTATGAGCTGTTTTTTTGTGTTTGCAGACTTAGTAATTATTTCTGAGACCCTCTGCCATTGGGGTCATAACAGTATGCCAGGCCAACATTGAATGTTTAATGCATTGCAGAAGTGGGATAATAAGAAAGGAAATTCTGAGTTTTTTTTTTTTTTCCTCTTTTCCTTCCCTTTACCTCTGAGTGGCTTGTGCTTGCTGCAGACATGAATGTCCAGACCTTGATTACAAGTGTAGACCAGCTTGCTGCTCGTGTGCAGGGCATACAAGATTTTGTTACCAGTAGTCCAATGTCTGAACCTAAAATACCTATTCCTGAACTGTTTTCTGGAGACCGATTTAAGTTTAGGAATTTCAGGAATAATTGTAAATTGTTTCTATCTCTGAGACCCCGTTCATCTGGAGATTCAGCTCAGCAAGTTAAAATTGTTATCTCTTTTTTACGGGGCGACCCTCAGGATTGGGCTTTCTCGCTAGCGCCAGGAGATCCGGCATTGGCAAATATTGATGCGTTTTTTCTGGCGCTCGGATTGCTTTACGAGGAACCCAATCTTGAAATTCAGGCAGAAAAAGCCTTGCTGGCTATTTCTCAGGGCCAGGATGAAGCTGAAGTGTATTGCCAAAAATTTCGGAAATGGTCCGTGCTTACTCAGTGGAATGAGTGTGCTCTGGCCGCAAATTTCAGAAATGGCCTTTCTGAAGCCATTAAGAATGTGATGGTGGGTTTCCCCATTCCTACAAGTCTGAATGATTCCATGGCGCTGGCTATTCAAATTGACCGGCGTTTGCGGGAGCGCAAAACCGCTAATCCTCTGGTGGTGTTGTCTGAACAAACACCTGATTTAATGCAATGTGATAGAATTCAGACTAGAAATGAGCGGAAAAATCATAGACGTCAGAATGGGTTGTGTTTTTACTGTGGTGATTCTACACATGTTATATCAGCATGCTCTAAACGCCTAACAAGGGTTGTTAGTCCTGTCGCCATTGGTAATTTGCAACCTAAATTTATTTTGTCTGTGACTTTAATTTGCTCATTGTCTTCTTACCCTGTTATGGCGTTTGTGGAATCAGGTGCTGCCCTGAGTCTTATGGATCTGTCATTTGCCAAGCGCTGTGGTTTTGTTCTTGAACCATTGGTAAATCCTATTCCTCTTAGAGGTATTGATGCTACGCGATTGGCGGAAAATAAACCGCAGTTTTGGACGCAGGTAACCATGTGCATGACTCCTGAACATCGGGAGGTGATTCGTTTTCTTGTTCTGCATAAAATGCATGATTTGGTCGTTTTGGGTCTGCCATGGTTACAGACCCACAATCCAGTCTTGGATTGGAAGGCAATGTCTGTGTCAAGTTGGGGCTGCCAGGGAATTCATGCTGATTCCCCGCCGGTGTCTATTGCTTCCTCTACTCCTTCGGAAGTTCCTGAGTATTTGTCTGATTATCAGGATGTATTCAGCGAGTCCAGGTCCAGTGCTCTGCCTCCTCATAGGGACTGTGACTGCGCCACAGATTTGATTCCAGGTAGTAAATTTCCTAAGGGAAGACTGTTTAATCTGTCTGTACCTGAGCATGCCGCAATGCGTTCGTATATCAAGGAGTCTCTGGAGAAGGGGCATATCCGTCCATCCTCTTCCCCTCTTGGTGCGGGATTCTTTTTTGTGGCCAAGAAGGACGGATCTTTGAGACCTTGTATTGACTATCGGCTTCTGAATAAAATCACTGTTAAATTTCAGTATCCTTTGCCTCTGTTGTCGGACTTGTTTGCCCGGATTAAAGGTGCCAAGTGGTTCACCAAGATAGATCTTCGTGGTGCGTACAACCTTGTGCGCATTAAGCAACGAGATGAATGGAAGACAGCATTTAATACGCCCGAAGGTCATTTTGAGTACTTGGTGATGCCTTTTGGGCTCTCTAATGCTCCCTCAGTGTTTCAGTCCTTTATGTATGATATTTTCCGGAAGTATCTGGATAAATTTATGATTTTTTATCTGGATGATATTCTGGTTTTCTCTGAAGATTGGGACTCACATGTGGAGCAGGTCAGGATGGTGTTTCAGGTTTTGCGTGAGAATGCTTTGTTTGTTAAGGGCTCAAAGTGTCTCTTTGGAGTACAGAAGGTTCCCTTTTTGGGGTTTATTTTTTCCCCTTCTGCTGTGGAGATGGACCCAGTCAAGGTCCGAGCTATTCATGATTGGACTCAACCCACGTCAGTTAAGAGTCTTCAGAAGTTCTTGGGTTTTGCTAACTTCTACCGTCGTTTTATCGCTAATTTTTCTAGCGTTGTTAAACCTTTGACGGATATGACCAAGAAAGGTTCTGATGTTGCTAACTGGGCTCCTGCAGCCGTGGAGGCGTTCCAAGAGTTGAAGCGCCGGTTTACTTCGGCGCCTGTTTCGTGCCAGCCTGATGTCTCACTTCCCTTTCAGGTCGAAGTGGATGCTTCTGAGATTGGGGCAGGGGCCGTTTTGTCGCAGAGAGGCCCTGGTTGCTCGGTAATGAGACCATGTGCTTTCTTCTCTAGGAAGTTTTCGCCTGCTGAGCGGAATTATGATGTTGGCAATCGGGAGTTGCTGGCCATGAAGTGGGCATTTGAGGAGTGGCGTCATTGGCTCGAGGGTGCTAAGCATCGTGTGGTGGTCTTGACTGATCACAAAAATTTGATGTATCTCGAGTCTGCTAAACGCCTGAATCCTAGACAGGCCCGCTGGTCATTGTTTTTCTCCCGTTTTGACTTTGTGGTCTCGTATTTACCAGGTTCAAAGAATGTGAAGGCTGATGCTCTTTCAAGGAGCTTTGTGCCTGACTCTCCTGGAGTCGCAGAACCAGTTGGTATTCTTAAAGAGGGAGTTATCTTGTCGGCCATTTCTCCTGATTTGCGACGTGTGTTGCAGAGATTTCAGGCTGGTAGACCTGACTCTTGTCCACCTGACAGACTGTTTGTTCCTGATAAGTGGACCAGCAGAGTCATTTCCGAGGTTCATTCCTCGGTGTTGGCAGGGCATCCGGGAATTTTTGGCACCAGAGATCTGGTGGCTAGGTCCTTTTGGTGGCCTTCCTTGTCACGGGATGTGCGGTCATTTGTGCAGTCCTGTGGGGCTTGTGCTCGAGCTAAGCCTTGCTGTTCTCGTGCCAGCGGGTTGCTCTTGCCCTTGCCTGTCCCGAAGAGGCCTTGGACACACATTTCCATGGATTTCATTTCAGATCTCCCGGTGTCTCAGGGCATGTCTGTCATCTGGGTGGTATGTGATCGCTTTTCTAAAATGGTCCATTTGGTGCCTTTGCCTAAGCTGCCTTCCTCTTCCGATCTGGTTCCTGTGTTCTTTCAGAATGTGGTTCGTTTGCACGGCATTCCTGAGAATATTGTGTCTGACAGAGGATCCCAGTTTGTTTCCAGGTTCTGGCGATCCTTTTGTGCTAGGATGGGCATTGATTTGTCGTTTTCGTCTGCCTTTCATCCTCAGACTAATGGACAAACGGAGCGAACTAATCAGACTCTGGAGGCTTATTTGAGGTGTTTTGTTTCGGCAGATCAGGATGATTGGGTGACCTTCTTGCCGTTGGCTGAGTTTGCCCTTAATAATCGGGCTAGTTCCGCTACTTTGGTTTTGCCATTTTTCTGCAACTCTGGTTTCCATCCTCGTTTTTCCTCGGGACATGTGGAGCCTTCTGACTGTCCTGGGGTAGATTCTGTGGTGGATAGGTTGCAGCAGATCTGGAATCATGTGGTGGACAACTTAAAGTTGTCACAGGAGAAGGCTCAGCGTTTTGCCAACCGCCGCCGCGGTGTGGGTCCCCGACTTCGTGTTGGGGATTTGGTATGGCTGTCTTCTCGATTTGTTCCTATGAAGGTCTCCTCTCCTAAATTTAAGCCTCGCTTCATCGGTCCTTACAAGATATTGGAAATCCTTAATCCTGTGTCCTTTCGCTTGGATCTTCCGGTGTCGTTTGCCATTCACAACGTGTTCCATAGGTCTTTGTTGCGGCGGTACGTTGTACCTGTGGTTCCTTCTGTTGAGCCTCCTGCTCCAGTGTTGGTTGAGGGCGAGTTGGAGTACGTGGTGGAGAAGATCTTGGATTCTCGTCTCTCCAGACGGAGGCTTCAGTATCTGGTCAAGTGGAAGGGCTATGGTCAGGAGGATAATTCCTGGGTGGTTGCTTCTGATGTGCATGCGGCCGATTTAGTTCGTGCCTTTCACGCTGCTCATCCTGATCGCCCTGGTGGTCTTGATGAGGGTTCGGTGACCCCTCCTTAAGGGGGGGGGGTACTGTTGTGAATTAGACTTTTTGGCTCCCTCTTGTGGTTACTTGTGATATGACTCTGGGATTGTCTTTCCTCAGTTTGGCACCCACCTGGGTCGTTAGTCCAGGGGTGTTGCTATATAAGCTTCCTGGATCCTTAGTCCAGTGCCTGGCATCGTTGTAATCAGATCCTTTCTGTTTGCTCCTGTTTGCTGGTCCTGGTTCGTGCAAAATTAAGCTAAGTCCGGCTTCCTTGTTTTTTGGTTATTTGCTTTGCTCTTATTTTTGTCCAGCTTGTACTAAATGTGATTCCTGACTTTGCTGGAAGCTCTAGGGGGCTGGTGTTCTCCCCCCGGGCCGTTAGACGGTTCGGGGGTTCTTGAATATCCAGCGTGGATATTTTGATAGGGTTTTTGCTGACCATATAAGTCATCTTACTATATTCTGCTATTAGCTAGTGGGCCTCTCTTTGCTAAATACCTAGCTCATTCTTACGTTTGTCTTTTCCTCTTACCTCACCGTTATTATTTGTTGGGGGCTTGTATCCAACTTTTGGGGTCTTTTCTCTGGAGGCAAGAAAGGTCTATCTTTTCCCTTCTAGGGTTAGTTAGTTCTCCAGCTGGCGCAAGACGTCTAGAACCAACGTAGGCACGTTCCCCGGCTGCTGCTATTTGTGGTGCTAGGATTAGATATATGGTCAGCTCAGTTACCACTGCCCTATGAGCTGGTTTTTTGTGTTTGCAGACTTAGTAATTATTTCTGAGACCCTCTGCCATTGGGGTCATAACTGTAAAATCCAATAATAATATATATAATCACTTACATATGGATAATTACATAAAATCAAATAAAGAACCAAGGGTATAGGGAAAGTGTATGATACAGTTTCTGAAGGTCTTGTCATTGACCATCTGTCCTCTGCATGTCAAAAGCTAGAGGTGTTTGTGAAGCCCAACCTATATTTGGATGTCTAGCGTTATTTCTAGCCGATAAACAAGTGTAACTAAGATAAGGAATATTCTGGAATCTACTTTTATGGTATAGACCATTGGCATGAAACTGGGTTACCTTATATGGATATTGTGTAGGAGAAAATAGAAACCCATGAAAGCCTATGGGACGGATTTGTATATAAACCGTCTCTTCTCAGCATGTGGTAGAGTCCTCATACCTTGAGCCTCTCTACACGGACGAACACATCATCATGCCACAAGACCATATGTAAGATCTCTGCTTGCTTTCATTTTCTTTTTAACCTAATACTTGAATTTGTGTAATGAACTTATAATTTACTTTTTCTTCATTTTTGTAATCACTCTTTTTGAATGGACATTAAATGAGTTCTGTTTTATCCAAACAATTCTATTTTTACTTTTCTTCCCAATCCTCACTAAGATACATTTTTTCTAACATTTTGGCGAGCCTTAAGGCCCCGTCTCACATAGCGAGATTGCTAGCGAGATCGCTGCTGAGTCACAAGTTTTGTGACGCAACAGCGACCTCCATAGCGATCTCGCTATGTGTGACACGTACCAGCGATCAGGCCCCTGCTGCGAGATCGCTGGTCGTGTCGGAATGGCCTGGACCTTTTTTTGGTCGTTGAGGCCCCGCTGACATCGCTGAATCGGTGTGTGTGACACCGATCCAGCGATGTCTTCACTGGTAACCAGGGTAAACATCGGGTTACTAAGCGCAGGGCCGCGCTTAGTAACCCGATGTTTACCCTGGTTACCAGCGTAAATGTAAAAAAAAACAAACACTACATACTTGCCATCTGATGTCCGTCAGGTCCCTTGCCGTCTGCTTCCTGCTCTGACTGAGATCCGGCCGTACAGTGAGAAGTGAGAGCACAGCAGTGACGTCACCGCTGCGCTCTGCTCTCGCTGTACGGCGGCTCAGTCAGAGCAGGAAGCAGACGGCAAGGGACCTGGACACCGAAAGGCGAGTATGTAGTGTTTGTTTTTTTTGGTAACCAGGGTAAACATCGGGTTACTAAGCGCGGCCCTGCACTTAGTAACCCGATGTTTACCCTGGTTACCCGGGTGCTGCAGGGGGACTTCGGCATCGTTGAAGACAGTTTCAACGATGCCGAAGTCGTTCCCCTGATCGTTGGTCGCTGGGGAGAGCTGTCTGTGTGACAGCTCCCCAGCGACCACACAGCGACTTACCAACGATCACGGCCAGGTCGTATCGCTGGTCGTGATCGTTGGTAAATCGCTATGTGAGACGGGGCCTTTAGCCAGATCTGATTTTTTGTCTTTTCTGTGAGGAATTTCAGCCTTTTCAGGGGGGAGTTTGCTAAAACACCTGTTTTGAGTTGTTAAAAGGCACAGAAATTCTACTATATCGTGTTACAAAAGTCAGACTGAACCTACACACAGAAGTGAGGATACGTGATACAAGTATCATCTACACGGAACTCTGAGGAATCCATAAAGACACAGGAGGACCCTCCATTGACGATTGGATCATTCCAGGAGGAAAAGAAATTACATAGGTAAGAGGAATGGAGTTTATCCATGAATTTTCTAAAAAAAGTAATATACAGTTTCAGTTTGATCATAGCCATACAAACGCACAATTATGGTCTAGTCTGTATAACCAATGTGAAGCAGAGAATCTTAAAATTGGTAAGAGGTTTTTTTCTGTAAAAAAGTTACAAAGGAAGCTTCAGAATGTAATGCACATGGTCCGAGTGTACAATAATTTAGTTTTTGATAAAACTGAAACACAGACACAAATATGTACTATCACACAAGACATTGATCATACTGACATACAAGGTGGCACACATGAAGCTGACGAGGATTACTTTGACTGTCCAAATTGTTTGATATTGTCTGAACATATTGAACAATTGGAAGATCAAATTGATACCAGAACAGAATTATTGTCCAAATTGAGACAAGACATTAAAAAAGCTTCTGTTGTTACACGATCAAAAGACCAAGAAGACAATGCTGCCGCATCATTTATACCTGACACACAAGAATTAGATGAATCAGTAGATTTACATGCAGAAGAATTACAACGGAAAAAATTCCATGACAGAGCTGCACGCATTAATCTAAAAATACACGATCAGTTAATGAAAATTGCAAAAGACATTCCAAAATTCAATGACAAGATGGATGCCTTTTACAATGCAGACATTTTTGAATCACAGACAAATACAATCTTAATGATGAACAGAAAAACAAGATTTTCAAAGTATGGTTACCCTCACATATGGGAAGAAGGTTACAGACCACACCCAGATTAAATGAGAACCATGAATTGACACATAGTACAAGAGAGGACAGACTTAGGCAATTAAATTCTTACATCACAGGAGAGGCCACTCCGAATGCTGAAATTTTGGAACAATTAAAAACTAATATTAATGAGGATCCATTTGTATTTTTGGTAAAATTTGAGCAGGCCTATAGAATGGTGATGGAAATTGGGCCTAATCAGGAACCAACATCCATGATCAGATTTTTTGTGAAAAAGTTCAAATATTTGGATCCTGCCTCAGAACAGATGGCTAGTACTCAGCCATCATTGCAAGAAGCAACAGTTTTTATCGACAGAGTAAGGAGATCCATGAAGCAAAATCAGGTAAAGGCTAAAATAGCTGTAATTCGTGGAAAAGAGGATAGTCAGCTGAAACCTAGACCCACAGTAACATTCAAGAGCAGAGATTACGTAGAACAAAGAGGTAAAAATACTACACAAAGAAACAATATCCATTGTTATTTCTGTGGTATACCTGGACACTTAAAGTGGCAATGCAGAAAATTCTTGAGAGCAGAATCAGAGACAGGTACACAAGGGACAGGTAATCTTGGAAGGGAAAATGGTCTCATGCCAAAATTATCCACCAGACCTTCTGCACCTCCATTACAGTCTAATGCCCCCACTCACACTGACAACAGACAAACGCAGTCTCCATATGCACCATTAATCAGACAGATCCGAGAGATGACAGTTAAGGAGCCTGAGTCCAGAAATAGAATGCCGAGTGCTCTCAAAAAGGACACTGGACTTCTCCCATCTCCTTCATCCTTCTGACAATCACAGACAATTCCAACACCTCATCCACTGGAATTTGTGACTCGAGTTACATTAGATGAATGTGGAAGACCATTTGTCAAGGTAAATCTAGCAGGACAGAATGTTGTATTTCTCATTGATACAGGAGCTCAGTTAAGCGTCACAAATCTTGATCTGAAGCTACAACCAGATTCACCAGTTTGTACAATTGTTGGTTTTAGTGGGAAAGGTGGAACTAGAGCAACCTTAGTTACTGATGTGATATTGGAAATACCTAGTTCTTTCAAAACAGGAATTGACATTTGGTATTGTCGTGACTCTGAAAATATACTTGGCACGGATTTTATGCAGAAATTTGGATGGGTTGTTGATCTAGGAAATCAGGTGATCTGGAAGGATTCTAATGGTTGTAAACCTGTAGTCATTGATCCTAGTGATTATAGCCATGTTGGAAGTATTTGCTTAAATGATGTTGTGTCAACAGATCATCTGTGGCCTGAAACTGGTGGTGATGAGGTATTGACAGAAATTGTACAGCTTTTTCCTTCTCTTTGGGCTCAGTTCAGGAATGAAGTAGGGACCATGAAAGATGTAATTGTAAATGTCGAGGGGCGTGATCCCCCACCTCAGCGTCAGTATAAATTGCCTCCAGAATCAATTGGGTCTATGTCAAAGATCATACAGGATTTGTTAAAACAAGGTGTCATCCGAAAGGCAAATTCTGTAAGTAACAATCCTTTGTGGTGTGTTTTGAAATCTGATGGTTCTTATCGGATGATATTGGATCTGCGGATGTTTAATAAACATACTCCCAATGTAGCACCCATTGTTGCAGATACTCATGACATGATGGCAAGGTTGAATGCAAAGGCAAAATACTTTTCTGTACTAGACATCAGTAATGGCTTTTTCAGTATACCTCTTGAGAAGAGTTGTCAGTACAAGTTTGCTTTTACTTTCTTGGATGAGCAATACCTGTTTTGCAGGTTACCTCAGGGAGCTCATTTGTCACCGAGTATATTTCATCAGGCATTGGCAAAGGTATTAGCTAAATTTTCAAGGCCAGACTGTATTTTACAGTATGTGGATGATATTTTGCTGTCTACAGAAGATAAAGAGTCACATGTTTCACTTCTGAAAGAGTTGTTTGAGCTGCTGCATGATGCAGGGTTGAAATTGAACACTAAAAAGGTCAAATTGCTGCAGACCGAGGTCAGATTCTTAGGGGTATTGTTGAGCCCAGGTAAAAGACAACCATTGCAGGAACGGATCGATGCAATTGCTTCTTTGCCAGTTCCAACATCACACAAGGCGGTACGACATTTCTTGGGTCTTATAAATTTTTCAAAGGAGTTCATTGAGAATTTTGCAGACAAAGCCCGGCCTTTGTATGATCTTTTAAAAAATGAAAACAGTGAGTATTTTGGTCCTTGGGGTGATGAACAACAAACCTCATTTGAACAATTGAAAATGAATTTACAAACTGCACCTGCTTTGTCCACAGTAGATCCTACGGCTCCATTTGCTTTGCAAGTGCGCACATCAGAGACTTCTGTGTCTGCTGTGCTGCTACAGTTGCAAGGAGAAGAGTGGAGAATTTTGGGCTATTTTTCTAAGCTTCTCTCACCTGTTGAAAGAGGGTTTGAGATATGTGCAAGACACCTGGTAGGTGTGTACTTTGCAGTCAAAGCAACTGAACACATTGTTGGGTTCAACAAAATTACTTTGCAAACTCCTCATTCTACACTAAAACGTCTCTTTGAGAATAATATCCCAGGTGTGTCACATCAGAGATTTGCTCATTGGTTACTGTCATTGTCTCCCAAACAAATTGAGGTAGATTACAAAGCCAAATATGTTCTTCCTCAGTTGATGCAATATGAAGGACAAACTCATGATTGTTTGCAGTCTTTTCAGGATCCATGTCCATCACTTTTCAGACGGAAGGCAGAGGCAACAGATGAACCAATTTTTGTTGATGGTTCCAGATTTTATGCAGATGGACATTACTATGCAGGATATTCCATTTTTTATCCTAAAAGAGAACAGGTAGTAAAACACAAATTACCAAGTCATTTTTCAGCTCAAAGGGCAGAGCTAGAAGCAGTGAAAATGGTGCTACAGCTGAACGAAGCTGATGATCAGTGTCCCATTGTAATCTACAGTGATAGCTCCTATGTTGTTAGATCACTGACAGATTATTTGCCAGTTTGGGAAAAAAGAGGCTATGTAGATTCTTCTAATAAGACTCTTGTACATAGTGACACACTGAAAACAATTTTCAAAATAGCATCAAAAACCCCTAATGGTTTTGCTATTGTCAAAGTACCAGCCCATAAAAAAACTGATGATGAATTATCTGTAGGAAATGCTACTGCAGATAGGTTGGCCAAAGAGGCAGTCCTGACAGGAGAAGAAGTGTTTCAACCAGAGACTATTGAGCTTTTAGCAGTTCAAAGAACGGACACGCATATCCCTTCTTTTGCGGAAGAACAGGAGAAAGACACATCTCTTGTTGCTTCCCGGGTTGATCCAAAACCTCCCTTTGTTTGTGAAAACGGGGTTTTGTGTCATGACTTAAACGGGGAGTTGCGTCCTGTTGTACCAAAACATCTACAGGCTGAGTTCACAAAATATAATCATGAAAGTTTGGGTCATTTGGGCCAACAGAAATTGTTAGACATTCTCAGAGAGAAATTTTACTGGGAAAAGATGGAAGAGACAGTACAAAGTATTGTCCAATCATGTCTCATTTGTGCCCAAATTAATCCAAGACCAAAAGGACAGAAACCGCCACTACTCCGAACCGCACCTGCAGATGGTCCATGGTCTACACTACAAATCGACTACATTGGTCCGTTACCATCAGGTAAAAATGGTCTCAGGTATGCATTGGTTGTGGTAGATGTTTTTTCCAAATGGGTTGAAATTTTACCTGTCAGAAAAGATGATGCTTTGTCTACAGCTAGAGCATTAGTTAATCATGTCTTTTGTACTTGGGGGATCCCAAGAATGATCTCCTCTGATCGAGGAAGTCACTTTACAGGAAAAATCATGCAAGCCGTTTGTACTATTCTAGGGGTACAACAACAGTTCCATGTACCTTACCATCCACAGTCTGCTGGTATTGTGGAAAGGATGAATAGGACAATAAAATCCAGAATTGCCAAGATGCTATTGGACAAAGGCAATACTTGGGTTGATGCCGTACCTTTTGTATTGTTGAGTGTGAGAGGAACAACTTCTTCCACAACTCAGTTCACTCCTTTTGAACTAATGACAGGAAGAAAAATGCCATTGATTTTTCCACATGAACCATTTTTGTCCACACCTCAAAAAGATGCTGTTGCAAGGTCCAAATGGTTGCAATTGTTGCAGGAAAATTTGAAAACAATTCTTCCTCATGCTGCATCAAGAATGCAGAGAATGGAGCCACCATATGAGTCTAAATTCAAAAAAGGGGCTCAGGTGATGATCAAAACTTTCAGGAAGAATGGACCTTGGGAAAGTAACTGGGAAGGTCCCTTTGATATCATTGAAACCATGGGACAAGTTATGATTCTTGTGCAACGAGCATCAAACGTGGTTAAAAATACCCGCAGGCAACAAAGAGTGTGGGTACATGTTGATCAATGCAAATTGTATATTGCAAAATAATGATACTGCATTTCTTATAGGAAGAAATGGATTCCAATAAGAGCTGGAATACGGAACACCATGACCTTGATGGAAGGGATTCAACACCAATCCTTCGGAAGAAGACGACAGTTCCCAGGAAAAGCTACTATCTGATGGGAATCGCATTTCTGCTGCTATGTACTATTTCAACTGTGATCTACGCAGAAGACATCTTACATCGTGAAACAGACACTAGTGAAGTGAATGAACCTTTCAGAAGAACTCTACATTCGAGGAAACCAAGAGGATCAAGTTTACAAAACCTTAAAGATGAAGACATACCGGACAATTCAGTAGATATTACTGGAAACATCTGCATGGGTTATGGGGTGAAATGCTGTATTGAGCTACACTTCATACACGGCACTGACATAATATTACATGCTACCACAGGACCTAAGGCTGGGTTTATACAGTTACAAGGAGATTCAATGTCAATCACATCTCATTAATATGGAAATGGGAATAGAACAATGGTTTGGGAAAAGAACTCCAACACAAGTTAGAAGTAAGAGGGGAGTGTTGGAAGGAATTTTGGGGGGATTAGGTACAGTAGGAAGTCTAATTAACACTATGGACATACATACTCTTAAATCAGATTTGGAAAATATTGGGTATATCGGAGGTAAAGGAGTAAAAATTCAGAAAAGTTTGAATCAAGTTCTTGAGAAAATGGTTTTGAGCACTGCTTCTGTATTGGGGTCTTCTGTCTCACATCTACAAGATGCTACTCTAGCATTAATAGAAAGTGAACAGGAATCTCAAGTGGCCAAAACATGTCTAGAAATTCAGATTGAATATTCCACCAATCTAAAAATGATTGCACAAGCATTACAAAGTGGAATTACTCCTTTAGGACTAATGAGAAATTTGCCTACAGAATATAGTTTTGCATTAAATCATACAGATTTGTGGGTAAATAAGTGGTTAGGATGTGACCAGGATATTTGTGTAGGAACATCACTGATACCAGTGTCGGGAAGAGAAGAAACCCTGGTTCCTATAACTGTTCTGGGAATCCCTGTTAGTCACACACAATTGCTATATTATCAATTACAGGACACAGATTTTGCATTTGACGGAACAAACACTGAACAATTAGACATTTCTTCATGTTTAAATTTTGTTTCTAAGGTAATGTGTTTACCTGGACAGGATAAAGTCATTTATCATTCATGTTTCAATAATCATACCTCATGTCATGCCAGAGTGGAGAATGTACACACGATCCATGACTTGGTGACACCAGTAAGCGCTAATAAGATTTGTTTCCAAGTTATGTCAGAGAAAGAAGTTGTTTCCGCATTCTCCATCCTGTGTACATGCTGAAAATCTGACAATAGGTTATATTGTATCGAGGGAAATGTGAAAACTCTCTCAAAGAAGGAAGGAAGTATTAATATTACATTAATAGGCTCAAGAAACCTAAAAATCCTTCCAATACAGTTCAATTTGTCCCAAATAAATAATTTTCCTTGGAATATGTGGACAAATGAGATAAAGAAAGACAAGGGTTTGTTAAATTTGTTAACAAAACAATTAAAAGAAGCTGAAATTGTATTCAGACATGAGCAAGGGAATTTAAATGATATTGAACATGAATGGACAAGTATGTCAGGCTCATCTTGGTGGAAAAATTTAGGAAAATCAGTAACTAGTTGGTCACAGTCTTCAACGAAGATGGCAGTAGGAAATGTATTATCTAATCCGATTGTTATTATATTTATTATAGTTTTGCTGTGTATAATATATCAAATAGTTATTATGTGTAAAATTAAGAACATTTATAAAAAGATAAAGACAGAAATGAAAAAGGAAGATGATATTTTAAGAGAAATGCTGAAAAGAAAAATATAATTCTCTAATCTAATTTTAGTTTTCAAAACTCAGGTGACATTCGAGACAGATGTTAATACAAGGTTTTCAGAATAAAGAATGAATGTGATACGGATGGTGAGAGAAAGATTTTAGGGTTAATTATGATATTCTCAAATCATAATCAGGGGGGAATGTAAAATCCAATAATAATATATATAATCACTTACATATGGAAAGAACCAAGGGTATAGGGAAAGTGTATGATACAGTTTCTGAAGGTCTTGTCATTGACCATCTGTCCTCTGCATGTCAAAAGCTAGAGGTGTTTGTGAAGCCCAACCTATATTTGGATGTCTAGCGTTATTTCTAGCCGATAAACAAGTGTAACTAAGATAAGGAATATTCTGGAATCTACTTTTATGGTATAGACCATTGGCATGAAACTGGGTTACCTTATATGGATATTGTGTAGGAGAAAATAGAAACCCATGAAAGCCTATGGGACGGATTTGTATATAAACCGTCTCTTCTCAGCATGTGGGGGAGTCCTCATACCTTGAGCCTCTCTACACGGACGAACACATCATCATGCCACAAGACCATATGTAAGATCTCTGCTTGCTTTCATTTTCTTTTTAACCTAATACTTGAATTTGTGTAATGAACTTATAATTTACTTTTTCTTCATTTTTGTAATCACTCTTTTTGAATGGACATTAAATGAGTTCTGTTTTATCCAAACAATTCTATTTTTACTTTTCTTCCCAATCCTCACTAAGATACATTTTTTCTAACAATAACACACCCTCTGACACTGTCTCCTCTGCTGCGCTGTGTTACGGCGGCCTCCACTTCACCCACACCCCTCGTCCTGGCAACAGACATGGTGGAGGAGTGGGTCTTCGCCTTTCTTCTAACTGCACCTTTAACCCAATCCCACCTCTACCCTCCCTTATCCTCCCCTCTTTTGAAGTCCACTCTGTCAGCATCTACTCTCCCTCCAACCTCCAAGTGGCCGTCATATACCGACCTCCAGGCCCAGCCACTGCCTTTATTGACCAATTCTCCACCTGACTCCTTCACTTTCTCTCTGCTGACATTCCCACCATCATCATGGGTGACTTCAACATCCCCACTGATACCCCTCAGTCAACTGCCTCCAAACTTCTGTCCCTTACTTTATCTTTTGGACTTACTCAGTGGTCCTCCTCAGCCACCCACACAGACGGACATACCCTAGACCTGGTCTTCACCCGTCTCTGCTCTCTATCTAACTTCACCACCGCCCCTCTCCCTCTATCCGACCACCATCTGCTCACTTTCTCATCCCTGTCCTCCTCACCGGTTACTCATGTCCAGTAACATGCGCACCCCCGCAGAAACCTTGCACACCTAGACTCCCACACGCTCTCTGACTATCCTACCACTGGCATCCATATCCTGACTCCACGACACAGACACTGCCACTGCTTTCTACAATGCCACTCTCGCATCAGCTATTGACATGGTCGCCACTCTCGTTCATGGCAGAGTGCGACGTATCAATAGACAACCCTGGCACAATAACACCAGTAAAAAGCTCAGGCAACTGTCCAGGGTTGCGGTATTGGAAGAAAACACATTCGCAAGACGACTTCACTGCATTCAAACAGGCAACACTCGCTTTTAAATCTGCTCTCACCTCTGCTAAACAGGCCTGCTTCACAACCCTCGTATCTTCCCTATCCTACAACCCCAAACAGTTATTCAAAACCTTTAACTCTCTCCTCTGCCCCCCACTGCCCCCTCCAACCTCCCTCATCTCTGCTGAGGACTTTACCACACACTTTAAAAATAAGATTGACCAAACAAGGCAAGTCTTCATTGTTCAACCACCACAATCCCTTTGTATACCAGACCAATGCCCAAACCCCATAACATCCCTATCCAACATCACTGAAGGGGGGCTTAATTGTCTCCTCTCCAAATCGCACCTCACCACTTGTGTGCTTGACCCCATCCCACCTCCTCCCCAACCTCACCACCACACTGATCCCATCCCTAACCCACCTCTTCAACCTATCACTATCTTCTGGCACCTTCCCTTCTGTTTTCAAACATGCCACAATCACACCTATCCTTAAAAAGCCAACCCTCGATCCAACTGCTATGTCCAGC
This sequence comes from Ranitomeya variabilis, assembly GCF_051348905.1. Taxonomy (NCBI): domain Eukaryota; kingdom Metazoa; phylum Chordata; class Amphibia; order Anura; family Dendrobatidae; genus Ranitomeya; species Ranitomeya variabilis. Next base: position 7,294,822 of record NC_135234.1, read on the forward strand.
TATCGCCCAATATCGCTGCTCCCATTCGCTTCCAAACTCCCGGAGCAGCACGTCCACGCTGAAATTTTCTCCCACGTCTCATCTATCTTGCTCTATGACAATCTACAATCTGGTTTCCGCCCCCATCACTCAACTGAGACAGCCCTGACCAAAATCACTAATGACCTACTTACAGCCAAAGCTAATGGACAATACTCTGTACTCCTCCTTCTAGACCTGTCTTCTGCTCTTGACACAGTTGACCACTGCCTCCTACTACAGATCCTCTCCTCCTTTGGCATCAAATACCTCGCCCTGTCCTGGATCTCCTCATACCTTTCCAACCACACATTCAGCGTCTCCCACTCCCAAACTACCTCCTCATCCCACCCTCTCTCTGTTGGAGTCCCCCAAGGCTCTGTTCTAGGACCCCTACTCTTCTCAATCTACACACTTGGCCTGGGACAACTCATAACGTTCCATGGATTCCAGTACCACCTTTATGCTGATGACACTCAGATCTACCTTTCTGGCCCAGACATCACCTCTCTGCTGTCCAGAATCCCAGAATGTCTCTCAGCCATATCCTCCTTCTTCTCCTCTCGCTTCCTCAAACTCAATGTGGACAAATCTGAACTCATCATCTTTCCTCCCTCTCATAGATCTTCCATACCTGACCTATCTATCACAATTAGCGACATCACGCTTTCCCTCGTACCGGAAGTCCGCTGCCTCAGAGTAACCCTTGATTCTGCCCTGTCCTTCAAACCACACATCCAAGCTCTTTCCACCTCCTGTCACCTCCAGCTCAAAAATATCTCCAGAATCCGTCCTTTCCTCAACCATCAATCTAATAAAATGCTTGTGCATGCCCTAATCATCTCCCGCCTTGACTACTGCAACACTCTCCTCTGTGGCCTCCCTGCTAACACCCTTGCACCTCTCCAGTCCATCCTTAACTCTGCTGCCCGACTAATTCATCTCTCTCCTCGTTACTCCTCCGCTTCCCCCCTCTGCAAATCCCTCCACTGGATCCCATTCCCTCAGCGTATCCAGTTCAAATTACTAATACTGACCTACAAAGCCATCCATAACCTGTCTCCTCCATATATCTCTGAACTAATCTCCCGATATCTTCCCTCACATAATCTCCAGTCCTCCCAAGACCTCCTTCTCTCCTCCACACTTATTTGCTCCTCACCCAACCGCCTCCAAAACTTCTCCAGAATATTCCTCCTCCTCTGGAATTCTTTGTCCCAACACGTCCAACTATCAACCACATTCGGATCCTTCAGACGGAACCTGAAAACCCATCTCTTCAGGAAAGCCTGCAGCCTGCACTGACCCCGCTGCCTCCTCACCACTACTGAAGCTACTGCCTCACCAACACCGGAGCTCCTACAACCCTCAACCTATTGTCTCCATCCCCACCATCCTGTAGAATGTAAGCCCGCAAGGGCCGGGTCCTCTCCCCTCTGTATCAGTCTGTAATTGTTAGTTTGCTTACTGTAAGTGATATCTGTAATTTGTATGTAACCCCTTCTCATGTACAGCACCATGGAATCAATGGAGCTATATAAATAATAATAATAATAATAATAATAAATGAGCATTTTTCAAACTTAGCAAAAAGCAGGTTCTCCCTGAGTTTCATGAAAACTGCCTGAAGATGACCAACATGGGCCTGCTTATCCAATGAATAAACCAGAATGTCATCTAAGTAGAAAACCCCAAGCCGCCCAATAAAATCAGAGAACACAAAATTGATGAAGTTTTGGAAGACCGCAGGAGCATTGTTCAAACCAAACGGCATAACTACATTTTCGAATAAACCTTCAGAAGTGAGGAATGCAGTCTTCCACTCATCCCCATCCCGTACGTGAATCAGATTATATGCCCCCCACAAATCCAGCTTAGAAAACCACTTGGCCCCAGACAATTGATTACACAAATCGGGAATGAGTGGAAGGAGATACGTGTTTCTCACGGTAATCTTATTAAGTTCCCGAAAGTCAAAGCATGAGCGGAGGCCATCATCTTTTTTTTTTTTTTTTACAAAAAAGAATCCTGTGGCAACAGGAGATACAGAAGGGCGAATATGTCCCTTGCGGAGACTTTCAGATATGTACTCCTTTATGGCGGACCACTCAGGACCGGAAAGGTTGAACAAACGGGCCTTAGGCAACTTAGCCCCAGGAATAAGATCAATGGCACAATTAAAAGGGCGGTGTGGTGGCAACCCCTCGGCCTGACATTGCAACCAGGGGAACCTCAAGACCAACCCGGCAGGGAGGTTGTCCAGAACAAAACAGGCTATATGCTTCATATGAACAGGGCCCACCTTAAGGATGAACTCCTTAGTAACGGAGAGGATACCATCCTTGGTGAAAGGTGTAAAGTCAATAGCAAGGAGCTTCATGGGTTTCCCCAACCTGACTGTCCCTATTTCACAATGGGCCACCAACTTAGAGTCAATCAGATTCACAGTAGAACCGCAATCCACAAAAGCAGAAGAGGGGAAAAAACAATTGTTCAAACCAAGTTCCACTTTCAATAATAATTTGAAGATTGAGGAAGACAGTACCTGAGGGTCTGGCCAGCCTCCTCGGCAGCTACCCAGACCTAGGCATTTCCCGAGACCTTGGAAACCAGTGGACAGGAGAGGAAGTCTCTTCTCCAATGGCCCAGAGCTCCACAATAAAAACAAAGATTTTTCTCCCTTCGGCATCTTCTCTCCCTTTCCTTCGTGGAGGCAGCCCCCACCTCCATGGGCTCAAACGATGACAGGGGTTCAGGCTTAATAGGCAACAACAGAGCTTCACGGTGCACCACTCCCCTCTCTCACAGTATACAGTCCATACGGACGGCCTGTGTTATAGCTTCTTCCAGAGAATCAGGTGTTGGATGTAGGGCTAGCACATCCTTTTAATGCTCGGACAGTCCCCTACGGAATAGCCCTCTGAGCGCTGAGTCATTCCAAGACACTATTGGGGCCCACCACCTGTAGCAAAACAGTACCACTCGGCAGAGAGCTTCCCCTGAGTGAGACCCATAATCGTGTCCTCAGCCAATCTCATTCGATCGGGTTCATCGTAAATGAGACCCAAGGCCTCGAAGAACCGATCCACAGACAATCTCTCAGGGGAGGTAGGGGGCAGGGAGAAAGCCCAGGACAGTGGGCCCTCAAGTAACAAAGATATCAATATCCCTACCCTTTGGCTCTCATCCCCTGAATACCTAGGACGCAGGGAAAACAACTTGCAACTCTCCCCAAAGACCCGGAATTTACTTTCATCCCCAGAAAAGGTATCAGGTAATTTTACAGAGGGTTCAGGAGAAGAAAGGGAAACATCTGAGACATCCCCATCCATACTGCCAGATGGAGAGGAGGCGCCCCGAACCACACTAACCATATCCGCCAACTCCCTCTGCACCTGTCGATGAGAAGCAACCAAAGCTCTTTGCTCCACTGACAGATTCTGCATCATTTTGGTCAGGTTAGCTACCTGATCTAACAGAGCATGGAGCGGATCAATATCAGAAGGAAAAGGGGAAAAAAAAGTGCAGAATCTCCTTTAATGCTTTGGGTCGGTTAAAATGTAATGACGCTGCCTGGTGTCGTAGAGAGGCAGCCTAAGGGAGTGCTAGCGGGAGACGGAGGAATGAGGCATGCAGTGCACACAGGACCTGCACTTGGCAGTACACGTGATCACTGCAGGGACGTTGGGGGACAGAGGATCTACCAAAAAACGCAGGACACAGAGTACTAAGAGAGAGACATAGTCAAAGGACAAGCCGAGGGTCGGGAGCCAGACGGGAGGGAGGTACCAATGGGCAAAACAGCAGATTAGTCAGAGACAAGCCAAGGGGTCAGAAAGCCAGGACAGACAGAGAAGTACCAAGCAGAAAACAAGGGCAGAAGTCAGGGGGCAATCCGTGTCATACACAGCAAGGCACACACTCACAGAGGTATAACGATTACAGACAAATAACCTTGGTCAGCTATCTCAGACCGAGTAGATGGAAGTATAACCGACTCAGAACCCAGGAACCACCAGCATTAAATAGGTGCCCCAAAACCAAAGAGAGGCGGACTGTATCCGTTAAGGATAAAGGAAAAATGGGTGGCGGATGTGGGTCCTTTGTCAGAGTCCCTGTGGGAGTCTTTATGTCAATACATCCACAATGTTTCCCAGAGTGAGGCTAAGAGGGTGTCGGAGTTATACCTGTGTACAGGGTGTACAGGCCCCCGGCATGGATGAGGAAGGCAGGACTGAGAGGTGACTCGGAATGCCCAAGGTGCTTAATTTGATCCAAGAGGTGACAGGGGTAAATGTGGTGCGTAACCCGCTGACCTGCCTTCTGGACTGTATGGATGATATTACTACGGATGAATGTGGAAGGCTGACTATCGCAAGATTGTTGTATGCTGCGAGAAAGCTTATTGCGATGTATTGGTTGGATGAAAAACCGCCAGGGAAAAGGGAATTTATAAACAAGATAAATGTTATTGTCCTCATGGAAAGGAATATCTACATCAAGAGAGGTCAGAATACAAAATTTGAAGATGTGTGATGGATGGATCACCAGGCGTGGCGTCTGCTGAGTTACTGCAGAGTAGAATGGGGGTCGTTTATTGCTTCTGGGGGGACTTCTACATGTACTGTTGTGCTTTTGTAACGATTGCTACCATCTTTCAAGAGGTGATGTTGTCAGATGGTTTTATCGGATATTGGGCCAGGGATTGGGGGGATGGAGGGGAGAGGGGGGGTTGGTTAGGGGGTAGGGGTGTTGTTTTCGCAAAATGAAAATGTATTAATAGGTGTTGTATTCATTGTACCTGCTGCATAGGCAGCATCAATAGTAAAAAGTTGGTCACACTTGTCAAACACTATGTTTGTGTGACCAACCTGTCAATCAGTTTTCCAAGCGATGCTACAGATCGCTTAGAAAACGATAGCAATCTGCAAGCTAATTACCCTTGCAAAACGATAGTGTTTAGCGGGAATATGCATGCCAATATCGCATGTGATGCAGGAGTTGCAGAATTGCCGTGGAAATTTCCACGGCAATTCTGCGACATGTGCACTTTGCCTTAGGGTCTCCAAAAGAAAATTACGAATATTGAAGCTTGTATTGATCTGATGTTTTTTCACAACTGTAACGCCTGCCTATAAGCCACAAATCAAAAGTGGGCAGATAACTGACAACAGCCATGTCATGTTTGGTGTCTGGGGAAAGGTAAAATCCAGATAAAAAATATGGCAGCAATCTCGAACCTCTGCGATCATTATGAGCAAAGATATTGCATAAATTGAGAATTTTATAAAATCCTAAAGGGTTGACGACATCCCACAACAGGTGCTGATAAAAGATCAAGCCAAATTATGATCTGGCTTCATGTAGAGAGTTACATATACTGTAAGTGTATGTGTTATGGACTGACCTGGATTGGAGTAGTAGTCTTGCAACCACTAGGGGCAGCACCGGCAGGTAGCATAGTCAGGGATAGACAGGAAGTCTGTACACAGGAGCAGCAATGTAATCTGAGAATGAAGGAGCAGGTGAACGGAAGCTTCACTAGAGGATGGTAGCTCAATAATCTCACAATGAAGGGAGTGCAATGCCAGGTTTAAATAGGGTGTTCAATCAGGGTGGAGACAATCAGGAACTCAGGATGGAGACAATCAGGAACCACACAGGTACAAGTATCTGAATTAGCACTGAACTGTCCAGAGAGCTGAATAGCTGGAGGGAAGAGCTGCTGGGTTTGAGTCCTGACAGCATGCATGATTCCCATTAGCTGGATGTTTTCTAATTGAAGCGCTCTCCTAGGTCAAATCATCTCTGTGATCAACATAGTAAGTTTCTTTTCTTATATGTTATGTCATTGTATATGCTGTTTTGTTTTGTCCCTTTTGTAAAATATATTGTATATTTTTTTACAAACACTGCCTTGTTCCGGATTAAATAGAAAATTTAATACTTCTGTTCTTTTTGTTCTGTAATCCGCACCCCGAAGTACCAGAACCAGGCCTCCATTCAGCCTTTGTTAGCGACTGGTGGTGGCAGTGAGTAGTCTGGGGTTATTGTAGAGATTGTAGTGACTCTATCGGGGGTATATACATACTCCATGTGTTGGAATCGGAGGTATATATCCCACACACTCACTATTATTTCCCGATAACCGGACAATTAGTGGAAATAGCCTGCGCCTCCTCTGCTAATCATCGGTCCATCGTGTAATTGTCCGGTTGATAGGGGGCAGCAGGGGCGTAACTACCGCGGTCGCAGGGGTCGCAATTGCGACGGGGCCCGCAGTGCTTAGGGGCCCCTAAGAACTCTGAGCTACAAAATGGGCCGCCGGCCCTTTATAAACCTTCTTTACAGGCCCTGGTGCGCGTGCACTCTCTCAGTGCATGCGCGATCACGGGTGGGACTGCACTTGTCCCGCAGCAGAGCCCCTCCACCGCAGAGAGCCGCACACCACAACTATGGCTGCCGCTGCTCTGTGCGCACAGGACCTAGGATGAGGTCACAGGAGGGGAGGAGTCGGAGTCACATGATCAAGGGCTTCCGTGTAGTGCAGGACAGTAGTGCAGTGCTGGTTGTCATCGTGCTGGAGGAGGGTAAGCTTTTGTGTGAGGTCAGGAGGGGTTTGTGTGGATGTAGCAGAGCAGTGTGTGTATGAGGTGTACAGAGCGGAGCCGGGTGTGTATGAGGTGTACGGAGCGGAGCCGTGTGTGTATGAGGTGTACAAGGCGGAGCCGGGTGTGTATGAGGTGTACGGAGCGGAGCCGTGTGTGTATGAGGTGTACGGAGCGGAGCCGTGTGTGTATGAGGTGTACAGAGCGGAGCAGTGTGTGTATGAGGTGTACAGAGCGGAGCAGTGTGTGTATGAGGTGTACGGAGCGGAGCCGTGGGTGTATGAGGTGTACGGAGCGGAGCCGTGTGTGTATGAGGTGTACAAGGCGGAGCCGGGTGTGTATGAGGTGTACGGAGCGGAGCCGGGTGTGTATGAGGTGTACAAGGCGGAGCCGTGTGTGTACGAGGTGTACAAGGCAGAGCCGGGTGTGTATGAGGTGTACAAGGCAGAGCTGGGTGTGTATGAGGTGTACGGAGCGGAGCCGTGTGTGTATGAGGTGTACAAGGCGGAGCTGGGTGTGTATGAGGTGTACGGAGCGGAGCCGTGTGTGTATGAGGTGTACAAGGCGGAGCCGGGTGTGTACGAGGTGTACGGAGCGGAGCCGTGTGTGTATGAGGTGTACAAGGCGGAGCTGGGTGTGTATGAGGTGTACGGAGCGGAGCCGTGTGTGTATGAGGTGTACAAGGCGGAGCTGGGTGTGTATGAGGTGTACAAGGTGGAGCCGGGTGTGTATGAGGTGTACGAAGCGGAGCCGGGTGTGTACGAGGTGTACGAAGCGGAGCCATGTGTGTACGAGGTATACGGAGCGGAGCCGTGTGTGCAAGGTGTACGGAGCGGAGCCGTGTGTGTACGAGGTGTACGGAGCGGAGCCATGTGTGTACGAGGTATACGGAGCGGAGCCGTGTGTGCAAGGTGTACGGAGCGGAGCCGTGTGTGTACGAGGTGTACGGAGCGGAGCCATGTGTGTATGAGGTATACGGAGCAGAGCCATGTGTGCAAGGTGTACGGAGCGGAGCCGTGTGTGTACGAGGTGTACGGAGCGGAGCCGTGTGTGTACGAGGTGTGCGGAGCCGTGTGTGTACGAGGTGTACGGAGCGGAGCAGTGTGTGTACGAGGTGTACGGAGCGGAGCCATGTGTGTACGAGGCATACGGAGCGGAGCCGTGTGTGCAAGGTGTACGGAGCGGAGCCGTGTGTGTACGAGGTGTACGGAGATCATAGACGCCGGTATAGTTGAATGCGACGGCGGGGGGGGTGAGTTGGTGGCGGCGGGGGGAGGCGGATCGAGCAGCCCATGACTGGCACCGGCTCTTCTGGCATTTGCCAGAAGTGCCCGATGGCCAGTCCGGCCCTGCTCTGACCTGCCGGCCCCGGGCCCGACCTGCCGGGCCCGGTCGCAGTGGCGACCGCTGCAACCGCGGTAGTTACGCCCCTGTCCATACTGTACAATGGCCACACATAGTGCTCTATACTGTACAATGGCCACACATGATATTGCCTACAGTATAATGGCCACACATAGTTACTCCTACACACGCGGCTGAGCTCCGTACACATTGCACATGCGGCTCCCCTCCGTACACCTCGTACACACCCGGCTCCGCTCCGTACACCTTGCACACACGGCTCCGCTCCGTATACCTCGTACACACATGGCTCCGATCCGTACACCTTGTACACACACGGCTACGCTCCGTACACCTCGTACACACACGGCTACGCTCCGTACACCTCGTACACACACGGCTACGCTCCGTACACCTCGTACACACACGGCTACGCTCCGTACACCTCGTACACACACGGCTACGCTCCGTACACCTCGTACACACACGGCTACGCTCCGTACACCTCGTACACACACGGCTACGCTCCGTACACCTCGTACACACACGGCTACGCTCCGTACACCTCGTACACACACGGCTCCGCTCCGTACACCTTGCACACACGGCTCCGCTCCGTATACCTCATACACACGGCTCCGCTCCGTACACGGAGTACGGTGCAAGGTGTACGGAGCGGAGCCATGTGTGTACGAGGTATACGGAGCGGAGCCGTGTGTGCAAGGTGTACGGAGCGGAGCCGTGTGTGCAAGGTGTACGGAGCGGAGCCGTGTGTGTACGAGGTGTACGGAGTGGAGCCATGTGTGTACGAGGTATACGGAGCGGAGCCGTGTGTGCAAGGTGTACGGAGCGGAGCCGTGTGTGTACGAGGTGTACGGAGCGGAGCCATGTGTGTACGAGGTATACGGAGCGGAGCCGTGTGTGCAAGGTGTGCGGAGCGGAGCCGTGTGTGTACGAGGTGTACGGAGTGGAGCCATGTGTGTACGAGGTATACGGAGCGGAGCCGTGTGTGCAAGGTGTACGGAGCGGAGCCGTGTGTGTACGAGGTGTACGGAGCGGAGCCGTGTGTGTACGAGGTGTACGGAGCGGAGCCGTGTGTGTACGAGGTGTACGGAGCGGAGCCGTGTGTGTACGAGGTGTACGGAGCGGAGCCGTGTGTGTACGAGGTATACGGAGCGTAGCCGTGTGTGTATGAGGTATACGGAGCGTAGCCGTGTGTGTACGAGGTATACGGAGCGGAGCCGTGTGTGCAAGGTGTACGGAGCGGAGCCGGGTGTGTACGAGGTGTACGGAGGGGAGCCGCATGTGCAATGTGTACGGAGCTCAGCCGCGTGTGTAGGAGTAACTATGTGTGGCCATTATACTGTAGGCAATATCATGTGTGGCCAATTGTACAGTATGGAGCATCATGTGTGGCCATTGTACAGTATAGAGCACTATGTGTGGCCATTGTACAGTATGGACAGGGGCGTAACTACCGCGGTTGCAGCGGTCGCCACTGCGACCGGGCCCGGCAGGTCAGGGGCCCGGGGCCGGCAGGTCAGAGCAGGGCCGGACTGGCCATCGGGCACTTCTGGCAAATGCCAGAAGAGCCGGTGCCAGTCATGGGCTGCTCGATCCGCCTCCCCCCGCCACCGACTCACCCCCCCCGCCGTCGCATTCAACTATACCGGCGTCTATGACGCCGGTACAGTTAAATGCAATGACGGAGGAGAGAGCGTCTACAGACGCTCCCTCTCTCATCATTCCCCGCTCTGCCTCTGACACTGCAGGTGCGCGATGACGTCATATCATCGCGCACCTGCTGTGTCCCGGGCAGACTGCAGCCGAGCCTGAGATCGGAGCAGGAAGCAACGCTGGCAAGAGGAAAGGTAAGGAGAGTGTTTTTTTGTTTTTTTACTGGACTGTGGGGGCATTCTCGGGGGGGGCGAGAGATGCGGGCTGTGCTGTATAGACCACTGTGCGGGCTGTGCTGGATAGACCACTGTGCGGGCTGTGCTGGATAGACCACTGTGCGGGCTGTGCTGGATAGACCACTGTGCGGGCTGTGCTGGATAGACCACTGTGCGGGCTGTGCTGGATAGACCACTGTGCGGGCTGTGCTGGATATACCACTGTGCGGGCTGTGCTGGATAGACCACTGTGCGGGCTGTGCTGGATAGACCACTGTGCGGGCTGTGCTGGATAGACCACTGTGCGGGCTGTGCTGGATAGACCACTGTGCGGGCTGTGCTGGATAGACCACTGTGCGGGCTGTGCTGGATAGACCACTGTGCGGGCTGTGCTGGCACCCAACACCATATTGCAGTGCAGGGCATTCCTCCTGCACAGCAACAGTCCGAGGCGTATCTAGGGGAAGGGGGCAGCCGGGGCACGTGAGAGACAGGAAGCAGCTCCAGTCATCACGATGAGACAGCTTCTCAATCTGTTTTTCCCCCCTCATACATCTCATGTACCTCTGAATGAGATCGTATTTAAGAGAAAGCCAAAATAACCCCGGGACAGAAGGCGAGAGCAGGGGGGAGGTGCGGGACAGAGCCGCTTTAGTCAGGAGAAGCTGAGGAGCTGCAGCCGGTTTACATCAGCCACCCCTGTACCAGAGAGGAGATTGTGAGTTGTGTATATGAGCTGGTATCTCTGGTGTGTGTGTGTGTGTGTGTGTGTGTGTGTGTGTGTGTGATATCTGTAGTATGTGTGTGTGTGATATCTGTAGTGTGTGTGTGATAACTGTAGTATGTGTGTGATATCTGTAGTATGTCTGTGTGTGTGTGTGTGATATCTGTAGTGTGTGTTTGATATCTGTAGTGTGTGTGTGATAACTGTAGTATGTGTGTGATATCTGTAATATGATGTGTGTGTGTGATATCTGTAGTGTGTGTGTGATATCTGTAGTATGTGTGATATCTGTAGTGTGTGTGTGATAACTGATGTGTGTGTGTGTGTGTGTGTGTGTGTGTGTGTGTGTGTGTGTGTGATATCTGTAGTATGGTGTGTGTGTGTGTGTGTGTGTGTGTGTGTGTGTGTGTGTGTGATATCTGTAGAGTGTGTGTGATATCTGTAGTATGTGTGTGTGTGAGGCAGCGGCGTAACTACCACGGTCACAGCTGCAAGCGGCTCTGGCAGGTCAGGGGGCCGTGTGTCCCCTTGAGCCTGTCTCCCTTATGCTTGTGTCCCCATGTGCCAGTCTCCCTTGCCCATTAGTCCCTGTGTGTCCCCATGTGCCTGTCTCCTATGTCCCCTTGTGCTTGTGTCAGTCTCCTTTGTCCCCTTGTGCTTGTGTCAGTCTCCTTCGCCCACTAGTCCCTGTGTGTCAGTCTCCCTTTCCCACTTGTCCCTGTGTGTCCCCTTGTGCTTGTATCCCTTGTGTCAGTCTCTTGCCCACTAGTCCCTGTGTGTCCCCTTGTGCCTGTCTCCCTTGTCCCCTTGTGCTTGTCCCTTGTCCCCGTGTGTCCCCGTGTGCCAGTCTCCCTTGTCCACTAGTCCCCATGTGCCCTGTGTGTCAGTCTCCCTTGCCCACTTGTCCCCATGTGCCCCTTGTGTCAGTCTCCATTGTCCCCTTGTGTCAGTCTCCCTTGCCCACTAGTCCCCTTGTAACCTTCTCCCCTGCCTCCTAGCCCCCATGTGTCCCCTTGTGCTTGTCTTCCTTGCCCACTTGTGCCCTCTCCCCTGCCCCCTAGTCACCATTTGCTCGTGTCTTTCTCACTGCCCCTGTATGGAGGGGCTGCATTATACTATGAGGGGGGCTGCATTGTATTCTATGGGGGTTACATTGAATTTTATGGCGGGGGGGGCCCCATTTGGAAGTTCGCACCGGGGCCCATAACTTTGTAGTTACGCCACTGGGGGGCAGCACAGGGCTGCTCGCTCCAAAGATCACAGCGGGGGGATGTGCAGGACCTTCCAGGCTGCCATCCCTTGACAGTTTAGATCACGTGTTTATCATAAATGCACTAACCGAAATATGTAAAGGAATGAGCCGGAATACAAGTTGGTATACATGCAATGTGCAGGAGCATGTTCTCACTGTGGCCATTAACCAGCCAAAACCTAAGAAGCAAAATGAGCATATGCTCTGCTGTGAGTAAATAGTAAGAGTGCTTATAAATAACACAGAAGATCAAAAAGCATAAAAATAAAAGCCATCCCACATAGAGCCCGAAGCATGTCTACACCTCTCTTGTAGAGGATAATAGGTGATGTCACAGCTCACCTCCTCTGCTCCCTGCACAAAGACCTCTGTACAGAGCATGCCCAACACTCTCTTGAATAGGATAATAGGTGATGTCACAGCTCGCCTACTCCCCTCCCTGCACAATGACATCTCTATACAGCACAGAGCATGCCCACAACTCTCTTGAATGGGATAATAGGTGATGTCACAGCTCACCTACTCCCTTCCCTGCACAATGTCCTCTTTATACAGTACAGAGCATGCCCGCAACTCTCTTGTAGAGGATAATAGGTGATGTCACAGCTCACCTCCTGCTCCCTGCACAAAGACCTCTGTACAGAGCATACCCACAACTCTCTTGTAGAGGATATTAGGAGATGGCACAGCTCACCTCCTCTGCTCCCTCTCCCTACACAATGACCTCTGTACAGATCACAGCATGCCCTCAACTCTCTTGTAAAGGATAATAGGTGATGTCACAGCTCACCTACTCCCCTCCCTGCACAATGACCTCTCTATGCAGTACAGAGCATGCCCAACACTCTCTTGAATAGGATAATAGGTGATGTCACAGCTCGCCTACTCCCTTCCCTGCACAATGACCTCTCTATACAGTACAGAGCATGCCCACAACTCTCTTGAATAGGATAATAGGTGATGTCACAGCTCACCTCCTGCTCCCTGCAGAAAGACCTCTGTACAGAGCACAGATCATACCCGCAACTCTCTTGTAGAGGATATTAGGTGATGTCACAGCTCACCTCCTGCTCCCTGCACAAAGACCTCTGTACAGAGCATACCCACAACTCTTTTGTAGAGGATATTAGGTGATGTCACAGCTCACCTCCTCTGCTCCCTCTCCCTACACAATGACCTCTGTACAGATCACAGCATACCCACAACTCTCTTGTAGAGGATATTAGGTGATGGCACAGCTCACCTCCTCTGCTCCCTCTCCCTACACAATGACCTCTGTACAGTTCACAGCATGCCCACAACTCTCTTCTAAAGGATAATAGGTGATGTCACAGCTCACCTACTCCCCTCCCTGCACAATGACCTCTCTCTGCAGTACAGAGCATGCCCAACACTCTTGAATAGGATAATAGGTGATGTCACAGCTCACCTACTCCCCTCCCTGCACAATGACCTCTCTATACAGTACAGAGCATGCCCACAACTCTCTTGAATGGGATAATAGGTGATGTCACAGCTCACCTACTCCCTTTCCTGCACAATGTCTTCTTTATACAGTACAGAGCATGCCCACAACTCTCTTGTAGAGGATAATAGGTGATGTCACAGCTCACCTCCTGCTCCCTGCACAATGTCCTCTGTATAGAGCACAGAACATGCCCACAACTCTCTTGTAGAGGATAATAGGTGATGTCACAGCTCACCTCCTCTGCTCCCTGCACAATGACCTCTGTATAGAGCACAGAGCAAACCCACAACTCTCTTGTAGGGGATTATAGATTATGTCACAGCTCACCTCCTCTGCTCCCTGCACAAAAACCTCTGTATAGAGCACAGAGCATACCCACCACAACTCTTGTAGAGGATAATAGATTATGTCACAGCTCACCTCCTCTGCTCCCTGCAAAAAGACCTCTGTACAGAGCAAAGAGCATGCACACAACTCTCTTGTAGAGGATAATAAGTGATGTCACAGTTCACCTCCTCCACTCCCTGCACAAAGACCTCTGTACAGAGCATACCCGCAACTCTCTTGTAGAGGATATTAGGTGATGTCACAGCTCACCTCCTCTGCTCTACACAATGACCTCTGTACAGATCACAGAGCATGCCCACAACTCTCTTGAATAGAATAATAGGTGATGTCACAGCTCGCCTACTCCCCTCCATGCACAATGACCTCTCTATACAGTACAGAGCATGCCCACAACTCTCTTGAATAGAATAATAGGTGATGTTACAGCTCGCCAACTCCCCTCCATGCACAATGACCTCTCTATACAGCACAGAGCATGCCCACAACTCTCTTGAATAGGATAATAGGTGATGTCACAGTTCGCCTACTCCCCTCTTTGCACAATGTCCTCTCTATACAGTACAGAGCATGCCCACAACTCTCTTGTAGAGGATATTAGGTGATGTCACAGTTCGCCTACTCCCCTCTTTGCACAATGTCCTCTCTATACAGTACAGAGCATGCCCACAACTCTCTTGTAGAGGATAATAGATTATGTCACAGCTCACCTCCTCTGCTCCCTGCACAAAAACCTCTGTATAAAGCACAGAGCATACCCACAACTCTTTTGTAGAGGATAATAGATTGTCACAGCTCACCTCCTCTGCTCCCTATACAGCACAGAGCATGCCCACAACTCTCTTGTAGAGGATAATAGGTGATGTCACAGCTCAACTCCTCTGCTCCCTGCACAATAACCTCTGTACAGATCACAGAGCATGCCCACAACTATCTTATATAGGATATTAGGTGATGTTACAGCTCTGCTCCTTGCACAATGACCTCTGTATAGAGCAAAGAGCATGCCCACAACTCTCTTTTAGAAGATAATAGGTGATGTCACAGCTCACCTCCTCCACCCCCTTCACAAAGACCTCTGTACAGAGCAAAGAGCAAACCCACAACTCTCTTGTAGAGGATAATAGATTGTCACAGCTCACCTCCTCTGCTCCCTGCACAAAGACCTCTGTATACAGCAGAGCATGCCCAAAACTCTCGTAGAGGATAATAGGTGATGTCACAGCTCACCTCCTCTGCTCCCTGCACAATAACATCTGTAGAGATCACAGAGCATGCCCACAACTATCTTATATAGGATATTAGGTGATGTTATTATTATTATTATTATTATTTATTGTTATAGCGCCATTTATTCCATGGCGCTTTACATGTGAGGAGGGGTATACATAATAAAAACAAGTACAATAATCTTGAACAATACAAGTCATAACTGGTACAGGAGGAGAGAGGACCCTGCCCGCGAAGGCTCACAATCTACAAGGGATGGGTGAGGATACAGTAGGTGAGGATAGAGCTGGTCATGTAGCGGTTTGGTTGATCGGTGGTTACTGCAGGTTGTAGGCTTGTCGGAAGAGGTGGGTCTTCAGGCTCTTTTTGATGGTTTGGATGGTAGGCGAGAGTCTGATGTGTTGTGGTAGAGGGTTCCAGAGTAGGGGTGATACGCGAGAGAAATCTTGTATGCGATTGTGGGAAGAGGAGATAAGAGGGGAGTAGAGAAGGAGATCTTGTGAGGATCGGAGGTTGCGTGTAGGAAAGTACCGGGAGATGAGGTCACAGATGTAAGGAGGAGACAGGTTGTGGATGGCTTTGTACGTCATGGTTAGGGTTTTGTACTGGAGTCTCTGGGCAATGGGGAGCCAGTGAAGGGATTGACAGAGGGGAGAGGCCGGGGAATAGCGGGGGGACAGGTGGATTAGTCGGGCAGCAGAGTTTAGAATAGATTGGAGGGGTGCGAGAGTGTTTGAGGGGAGGCCACAGAGCAGGAGGTTGCAGTAGTCAAGGCGAGAGAGGATGAGGGCATGGACTAGGGTTTTTGCAGATTCTTGGTTGAGGAATGAACGGATTCGTGCAATATTTTTGAGTTGAAGTCGGCAGGAAGTGGAAAGGGCTTGGATATGTGGTTTGAAGGAGAGATCAGTGTCAAGGATAACCCCGAGGCAGCGAGATTGTGGGACTGGGGAGAGTGGGCAGCCATTTACTGTAATGGATAGGTTCGTTGGGGGGGTCGCATGAGATGGGGGAAAGATGATGAGTTCTGTTTTGTCCATGTTAAGTTTCAGAAATCTAGCGGAGAAGAAGGATGAAATAGTGGACAGACATTGAGGGATTCTGGTTAGTAGGGAGGTGATATCTGGTCCAGAGATGTAATCTGTGTGTCGTCATCATAGAGGTGATACTGAAAGCCATGAGATTCTATGAGCTGTCCCAGGCCAAAGGTGGAAATGGAGAAGAGCAGGGGCCCTAGGACTGAACCTTGTGGGACTCCGACAGATAGGGGGCGAGGTGAGGAGGAGGTGTGTGAGTGGGAGACGCTGAATGTCCGGTCTGTTAGGTATGATGAGATCCAGGATAGGGCCAAGTCTGTGATGCCAAGGGATGAGAGGGTCTGTAATAATAGGGAATGGTCCACTGTGTCAAAGGCAGAGGACAGGTCCAGGAGGAGGAGGATAGAGTAGTGTCGCTTGCTCTTGGCGGTTAAGAGGTCGTTGGTGACCTTAGTTAGGGCAGTTTCAGTGGAGTGATGTGACCGGAAGCCAGATTGTAAGCGGTCGAAGAGGGAGCAAGAAGAGAGATGGGAGGACAGTTCAAGGTAGACGTGTTGTTCCAGTAGTTTTGAGGCATAGGGGAGAAGTGATATAGGGCGATAGCTAGATACAGAGGATGGGTCAAGAGAGGGCTTTTTGAGGATAGGTGTGATGGAGGCATGTTTAAAGCTTGAGGGGAAAACACCAGTTGTTAGTGATAGGTTGAAGAGATGGGTTAGGGTTGGGATGAAGACTGTGGTGAGGTTTGGGATGAGGTGGGATGGGAGCGGGTCAAGTGCACAGGTGGTGAGATGCGATCTTGAGAGTAGAGTGGAGAGTCGATCTTCTGTAATGGTGGAGTAGTTGGTTTTGGAGGTGGAGGGCTGGGAAGTCGGGAGGAAGGGCTCTGGGGGTTGTTGACCAAAACTGTCTCTGATGCTATCAATCTTCTGCTTGAAGAATGAGGCAAAGTCTTCAGCAGAGATAAGTGGGGAGCGAGGAGGTGCTGGGGGACGGAGGAGAGAATTGAAGGTGTTGAATAACTGTTTAGGGTTGTGAGACAGGGAGGATATGAGAGATGAGAAGTAGGTTTGTTTAGCTGTGGCGAGTGCGGTCTTGAAAGTAGTGAGGGACTGTTTGAATGCGATGAAGTGGTCGTTGGAGTGGGATCTTGTTACAGCCCACCTCCTCTGCTCCCTGCACAATGACCTCTGTATAGAGCACAGAGCATGCCCACAACTCTCTTGTAGAGGATAATAGATGATGTCACAGCTCACCTCCTCTGCTCCCTGCACAAAAACCTCTGTATAGAGCACAGAGCATACCCACAACTCTCTTGTAGAGGATAATAGGTGATGTCACAGCTCACCTCCTCTGCTCCCTGCAAAAAAACCTCTGTGTAGAGCACAGAGCATACCCACAACTCTCTTGTAGAGGATAATAGATTGTCACAGCTCACCTCCTCCGCTCCCTGCACAAAGACCACTGTATACAGCACAGAGCATGCCCACAACTCTCTTGTAGAGGATAATAGGTGATGTTACAGCTCACCTTCTTTGCTCCCTGCACAAAGATCTCTGTATGGAGCACAGATCATACCCACAACTGTCTTGTAGAGGATAATAGATGATGTCAGAGCTCACCTCCTCTGCTCCCTGCACAATGACCTCCTATACAGTACAGAGCATGCCCACAACTCTCTTGAGTAGGATAATAGGTGATGTCACAGCTCGCCTACTCCCCTCTCTGCACAATGACCTCTCTATACAGTATGGAGAATGCCCACAACTCTCTTGTAGAGGATAATAGATGATGTCACAGCTCACCTCCTCTGCTCCCTGCTCAAAGACCTCTGTATAGAGCACAGAGCATGCCCACAACTCTCTTGTAGAGGATAATAGATGATGTCACAGCTCACCTCCTCCACTCCCTGCACAATGACCTCTATGCAGAGCACAGAGCATGCCCACAACTCTTGTAGAGTATGATAGGTGATGTCACAGCTCACCTCCTCAGCTCTCTGAACAATGACCTCTGTATAGAGCACAGAGCTCTATCTATATATCATGCATTTTTGAATGTATCGATCTTTTCATGCATCTATTCGGCTGTCTCACATCTGTCTACATTTCTGCTCTCTGTTATCTGTGCAGTATATTTATGATCTAGTCTCTCTGGGGTGGATGTCTCATTGTTACAGAGGTTCCTCAGTGGTGGATGTCTCATTATTACAGGGGTCTCTCGTTGGTGGATGTCTCATTGTTACAGGGGTCTCTCGTTGGTGGATGTCTCATTGTTACAGGGGTCTCTCGTTGGTGGATGTCTCATTGTTACAGGGGTTCCTCAGTGGTGGATGTCTCATTGTTACATGGGTTCCTCAGTGGTGGATGTCTCATTGTTACAGGGGTTCCTCAGTGGTGGATGTCTCATTGTTACAGGGGTTCCTCAGTGGTGGATGTCTCATTGTTACAGGGGTTCCTCAGTGGTGGATGTCTCATTGTTACATGGGTTCCTCAGTGGTGGATGTCTCATTGTTACAGGGGTCTCTCGTTGGTGGATGTCTCATTGTTACAGGGGTTCCTCAGTGGTGGATGTCTCATTGTTACAGGAGTTTCTCAGTGGTGGATGTCTCATTGTTACAGGGGTTCCTCAGTGGTGGATGTCTCATTGTTACATGGGTTCCTCAGTGGTGGATGTCTCATTGTTACAGGGGTTCCTCAGTGGTGGATGTCTCATTGTTACATGGGTTCCTCAGTGGTGGATGTCTCATTGTTACAGGGGTCTCTCGTTGGTGGATGTCTCATTGTTACAGGGGTTCCTCAGTGGTGGATGTCTCATTGTTACAGGGGTTTCTCAGTGGTGGATGTCTCATTGTTACAGGGGTTCCTCAGTGGTGCATGTCTCATTGTTACAGGGGTTCCTCAGTGGTGGATGTCTCATTGTTACAGGGGTCTCTCAGTGGTGGATGTCTCATTGTTACAGGGGTCTCTCGTTGGTGGATGTCTCATTGTTACAGGGGTTCCTCAGTGGTGGATGTCTCATTGTTACATGGGTTCCTCAGTGGTGGATGTCTCATTGTTACAGGGGTTTCTCAGTGGTGGATGTCTCATTGTTACATGGGTTCCTCAGTGGTGCATGTCTCATTGTTACAGGGGTTCCTCAGTGGTGGATGTCTCATTGTTACAGGGGTCTCTCAGTGGTGGATGTCTCATTGTTACAGGGGTCTCTCGTTGGTGGATGTCTCATTGTTACAGGGGTTCCTCAGTGGTGGATGTCTCATTGTTACATTGGTTCCTCAGTGGTGGATGTCTCATTGTTACAGGGGTCTCTCGTTGGTGGATGTCTCATTGTTACAGGGGTTTCTCAGTGGTGGATGTCTCATTGTTACAGGGGTTTCTCAGTGGTGGATGTCTCATTGTTACAGGGGTCTCTCGTTGGTGGATGTCTCATTGTTACAGGGGTTCCTCAGTGGTGGATGTCTCATTGTTACATTGGTTCCTCAGTGGTGGATGTCTCATTGTTACAGGGGTTTCTCAGTGGTGGATGTCTCATTGTTACAGGGGTCTCTCGTTGGTGGATGTCTCATTGTTACAGGGGTTTCTCAGTGGTGGATGTCTCATTGTTACAGGGGTTCCTCAGTGGTGGATGTCTCATTGTTACAGGGGTCTCTCGTTGGTGGATGTCTCATTGTTACAGGGGTTTCTCAGTGGTGGATGTCTCATTGTTACAGGGGTTCCTCAGTGGTGGATGTCTCATTGTTACATTGGTTCCTCAGTGGTGGATGTCTCATTGTTACAGGGGTCTCTCGTTGGTGGATGTCTCATTGTTACAGGGGTCTCTCGTTGGTGGATGTCTCATTGTTACAGGGGTTCCTCAGTGGTGGATGTCTCATTGTTACAGGGGTCTCTCGTTGGTGGATGTCTCATTGTTACAGGGGTCTCTCTGGGGTGGATGTCTCTGTGCTGACCACACATCATGAGGATACTGAGGTCTGGCAGCAGTCTGTCTATTGTGTAACTATTGACTGTTCCCTGCAGACACTGTTTCTGGGGAAGGGGCTGAACTTTCTACAGGTGAGTGGCTGTTGGGGATTTGTGCTCTCATTTCGATTGTATCTGGAGCTGAGCTGTCTCTGGGATTAGTGAGGGATATGTATTGTGAAAGGTGTGGGCTGTCTCTTGTGAGTGTGGAAAGATCTGGGCTGTCTTTTAAAATGGGCTGTGCTTTCTTTTTGCAAGAGGTGTCTAGAGGTGTGGTTCCTCTCTTGGTGTGGGCTGTCTCTTGCTGGGCTGTCTAGAGGTGTGGCTGTCTCTTGGTGTGGGCTGTCTCTTGCTGGGCTGTCTAGAGGTGGGGCTGTCTCTTGGTGTGGGCTGTCTCTTGCTGGGCTGTCTAGAGGTGGGGCTGTCTCTTGGTGTGGGCTGTCTCTTGCTGGGCTGTCTAGAGGTGGGGCTGTCTCTTGCTGGGCTGTCTAGAGGTGTGGCTGTCTCTTGGTGTGGGCTGTCTCTTGCTGGGCTGTCTAGAGGTGGGGCTGTCTCTTGCTGGGCTGTCTAGAGGTGGGGCTGTCTCTTGGTGTGGGCTGTCTCTTGCTGGGCTGTCTAGAGGTGGGGCTGTGTTTGGCTGGGATTTCATTGTCAGTTGGTTTTTTCAGTCTCTGTGGATGGAGGAGCAGCGCTGTGTATAGGTGAGTGCTACATTGTGTATATTGTGTGTATACATAGTATATCAGTGTGTGTATACATTGTGTATGGGAGTGTATACATTGTGTCCAGAGCGGGGCGGATATTGTGTGTTCATCGGAGGCTTCTTCCATTGTGTGTGGGATCAGATACAGGAGATCTGTGGACTCTGCTCATTGTCGGACACTTTGTTACCATTTTGATTGTAAATATTTATCTTGTTGTCTGTGTGGAATCAATGAGCAATGTTTCCATCGGGTTTATATACTGTGTATGATGTCACTGCATCGTGTGTATATATATATATATATATATATATATATATATATATATATATACTGTGTGTGTGATGTCACTCTATCGTGTATATACTGTGTGTGTGTGTATATAGTGTGTGTGTGTGTGTGTGTATATATACTGTGTGTGATGTCACTCTATCGTGTATATAGTGTGTGTGTATACATACTGTGTGTGTGTGTGTGTGTGTGTATAGAGTGTGTGTGTATATATACTGTGTGTGATGTCACTCTATCGTGTATATACTGTGTGTGATGTCGGTGTATTGTGTGTGTATACTGTGTGTGTGTGTGTATATAGAGTATGTGTGTGTATATATATATATATATATATATATATATATATATATATATATATATTGTGTGTGATGTCACTCTGTTGTGTATACTGTGTGTGTGATGTCACTATTGTGTATATAGTGTGTGTGTATACTGTGTGTGTATCTTGCGAGGGGAGGGTTGCTGAGTTGTGCCGCACACTGGCAATGCCAGGTCACGTGTCTGCTTGTGTCTCCTGTGTCCGGCCCCCACTCACCATGTGCCCCCTTCTTGCCCACAGGACTGAGGGGCTCCGCCGACCACCTGAGCTTTGATTCAGAGGTTACAGGACGCGCATGGCGCAGTGACCGTACCCACCATGGGCGGCCCGGACAGCTGGTTTCTTCTCACTGGGCTTCTGCTCGCAGGTAGGTCCTACTTCTGGGGTAAGCTGGGCATTATGGGGTTAAGGGCTGGGCTTGCTTAGATGCCAGCACTGACAGAGTTAATCATCTACTGGTTGGACATGTGCTTACTGGGAAGGCATAGTGCAGGTCTGGATGGTGAGATTCTGGCATAGGAGGGGTTAACACGGGGGTGCCCAGGTTCCTGGCAGAGGGTGGTGTACTGTCTACGTACTTGGTATAGACTGGTCTCGATAGCGGTCCCGGTGGTATTCTGTTTTGGTGCCGGACACTGCCATTACTGGCTGGCAGGGAAGAGAAGGGGTTAATGTGGCACACAACATTGGTTCTGTCACATCCCCCATACTGAGGGCATCACCTGGGGGGCATCACCTGGGGGACATCACCTGGGGGGCCTTCTGTGCCAATGCTGTGTATATACCCACCATATTCCCACAGCAGCCCAACTGATCATTCTGAGGCTTCACCTATCCTGATACATGACCCCTCACTGGTGGGATAGCCTGGTGCCCGTGTGACCCCCCCCCTCACTGGTGGGATAGCCTGGTGCCCGAGTGACCCCCCCCCTCACTGGTGGGATAGCCTGGTGCCCGAGTGACCCCCCCCTCACTGGTGGGATAGCCTGGTGCCTGTATGACCCCCTCACTGGTGGGATAGCCTGGTGCCTGTGTGACCCCCTCACTGGTGGGATAGCCTGGTGCCTGTGTGACCCCCTCACTGGTGGGATAGCCTGGTGCCTGTGTGACCCCCTCACTGGTGGGATAGCCTGGTGCCCATGTGACCCCCTCACTGGTGGGATAGCCTGGTACCCGTGTGACCCCTCACTGGTGGGATAGCCTGGTGCCCGTGTGACCCCCCCCCTCACTGGTGGGATAGCCTGGTGCCCGAGTGACCCCCCCCTCACTGGTGGGATAGCCTGGTACCCATGTGACCCCCTCACTGGTGGGATAGCCTGGTGCCCGTGTGACCCCTCACTGGTGGAATAGCCTGGTACCCATGTGACCCCCTCACTGGTGGGATAGCCTGGTGCCCGTGTGACCCCTCACTGGTGGGATAGCCTGGTGCCCGTGTGACCCCTCACTGGTGGGATAGCCTGGTGCCCGTGTGACCCCTCACTGGTGGGATAGCCTGGTGCCCGTGTGACCCCTCACTGGTGGGATAGCCTGGTGCCCGTGTGACCCCTCACTGGTGGGATAGCCTGGTGCCCGTGTGGCCCCTCACTGGTGGGATAGCCTGGTGCCCGTGTGACCCCCCCCCCTCACTGGTGGGATAGCCTGGTGCCTGTGTGGCCCCTCACTGGTGGGATAGCCTGGTGCCCGTGTGGCCCCTCACTGGTGGGATAGCCTGCTGCCCAAGTGACACCCCCCCCCCCCACTGGTGGGATAGCCTGGTGCCTGTGTGACCCCTCACTGGTGGGATAGCCTGGTACCCATGTGACCCCCTCACTGGTGGGATAGCCTGGTGCCCGTGTGACCCCTCACTGGTGGGATAGCCTGGTGCCTGTGTGACCCCCACACTGTATATATCGCGTGTATATAATTATATATGTACAGCTGGTATAACCTGGGCATCTCCTGTATATAATTATATATGTACAGCTGGTATAACCTGGGCATCTCCTGTATATAATTATATATGTACAGCTGCTATAACCCGGGCATCTCCTGTATATAATTATACATGTACAGCCGGTATAACCTGGGCATCTCCTGTATATAATTATATATGTACAGCTGGTATAACCTGGGCATCTCCTATATATAATTATATATGTACAGCCGGTATAACCTGGGCATCTCCTGTATATAATTATATATGTACAGCTGGTATAACCTGGGCATCTCCTGTATATAATTATATATGTACAGCTGGTATAACCTGGGCATCTCCTATATATAATTATACATGTACAGCTGGTATAACCTGGGCATCTCCTGTATATAATTATATATGTACAGCTGGTATAACCTGGGTATCTCCTGTATATAATTATATATGTACAGCCGGTATAACCTGGGCATCTCCTGTATATACTTATATATATATACAGCTGGTATAACCTGGGCTTTATCTTTCATATTCCCATGACTGCAGCGTTGTAGCAGATGGTGGTGGATGTTTGGCCACGTGACCTGTGGAGGGTGTTGGTGCGGAGCTTCCCTCTCCTCCGTCGCTGAGTGCTGGATTGAGCAGCTGCAGTTGGTGATAAATATTTAATGTGTCCTAATGTATAGCAGAGGCGGCGGGAGCATCCATGTAACGGGCTGGCGGAGATAATAATAAATAATAATAATAATAATTTTATTTATATAGCGCCAACATATTCTGCAGCGCTTTACAATTATAGAGGGGACTTATACAGACAATAGACATTACAGTATAACAGAAATCACAGATCAGACCAGATACAGGAGGAATGAGGGCCCCGATCACCAGATACAGGAGGAGCGAGGGCCCCGATCACCAGATACAGGAGGAGTGAGGGCCCCGATCACCAGATACAGGAGGAGTGAGGGCCCCGATCACCAGATACAGGAGGAGTGAGGGCCCCGATCACCAGATACAGGAGGAGTGAGGGCCCCGATCACCAGATACAGGAGGAGTGAGGGCCCCGATCACCAGATACAGGAGGAGCGAGGGCCCCGATCACCAGATACAGGAGGAGCGAGGGCCCCGATCACCAGATACAGGAGGAGTGAGGGCCCCGATCACCAGATACAGGAGGAGTGAGGGCCCCGATCACCAGATACAGGAGGAGTGAGGGCCCCGATCACCAGATACAGGAGGAGTGAGGGCCCCGATCACCAGATACAGGAGGAGTGAGGGCCCCGATCACCAGATACAGGAGGAGTGAGGGCCCCGATCACCAGATACAGGAGGAGTGAGGGCCCCGATCACCAGATACAGGAGGAGTGAGGGCCCCGATCACCAGATACAGGAGGAGTGAGGGCCCCGATCACCAGATACAGGAGGAGCGAGGGCCCCGATCACCAGATACAGGAGGAGTGAGGACCCCGATCACCAGATACAGGAGGAGTGAGGGCCCCGATCACCAGATACAGGAGGAGTGAGGGCCCCGATCACCAGATACAGGAGGAGTGAGGGCCCCGATCACCAGATACAGGAGGAGTGAGGGCCCCGATCACCAGATACAGGAGGAGCGAGGGCCCCGATCACCAGATACAGGAGGAGTGAGGGCCCCGATCACCAGATACAGGAGGAGTGAGGGCCCCGATCACCAGATACAGGAGGAGTGAGGGCCCCGATCACCAGATACAGGAGGAGCGAGGGCCCCGATCACCAGATACAGGAGGAGTGAGGACCCCGATCACCAGATACAGGAGGAGTGAGGGCCCCGATCACCAGATACAGGAGGAGTGAGGGCCCCGATCACCAGATACAGGAGGAGTGAGGGCCCCGATCACCAGATACAGGAGGAGTGAGGGCCCCGATCACCAGATACAGGAGGAGCGAGGGCCCCGATCACCAGATACAGGAGGAGCGAGGGCCCCGATCACCAGATACAGGAGGAGTGAGGGCCCCCGATCACCAGATACAGGAGGAGTGAGGGCCCCGATCACCAGATACAAGAGGAGTGAGGGCCCCGATCACCAGATACAGGAGGAGTGAGGGCCCCGATCACCAGATACATGAGGAGTGAGGGCCCCGATCACCAGATACAGGAGGAGTGAGGGCCCCGATCACCAGATACAGGAGGAGTGAGGGCCCCGATCACCAGATACAGGAGGAGTGAGGGCCCCGATCACCAGATACAGGAGGAGTGAGGGCCCCGATCACCAGATACAGGAGGAGTGAGGGCCCCGATCACCAGATACAGGAGGAGTGAGGGCCCCGATCACCAGATACAGGAGGAGCGAGGGCCCCGATCACCAGATACAGGAGGAGTGAGGACCCCGATCACCAGATACAGGAGGAGTGAGGGCCCCGATCACCAGATACAGGAGGAGTGAGGGCCCCGATCACCAGATACAGGAGGAGTGAGGGCCCCGATCACCAGATACAGGAGGAGTGAGGGCCCCGATCACCAGATACAGGAGGAGCGAGGGCCCCGATCACCAGATACAGGAGGAGTGAGGGCCCCGATCACCAGATACAGGAGGAGTGAGGGCCCCGATCACCAGATACAGGAGGAGTGAGGGCCCCGATCACCAGATACAGGAGGAGCGAGGGCCCCGATCACCAGATACAGGAGGAGTGAGGACCCCGATCACCAGATACAGGAGGAGTGAGGGCCCCGATCACCAGATACAGGAGGAGTGAGGGCCCCGATCACCAGATACAGGAGG
This sequence comes from Ranitomeya variabilis, assembly GCF_051348905.1. Lineage (NCBI taxonomy): Eukaryota > Metazoa > Chordata > Amphibia > Anura > Dendrobatidae > Ranitomeya > Ranitomeya variabilis. The sequence continues at coordinate 7,320,681 of NC_135234.1, forward strand.
AGTGAGGGCCCCGATCACCAGATACAGGAGGAGTGAGGGCCCCGATCACCAGATACAGGAGGAGCGAGGGCCCCGATCACCAGATACAGGAGGAGCGAGGGCCCCGATCACCAGATACAGGAGGAGCGAGGGCCCCGATCACCAGATACAAGAGGAGTGAGGGCCCCGATCACCAGATACAGGAGGAGCGAGGGCCCCGATCACCAGATACAGGAGGAGCGAGGGCCCCGATCACCAGATACAGGAGGAGTGAGGGCCCCGATCACCAGATACAGGAGGAGTGAGGGCCCCGATCACCAGATACAGGAGAAATGAGGGCCCCGATCACCAGATACAGGAGGAGTGAGGGCCCCGATCACCAGATACAGGAGGAGTGAGGGCCCCGATCACCAGATACAAGAGGAGTGAGGGCCCCGATCACCAGATACAGGAGAAATGAGGGCCCCGATCACCAGATACAGGAGGAGTGAGGGCCCCGATCACCAGATACAGGAGGAGTGAGGGCCCCGATCACCAGATACAGGAGGAGCGAGGGCCCCGATCACCAGATACAGGAGAAGCGAGGGCCCCGATCACCAGATACAGGAGGAGTGAGGGTCCCGATCACCAGATACAGGAGGAGCGAGGGCCCCGATCACCAGATACAGGAGGAGCGAGGGCCCCGATCACCAGATACAGGAGGAGTGAGGGCCCCGATCACCAGATACAGGAGGAGCGAGGGCCCCGATCACCAGATACAGGAGGAGCGAGGGCCCCGATCACCAGATACAGGAGGAGTGAGGGCCCCGATCACCAGATACAGGAGGAGTGAGGGCCCTGATCACCAGATACAGGAGGAGTGAGGGCCCCGATCACCAGATACAGGAGGAGTGAGGGCCCCGATCACCAGATACAGGAGGAGTGAGGACCCCGATCACCAGATACAGGAGGAGTGAGGGCCCGATCACCAGATACAGGAGGAGTGAGGGCTCCGATCACCAGATACAGGAGGAGTGAGGGCCCCGATCACCAGATACAGGAGAAGCGAGGGCCCCGATCACCAGATACAGGAGGAGTGAGGGCCCCGCTCACCAGATACAGGAGGAGTGAGGGCCCCGATCACCAGATACAGGAGAAGCGAGGGCCCCGATCACCAGATACAGGAGGAGTGAGGGCCCCGCTCACCAGATACAAGAGGAGTGAGGGCCCCGCTCACCAGATACAAGAGGAGTGAGGGCCCCGATCACCAGATACAGGAGGAGTGAGGGCCCCGATCACCAGATACAGGAGGAGTGAGGGCCCCGATCACCAGATACAGGAGGAGTGAGGGCCCCGATCACCAGATACAGGAGGAGTGAGGGCCCCGATCACCAGATACAGGAGGAGTGAGGGCCCCGATCACCAGATACAGGAGGAGTGAGGGCCCCGATCACCAGATACAGGAGGAGTGAGGGCCCCGATCACCAGATACAGGAGGAGTGAGGGCCCCGATCACCAGATACAGGAGGAGCGAGGGCCCCGATCACCAGATACAGGAGGAGCGAGGGCCCCGATCACCAGATACAGGAGGAGTGAGGGCCCCGATCACCAGATACAGGAGGAGTGAGGGCCCCGATCACCAGATACAGGAGGAGTGAGGGCCCCGATCACCAGATACAGGAGGAGTGAGGGCCCCGATCACCAGATACAGGAGGAGTGAGGGCCCCGATCACCAGATACAGGAGGAGTGAGGGCCCCGATCACCAGATACAGGAGGAGTGAGGGCCCCGATCACCAGATACAGGAGGAGCGAGGGCCCCGATCACCAGATACAGGAGGAGTGAGGGCCCCGATCACCAGATACAGGAGGAGCGAGGGCCCCGATCACCAGATACAGGAGGAGCGAGGGCCCCGATCACCAGATACAGGAGGAGCGAGGGCCCCGATCACCAGATACAGGAGGAGCGAGGGCCCCGATCACCAGATACAGGAGGAGCGAGGGCCCCGATCACCAGATACAGGAGGAGCGAGGGCCCCGATCACCAGATACAGGAGGAGCGAGGGCCCCGATCACCAGATACAGGAGGAGCGAGGGCCCCGATCACCAGATACAGGAGGAGCGAGGGCCCCGATCACCAGATACAGGAGGAGCGAGGGCCCCGATCACCAGATACAGGAGGAGCGAGGGCCCCGATCACCAGATACAGGAGGAGCGAGGGCCCCGATCACCAGATACAGGAGGAGCGAGGGCCCCGATCACCAGATACAGGAGGAGCGAGGGCCCCGATCACCAGATACAGGAGGAGCGAGGGCCCCGATCACCAGATACAGGAGGAGCGAGGGCCCCGATCACCAGATACAGGAGGAGCGAGGGCCCCGATCACCAGATACAGGAGGAGCGAGGGCCCCGATCACCAGATACAGGAGGAGCGAGGGCCCCGATCACCAGATACAGGAGGAGCGAGGGCCCTGCTGCTCGTAAGGTACAATCTATGAGGAAAAGGGGAGACATGAGAGGGGGATGGTAACAATGGCTTGTGTGATTGTTGGCGGATTACACGGCGGCGGATGTCTGTGGCTCTGGAGCGTGATATGGCTGTATGTAAGGCTACTTTCACACTAGCGTCGTACGACGAATTGCGTCGTTGCGACGTACCGACGCAAGCAGTGAAAGCGCCGCACAACGGGGGCAGCGGATGCTGTTTTTCAACGCATCCGCTGCCCCTTTGTGATGAGCGGCGAGGCGGGGGCGGAGTTCCTGTAGCGCTTGCGCGGTCTGAAAAGACGGTCTCGACGCACCAAAGAACGTTACATGCAACGTTTTTTGGTGGTGACAGACCGACGCAACCGCACGACGGTTGCGACGTGTGGCAATGCGTCGCACTGCGTCGCTAATGCAAGTCTATGGAGAAAAAACGCATCCTGCAAGCACTTTTGCAGGATGCGTTTTTTCTACAAAACGACGCATAGTGACGCAGTGCACGACGCTAGTGTGACAGTAGCCTTAATTAATGTCTTACTCTGATTCCCATGGCGCCCACCTTGGCTGCTGTCATGTTGCTGTCTTTCCTTGCCCACCATCACCTGCCACGATGCAGCTGCCTCTGCCTGCCCACCCTCACCTGCCACGATGCTGCTGCCTCTGCCTGCTCACCCTCACCTGCCACCATGCTGCCGCCTCTGCCTGCCCACTCTCGTCTGCCGCCATGCAGCCGCCTCTGCCTGCCCACCCTCACCTGCCACGATGCTGCTGCCTCTGCCTGCCCACCCTAACCTGCCACCATGCTGCCGCCTCTGCCTGCCCACCCTCACCTGCCACCATGCTGCCACCTCTGCCTGCTCACCCTCACCTGCCACGATGCTGCTGCCTCTGCCTGCCCACCCTAACCTGCCACCATGCTGCCGCCTCTGCCTGCCTGCCCACCCTCACCTGCCACGATGCTGCCGCCTCTGCCTGCCCACCCTCACCTGCCACGATGCTGCCGCCTCTGCCTGCTCACTCTCACCTGCCACCATGCTGCCGCCTCTGCCTGCCCACTCTCGCCTGCCGCCATGCAGACACCTCCACCTGTAATCTGATCCTGGCTCGACATCCTGCCTGAGCGCACGCACCGCCGCTCTTGGATTGTTCTAGTGAACGCGGCACCAGAACAATCCACCAGAGGAAGGTTTGGCTGCGCAGTGGCAGCAGCGCTATGGTGGCTGCCACCATCCCCTCCTCCACCCTCAGTCTTTCGGATAAAATCACATTACCTATTAGTGTCTGAGATCCTCGCTGCTATGACGCGGGTGCTCGGTGTTACCATGGTGACGGCTGACGGTTCCCCCGGCACCGGGTTCTGATCCGTGTTTGTTGTGCGAGATGTTTAATAATAACGCTCAGAAGTTGTGGATTAAAGCCGCGCTCGCCGCGGGGTCTGGTGTGCTGACTCCTCATATGGCGTTACGTAACTGCGCCTAATATTACCCCACGGACCCCCGTACGGTGGAGGCGCAGCGGTGTGACTGGCGATAATCACAGGGCTTATATCACACAGGCAGCTATTGATATTCATGTCCTCCCACAATCCCCTGCTGCGAGGACTGAAGCTGAGTGATTACAGCTCTGAGGCTCTATCAGCAGCCCACGAGGAGATGCTATGGAAAGTCCAAAGGGTGAGGATTCAGTGAAAGTTCCCACATGGGGACGGTGTGTATCTGAGTGTATCTCCAGGACATGGGTGTGTAGTCTCAGTGATGGCAGTGTGAGCACTCTGACCCTGGGGCGAGGATGGCCAATGAGTCGCTGGTTTACTCATTCGTGGTAGAACTGGTCTGACTGCTGAGTAACTGGAAGTATCCGGTGACCTGTCACTACCGAGATCCCTCATATCCGCAGTGCCGTGCTCTGCTTCCTCATATGTTCAGGTTCTCCATGTCAGATCTCACCTGTCACGTTCTGGTTCCTGTGTCCTAACTTATCCCTCTCAGCTACTGGTTCTGTGTCCTACCTCACCCCACAGGTTCTGGTTCTCTGTCAAATCTCACCCCCTTCCCCAACAGATTCTGGCTCCTCATGTCATATCTCATGGCTCCTCTCAGGTTCTGGTTCTTCATATCCTATCTCAGCCCTCACGTTCTGGTTTCCCGTATCATATCTTGATCCTCTTAAAGTTCTTGCTCCTCATGTTACATTTCGCTCACCTCAGGTTCTGGCTCCTCGTAACATATCTCACCCCCAGAGATTTGTGTTTTCTCTGTCCTATCTTGCCTCCTCCCCTTCAGATTATGGCTCCTCATGTCATATCTCAATTCCCCCCCTCCTCAGGTTTTTGTTCTCGGTCATGCCTCACCCCCCTTACATTCTGGCTCCTTGTATCATATCTCGCCCTCTCAGGTTCTGGTTCTTTCTGTTATCTCTCGCCCTCTCAGGTTCTGGTTCTTTCAGTTATTTCTTGCCTCTCGCCCTCTGGGGTTCTGGTTCTTTCTGTCATATCTCACTCTCTCAGGATTTGGTTCTTTCTGTTATCTCTCGCTGTCACGGGTTCTGGTAGTTTCTGTCATTTCTCGCCCTCATGGGTTCTGGTTCTTTCTGTCATATCTCGCCCTCATGGGTTCTGGTTCTTTCTGTCATATCTCGCCCTCATGGGTTCCGGTTCTTTCTGTCATATCTCGCCCTCATGGGTTCTGGTTCTTTCTGTCATATCTCGCCCTCATGGGTTCTGGTTCTTTCTGTCATATCTCGCCCTCATGGGTTCCGGTTCTTTCTGTCATATCTCGACCTCTTGGGTTCTGGTTCTTTCTGTCATATCTCGCCCGCTCGGGTTTTGGTTCTTTCTGTCATATCTCGGGTTCTGGTTCTCTGTGTCCGCTAGTACAGATAATAAGGATAAGCGGCATACATGGAGGATCTTGTGAATGGTGTTTACCACGTGCACCGTAAGGACAGATTTTTGATAATTAGTACATGATACTATGGACATGTCTCTGTGTGACAGGCTATATGGTTGCTCAGTGGTCAGAAATGTGGCCTCTGTGTCCTGGACTAAAATCTGAGCAGTGTCTGTGTTGTCACTTCAGTACAGCGCGGTGGGACATGGTGGCCTCAGCTCCTCCTGGAGACGCTGGTCCTTGACCTTGATGTATTGTTGCCCCCTCCTCCCGGCCTCTCACATCCAGCTGTCAGGGTGGGGGAGGTGCATGGGGGGGGGGGGGCATTCACCAATCTCCACAGAATCCATGTCCTTCTGCGTCTGAGGTGTATGCTACGTCATATGGGGCCGTCACTCCACACACGGCATATACAGGGTCATGTATGATCCGTGACCCCACACTCGGTGTTTACAGGATCATATATGATCATCACCCCACACATAGCATATACAGGGTCATGTAGTCATGTATGATCACCACGCCACACACGGCATATGCAGGGTCATGTATGATCTCTGACCCCATACACAGCATATACAGGGTCCTGTATGATCATCACTCCACATATAGCATATACAGCATCATGTATGATCCGTGACCCCACACAGGATCATATATGATCATCACCACACATAGCATATAAAGGTTTATGTATGATCACCACGCCACACATGGCGTATACAAGATTATGTATGATCTCTGACTCCATACACAGCATATACAGCATCATGTATGATCCGTGACCCCACACACAGTGTTTACAGGATCATATATGATCATCACTCCACACACAGCATATAAAGGCTTATGTATGATCAGTGACCCCACACACGGCATATGCAGGGGTCAAATATGATCACTCCACACTCAGCTTATAAAGGGTCATGTATGATCAGTGACCCCACACACGGCATATGCAGGGGTCAAATATGATCACACTCGGCTTATAAAGGGTCATGCATGATCAGTGACCCCACACACGGCATATACAGGGGTCATGTATGATCCGTGACCCCACACACTTCATATACAGGGGTCATGTATGATCCGTGACCCCACACACTTCATATACAGGGGTCATGTATGATCTGTGACCCCACACACAGAGTACAGGGTCATATATGATCATCACTGCCCACACAGCATATACAGTGTGGTGACACAAGGGCCAGTGGGTGCACTAGTCCACTGGCTCAAACCACATGGACTAGGGATTGTCCCACTGAACGCCTGCTCTCCTTTCCCCGTGGACGTAACACTACTCAGACAACACAGGGTGAAGGTAAAACAGTGTGGCAATGCTTTATTGAACCACAAAACAGCAAATGACACATAGAACAGTCCCAGCAAAATACCCCGAAATGGTGCACATTTAGGGTCTCATCCTTCCGCTGACTCGCCGGGATAATGGCAGCTGTTACTTCAGAGCTTCCAGGGCCGACTACCCCACCTGTGATACACACACACACACACACACAGAGGAGGTAACGACAAGTATAGGAAGGTGACAGTAGATTGAGGTACAAGGCCAGGTGACTGGAAGGTCACAACCTGGCTTCTCCGAACATCTCTATGGAGCTAGGTGACCGATGGGTCCAAATCCTGACTACCCCAAACGTATCCATGAATGATGGTGATCAGTGATGGTCAATGGAGCAGATCTGTATTTTTTCAGCTGGGGCCGAGGTCCCCTAAGCTGGCATCCTGTAGAATGTCAAATCTGTGTCTCTCATAATGGAGCAATGATCTGTAGAGTGTTCCTGTCTGTGGTTTTGTAAAGAGTCTTTGGATCTCTGGATCTCTTGGATGTCTGGATGTATATTGTTAGAAGCATATCCCACTTATATAGCTCACAACTGTTGTCCTTCAAGCCAGCATTCAGAGGTCAAGAGGAAAATGTGATGAGGTTAACTGGCATTGTTTGACTGTTTAATCAATTTGCATAGTTTTTACTCCTCTGTTTTGAAAGTCAATAAGCCACAAGACCCACACAATGGTCATTCAACATATCAAGCAAACATCCATTGTTCAATGACCCTGCATCCCTGTCTTGCAAAGAGAGCCGACAATAAGCTGTAGGATATGAGGCAAACGTTAGCCATGCAAAAATATCAAAATCAATGTTTAAGACTCATGACAACAGTGTATGGTTCTTGACCAAATAAAGAACGAATGCATAAATTCAAAAGTCAACATGTAGATAAGTCTGTGCCTCCTGGATCACTGAAAATAGACGTCTGGTTAATTAAGAGGCAATGCTGTGTGAGTACATACAGGATCATATATGATCTATGACCCCATACACGGTCTATACAAGGTCATATATGATCCGTGACCCCACCTACGGCATATACAGGCTCATGTATAATCCGTGACCCCACCTACGGCATATACAGGGTCATGTGTGATCCGTGACCCCACCTACGGCATATACAGGGTCATATGATCCGTGACCCCACCTACAGCATATACAGGCTCATGTATAGTCCATGACCCCACCTACGGCATATACAGGCTCATGTATAATCCGTGACCCCACCTACGGCATATACAGGGTCATGTGTGATCCGTGACTCCACCTACGGCATATACAGGGTCATATGATCCGTGACCCCACCTACAGCATATACAGGCTCATGTATAGTCCATGACCCCACCTACGGCATATACAGGGTCATGTATGATCTGTGACCCCATACATGGCGTATACAGGGTCATATATGATCCATGACCCCACAAACTGCATTTACAGGGTCATATGATCTGTGACTCCATACATGGTGTATTCAGGGTCATATATAGTATGATTTGTGACCCCCCCACCTACTGCATATACAGGGTCATATGATCTGTGACCTCATACAGGGTCATATATGATCCCTGACCCCACACACGGCCTATAGAAGCTCATGTATGACCCGTGACCCCTGGCCCCCTCTTGGCTCCACCCTTCCTTCTGGCACTTGCTGGCATCCTGGCACTGCGGAGCTGTCTGTTGTGTGGGCAGAGTATTAATGTGCCAGGAAATGAAATGTGATTTAGGCTTCATCCTACACAGCAGAGAACGGGGTGGCGGAGAGACGTTGGCGGAATATTTACTGTAAATGATTGGCACCTGGCACCGGATGTAATTCTCCATGTTGTCTTCCTGACAGGTGTCTCCTGGGCTCAGCGGGAGGTGACCATCCAGCAGGGGCCCCTGTACCGCACCGTGGGCTCCGACGTTACCATCTGGTGTAAGGTCAGTGGCTACCAGGGCCCCTCCGAGCAGAACTTCCAGTTCTCCATCTACCTGCCGACTTCCCCGGACAGGGAGGTCCAGATCGTGAGCACCAAAGACCCCGGCTTCTCCTATGCCATCTACAGCTCGCGCGTCAGCCGTGGGGACATCTCCATAGAGAGGCTGGCGGGCGATCACACTGTCCTCCACATCCGCCAGCTGCAGGAACGGGACGCGGGAGAGTACGAGTGTCACACGCCCAACACCGACCCACAGTTCTACGGCAGCTACAGCGCCAAAGTCAACCTGAAGGGTAAGAACTGATGGCGGTGCTCAGTACCGGATAGTCATGGGCTCTGCCGTCCGCCTGCACCAGGGGCTCCGCGCCGCCTGCCTGGCGTACCGCTAATGGCAGCTGTGTCTCCTGACGTCCGGCTATTGATTGCGGTTTCCTCCATCCTCCGCTCGCTCCACACAAATACATTTCTCCTTAACTAATCATAAGGCGTGGAGCGGCCGGAGCACCGGGCGCAGGAGGCGGTAATCCCAGCAGAAGTAATTAGGATCCATTAGTTGGGGTGTCGGGGGGCTACAGGTCATCCAGTAAATATGAGCTGTGTAAGTGTCGCTGCCCCCATCCCGCAGGCTACACGTGGGGACCCCTCTGCTTTCCCAGCTGCCACATGAATAGTTAATGGGACATTTTCTGGAACACTTCCCACCCCGGCAGCGGCTTTTAGAGACAAGCTCGGGGGACTCTGGTGTAAGGTAGGAGCCGCAGGGGGCAGACGGCGACAGCTGGAGCCGACCAGACGGAAGAGACCCTTCAGGATAATGCAGGTGGCAGCACCAGTGCCCACGACTGCTGCTCTTACACCAGGACGCCGGGGCTGAAGGGAGCGGCTAGATCTCTGCAGCCATTACAGGGGCATGCAATATTAATAACTGTATCATGGAAGGTTCTGGAATATTCTATTACTCAGCCTCCGTTCATCACCAGCTCGAGATCTATCATTGATGTCAGTCATTGTGTATACCCAGAGGATGGAAACCGGCCCCGACCTCGTCCTGCTCACACAGCAGAGGGCTGCTCACAATGGTGGCTGCTCACACAGCACAGGGCTGCTCACAATGGTGGCTGCTCACACAGCAGAGGGCTGCTCACAATAGTGGCTGCTCACACAGCAGAGGGCTGCTCACAATGGTGGCTGCTCACACAGCAGAGGGCTGCTCACAATGGTGGCTGCTCTGCACAATCCCCTGTGAGCCAAGAGCAGTAATGCTGCAATGTATCCAGGCTGATAGTGTCTCCTCCAAGACCCCCTCCACGGAACCTCCCCTCCTCTGTGCCCTCTCCCCCATCACCTCCCCTCCTCTGTGCCCTCTCCCCCATCACCTCCCCACCTCTGTGCCCTCTCCCCCATCACCTCCCCTCCTCTGTGCCCTCTCCCCCATCACCTCCCCACCTCTGTGCCCTCTCCCCCATCACCTCCCCTCCTCTGTGCCCTCTCCCCCATCACCTCCCCTCCTCTGTGCCCTCTCCCCCATCACCTCCCCTCCTCCGCCCTCTCCCCCATCACCTCCCCTCCTCTGTGCCCTCTCCCCCATCACCTCCCCACCTCTGTGCCCTCTCCCCCATCACCTCCCCTCCTCTGTGCCCTCTCCCCCATCACCTCCCCACCTCTGTGCCCTCTCCCCCATCACCTCCCCTCCTCTGTGCCCTCTCCCCCATCACCTCCCCACCTCTGTGCCCTCTCCCCCATCACCTCCCCTCCTCCGCCCTCTCCCCCATCACCTCCCCTCCTCTGTGCCCTCTCCCCCATCACCTCCCCACCTCTGTGCCCTCTCCCCCATCACCTCCCCTCCTCCGCCCTCTCCCCCATCACCTCCCCTCCTCTGTGCCCTCTCCCCCATCACCTTACCTCCTCTGTGCCCTCTCCCCATCACCTTCCCTCCTCCGGTTATTTCTTTACCCCCATCACCTTCCCTCTGTACCCTCTCCCCCATCACCTTCCCTCCTCTGTACCCTCTCCCCCATCACCTTCCCTCCTCTGTACCCTCTCCCCCATCACCTTCCCTCCTCTGTACCCTCTCCCCCATCACCTTCCCTCCTCTGTACCCTCTCCCCCATCACCTTACCTCCTCTGTGCCCTCTCCCCCATCACCTTACCTCCTCTGTGCCCACTCCCCCATCACCTTCCCTCCTCCGGTTATTTCTTTACCCCCATCACCTTCCCTCTGTACCCTCTCCCCCATCACCTTCCCTCCTCTGTACCCTCTCCCCCATCACCTTCCCTCCTCTGTACCCTCTCCCCCATCACCTTACCTCCTCTGTACCCTCTCCCCCATCACCTTACCTCCTCTGTACCCTCTCCCCCATCACCTTACCTCCTCTGTGCCCTCTCCCCATCACTTTCCCTCCTCCGTTCTCTCTCCCCATCACCTTCCCTCCTCTATGCCCTCTCCCCCATCACCTTCCCTCCTCCGGTTATTTCTATACCACCATCACCCGCCCCCACACACAAACGCTCGGCTTTATTAAATGAAGATGGATCGGCGAGGCTGGAACATGAGATTACGTCGTCTTATCCTCCGCTGCAGTCCCCCTCCCCCGCCATAGTCCAGACCCATACACGGCTAGTGAGTGTCCATCGATATTCCTGATACTCCCCATCTGCTACTCACAGTTCATTGTTATTCCTGATCTTCTGTACTTGTATGTGTAGCACAACCCAAGTGAAGTGTTCTCAATGAGGAGAGGGAAATAAGATTATCCCAGACACCTTGTATCCTCCTCCTCCTCGGGACCCCTCGCTGTCCTCTGTCATCTCCATCTCCTCCTCCTCCTCGGGACCCCTCGCTGTCCTCTGTCATCTTCTCCTCGGGACCCCTCGCTGTCCTCTGTCATCTCCTCCTTCTCCTCGGGACCCCTCGCTGTTCTGTCATCTCCTCCTCCTCGGGACCCCTCGCTGTTCTGTCATCTCCTCCTCCTCGGGACCCCTCGCTGTTCTGTCATCTCCTCCTCCTCGGGACCCCTCGCTGTCCACTGTCATCTCCTCCTCCTCGGGACCCCTTACTGTCCTCTGTCATCTCCTCCTCCTCGGGACCCCTCGCTGTCCTCTGTCATCTCCATCTCCTCCTCCTCCTCGGGACCCCTCGCTGTCCTCTGTCATCTCCTCCTTCTCCTCGGGACCCCTCGCTGTTCTGTCATCTCCTCCTCCTCCTCGGGACCCCTCGCTGTTCTGTCATCTCCTCCTCCTCGGGACCCCTCGCTGTCCACTGTCATCTCCTCCTCCTCGGGACCCCTCGCTGTCCTCTGTCATCTCCATCTCCTCCTCGGGACCCCTCGCTGTCCTCTGTCATCTCCATCTCCTCCTCGGGACCCCTCGCTGTCCTCTGTCATCTCCTCCTCCTCCTCGGGACCCCTCGCTGTCCTCTGTCATCTCCATCTCCTCCTCGGGACCCCTCGCTGTCCTCTGTCATCTCCTCCTCCTCCTCGGGACCCCTCGCTGTCCTCTGTCATCTCTTCCTCCTTCTCCTCGGGACCCTCGCTGTCCTCTGTCATCTCTTCCTCCTCCTCCTCGGGACCCCTCGCTGTCCTCTGTCATCTCTTCCTCGGGACCCCTCGCTGTCATCTCCTCCTTTTCGGGACCCCTCGCGGTCCTCCTATTACTGGGGAGTGATCGTTGAATGTCATCACTATGTTTCATAGGATGGATGGTTTTGTGGGTCATTCTCCCAGTTTTGGGGCGGTTCTGGTGGTCCCCATTATTTCCGGGCAGGTGTCGCTCTCCACACTGACCTCGCTGCTTCTGTTCGCAGTGATTCCTGACACGCTGCTCGTCTCGTCCTCGGCCCAGATGCTCCAGAAGGTGGAGGGCGGCTCTCTGCAGCTCTCGTGTGAGGTGTCGCACAGCACGGTCCAGCATGCCCATCTCTCAGTGTCCTGGTACCGCAAAGCCAGTGAGCAAACAGAAGAGGTCATTTCTCTGAGCCGGGACTTCGCCCTGGGCCCCGGCTCCTCCTACACCCAGCGCTTCTCGGTGGGGGACGTCCGGCTGGACAAGGTGGGGAACAGCACCTTCCGCCTCACCGTGCACAACCTGCAGCCGACAGACCAGGGCGAGTTCTACTGCCAAGGAACAGAGTGGATAGAGGACCCCGACGGATCCTGGTACGCTATGACCCGCAAGCGCTCCGAGGGGTCAGAGGTCATCATCCAGGCCACAGGTAAGAACTGCGAAACCCCTCAGCACACACGATATCTGGAGAGAACACCATCCGTAATCATGCTCGGCTCTAAATAATGGGCGGTGCTGACAACCTGTCGCCTGTATACAGGCTGGTTGTCAGTAGCAGTAGGTGCTGTGGTATACAGGATATATCTATCACCTGATCCATCTCTGTGCTGTAGATAAGGATTTCAATGTGCGGCTGGAGACGGACCGCCGTTCGTACAGCGCGGGAGAGAGCGCGGAGCTGCGCTGCATAATTGAGGCTCAGAACGCAGCGGATCGGATATTTGCGGTGTCCTGGGCCTTCAACAGCTCGTTAATCGCCAGTCTGAGCCCCGGCGGAGTGGCCACGCTCACGGGAGACTACAGCCAGCGAGAGAGTCAAGGAGAGCTGCGCGTGGCCCGGGACAGTGACAGCATCTTCTCACTGCGCATCTACCGGCTTCGCCCCGAAGACAGCGGCAAATACAACTGCAGAGTGACCGAGAGAGAGAGGTCGGCGTCTGGAGAGATGGTGGACCGCGACAGCAAGAGGCCCAAGAACATCCCCATCACTGTGTCCCTCCTGAGTAAGTTACCGCCACAGTCCACCTACCCTGACGCGGTCCCTGCGAGCGAACCGCTGCTACAGCCTTCAACCCCTGCGCGTGAGCCCTGGCCATGGCCCCCGCGAGTAAGCCCCTGCCATGACCCTGCGAGCGAGCCCCTGCCATGGCATCAGCCTCTGCGAGGAAGCCCCTGTGATAGTATCAACCCCTGCGAGCGAGACCCTGACATGGCCCCTGCGAGCACTCGCATCGGCCTCTGCGAGCAACCTATGGCCGTCGGCCTGAGCGAGCCCCTGCGAGCAAGCCCCTGGCTCGTAGCCCCACTCTCCTGTGGCCTGGTGTGATTCGAGGCCGGCTCTCTCAGCATTTTAGGCCAGTTCCTCATGGTTCTCCTCTCTTGCAGGGACTTCGGTGACGGTAACAGTGGTGGCGAATTCCAGCTCGGTCCTGGAGGGCTCTCGCGTCTTCCTGACTTGCCTGGTGGCCTCGCTGTATGGGCCGCAGAGCCGCATCTCCGCTTCGTGGCACCTCCAGGACTCGCAGAGCCGCCAGAGAGAGGTGATCCAGCAGGATCGGGACGGCGTGACCTGGGCAAGCCAGGTGTACAGAGAACGGGCCGCGACTGGAGGTCTGCGGATGGTGAGGTCCGGCTCCGACACCTTCACCCTAGAGCTGGAGAGCAGCCTGCACCAGGACGCCGGCTCATACGAGTGCCGCGTGACGGAATGGCTGCCGAGTTATGACGGAGACTGGCAGCGGCTGGGCGAGCGGTCCGCCAAGACCAGCGTGGATGTCACCGCCCTGGGTGAGTCACTGCAGCCTCTCCTCCAGTCACAGCTGCGGTTACTCCGCACACCCTCACAGCTGACATCTCGACGTGTGATAGGAGTTCGGACTGCAGCTCTGAGTGTGACTGCAGCGCTGGCGATGTCCCCTGGCGCAATGACGGCGAATCTCCGTTTTCACTGGTGTGGCTCCATGACGAGTGCCACGCCGATTGTGCCGTAATCTGACAGAGGACAATGAGTGTAAGTGACAGACGCGATTGAGTAACTGCGAGCAATGATGGCCCCCGAACTTCACTGACACTTGTCACCACCGCCATGTGACCGCCAATCGTGTGACTCGTGGCGATGGAGCACTAGTGTCAGCAGTAGAGTATTTCAGGAGAGGAGTGTGCTGCTCTTATAGGAAGTCGAAGACTAAGAGTTAAACCATAAAAGGTGCATGTGGCCACTGCAGCACAGAGTATTTCAGCACCCCACTGGCTTTTCCTGATTTTCACCTTCCTCTTCCTCCAGAGACTGGTTTTTCGGTCACGGCCATTTCCCGCACCCCAGGCGTCAGCTACTATGATTCCTTTGACCTTCAGTGTATCCTCAAGCCTCACTATCCGCCCTGGGTGGGCATCTCTGTGACCTGGCGATTCCAACCGGCCAGTGGCGGGGACACCCACGACCTGGTGACATTCAGCCGCTCCGGCGGGGTGCAGTGGGGAGAGCGAGCTGGAAACTTCCGGGGTCGGAGCATTGTGGAGAAAGCGGATTCCAGCCACAACGTGCGCCTGAGCGTGAGCCGGGCCAGCGAGTCCGAGGCCGGCAAGTACCAGTGTGTGGCCGAGCTGTGGAGGAGAGACTACAATGCCAGCTGGAGCCGCCTGGCAGAGAGGGCGTCCAACCTGCTGGAGATCCGAGTCCAGCGGCCAGGTGAGACTTCCGCCATCACACAGCAAGGGGGAGAGTGCGAGGGAGCCGGGCGCGGCATTCACCGTCAGACTGGTAAATCCAGATATACTCCCTCCGGTGACGGGAGAGAAGCCAAGCGCACAATACATGGGGGGTGACATCACTCACTCTGCTCCCTGTAACCACACACAGGTATCCTGCCCTCCATACACCGGGCAATGTACACTGCCCCCACAGCAACCAGCTGGGCGAATGACCTCTCCACCTTCTCTGTGCCACCCTACTGACCTCTCCCCCTCTCTGTGCCGCCCTACTGACCTCTCCTTCCTCTCTGTGCCGCCCTACCGACCTCTCCCCCTCTGTGCCTCCCTACTGACCACTACTCCCTCTCTGTGCCGCCCTACTGACCTCTCCCACCTTCACTGTGCCGCCCTACTGTCCTCTCCCCCCTTTCTGTGCCACTCTACTGACCCCTCCTCCCTCTGTGCTGCCTTACTGACCTCTCCCCACTTTTCTGTGCCACCCTACTGTCCTCACCCCCTCTCTGCGCCGCCCTACTGACCTCTCCCCCTTTCTGTGCCACCCTACTGACCTCTCCTCCCTCTCTGTGCTGGTCTACTATCCTCTCCCCCGTTCTGTGCCACCCTACTGACCTCTCCTCCCTCTCTGTGCTGCTCTACTATCCTCTCCCCCTTTCTGTGTGTGACTCTACTGACCTCTCCCCCTCTCTGTGCCGCCCTACTGACCTCTCCCCCTGTCTGTGCCGCCCTACTGACCTCTCCCCCTCTCTGTGCCGCCCTACTGACCTCTCCCCCTCTCTGTGCCGCCCTACTGACCTCTCCCCCTCTCTGTGCCGCCCTACTGACCTCTCCCCCTCTCTGTGCCGCCCTACTGACCTCTGGGCCCTCTCTGTGCTGCCCTACTGACCTCTCCCCCTCTCTGTGCCGCCCTACTGACCTCTTCCCCTTTCTGTGCCGCCCTACTGACCTCTCCCTTTCTGTGCCACCCTACTGACCTCTCCTCCCTCTCTGTGCCGCCCTAATGACCTCTCCCCCTCTCTGTGCCGCCCTACTGACCTCTCCCTCTCTGTACCATGCTACTACATCTCCCCCTTCTCTGTGCCGCCCTTTGCATCTCCCCCTCTTGGCGCAGCCCTTTCAGTCTCCCTCCCATTCACGATGCTGCCTATTGTGTCTCCCTCCCCCTTCTCTGTGCCAACCCTTTCATCTCCCCCTTTTCTGCACCGCACCTTGCATCTCCCCCTCTCGGCAGTTCGTGCACAGGCATCCAGCAATCGTGTTCCCCCTGAATGTCGCGATTCTGCCCTGTTATGTATTTGCTGCTCTGCCCCTGAGGAGACTTTCATGATTACAGATATGAAGGATAGGCCCCACCCAGGAGGAGAAGTCCCACCCTGATAGGTAAGCCCCACCCAGGAGGATGTTACATGCACTCCAAACTCGCTGTAAACTCAGCAGTGGGTGTCTAGTCTATACATCGCCCCTATGGGTTCCTCCTTCTGTGGGGTCTCATGATGGGGGGCTCTCGTGGTGGGTGGGGTCAGATTATATGGCGCTTGCTGCCTCATTTGCATATTCTCTCCTGTTGCATTCTGGTCCCGCTGACTCTCCGTAACATCAGGCGCAGTTCAGTTCTCTGTATTTTCTGATCCCTCTATTTCCGTGCTGTCCTCCGCCCGTACGCCCACTCCTCGGGACTCTGCCTGTGGTTTCCCTGGAAACGCGTATCTTAGTTACTGTTGCCTAGGAGGGAGGTGATGGCAGTCTGCGTGTCCCGGTATCTGTCGGGAAAAGAATAATTGGGATAACGGGAGTGAAGAGTCCGGAAGACGGAGTGATCAGCGGATGAGGAAGGGCGACCTCAGCATGGTCATCCCGGCCCTGCCTGCCCCCCCACACCTCAAGATCACCCTGACCCTGCCTGCGACCACCCCCCCACCGCAAGGTCACCCCAGTCCTGCCTGCCCTCCAGCGCCTCGAGATTGCGCCGATCAGCCTACCCCCCCCGCTGTGAGGTTGCCCCGGCCCTGCGGATGCCCGCCACATGAGTCTGTAGTGCAGTGAGGGTCAGTGGGTCGTATTTACAGATGTGGGGTCCTCACCGCTGTCTCTTGTCTTTCAGTGTCACGACTGCAGGTCAGTAAGGGGCAGCGCTCGGTGGCGGTGCTGGAGGGATCGGCGGTGACCCTTTCCTGTACCGTGCGGGCCCAGAGCAGCCCCGATGCCCGCTTCTCAGTGCTCTGGTTCGCTCAGGAGCCTTCGGGGACAGACGGAAAACTGATTGTGCGCAGCGGTACGGGCATGGAGTACGGCACTTATGCCGAGGAGGCGGATCTGAAGGATCGGCTGCAGCTGGAGGAACTGACCCCCGGTCACTACACCCTCACCCTGCTGGGGGCACGACAGGAGGACAGCGGAGACTACTACTGCCAGGTGGAGGAGTGGGTGCTGGACCCCAACCAGGCCTGGTACCAGCTGGCCAAGGACGCGTCCGGACTGACGGAGGTCAACGTGAAAATGCCAGGTGAGACACAGGTGTGGGCAGAGGTGTATGGGGAAGGTCGCATGCTAATCAGGGGAACTGGTACCAGGCAGCGGCTCCAGTCAGAGAGGTACACGGTGGGGGGGCACCAGTCAGAGAGGTACGAGGTGGTGGGCGCCAGTCAGAGAGGTACGAGGTGGTGGGCGCCAGTCAGAGAGGTACACGGTGGGGGGGCACCAGTCAGAGAGGTACACGGTGGGGGGGCACCAGTCAGAGAGGTACGAGGTGGTGGGCGCCAGTCAGAGAGGTACGAGGTGGTGGGCGCCAGTCAGAGGTACACGGTG
This sequence comes from Ranitomeya variabilis, assembly GCF_051348905.1. Classification (NCBI taxonomy): domain Eukaryota; kingdom Metazoa; phylum Chordata; class Amphibia; order Anura; family Dendrobatidae; genus Ranitomeya; species Ranitomeya variabilis. The sequence continues at coordinate 7,338,585 of NC_135234.1, forward strand.
GGGGGGCACCAGTCAAAGAGGTACGAGGTGGTGGGCGCCAGTCAGAGAGGTACACTGTGGGGGGGCACCAGTCAGAGAGGTACGAGGTGGTGGGCGCCAGTCAGAGAGGTACGAGGTGGTGGGCGCCAGTCAGAGAGGTACACGGTGGGGGGGGTACCAGTCAAAGAGGTACGAGGTGGTGGGCGCCAGTCGGAGAGGTATGAGGTGGGAGCGTCAGTCGGAGAGGTACGAGGTGGTGGGCGCCAGTTAGAGAGGTACACGGTGGGGGGGCACCAGTCAAAGAGGTACGAGGTGGTGGGCACCAGTCAGCGAGGTACACTGTGGGGGGGCACCAGTCAGAGAGGTACGAGGTGGTGGGCGCCAGTCAGAGAGGTACGAGGTGGTGGGCGCCAGTCAGAGAGGTACACTGTGGGGGGGCACCAGTCAGAGAGGTACGAGGTGGTGGGCGCCAGTCAGAGAGGTACGAGGTGGTGGGCGCCAGTTAGAGAGGTACACTGTGGGGGGGCACCAGTCAGAGAGGTACGAGGTGGTGGGCGCCAGTCAGAGAGGTACGTGGTGGTGGGCGCCAGTCAGAGAGGTACACGGTGGGGGGGCACCAGTCAAAGAGGTACGAGGTGGTGGGCACCAGTCAAAGAGGTACGAGGTGGGAGCGTCAGTCAGAGAGGTACGAGGTGGGGGGGCCCCCAGTCAGAGAGGTACGTGGGGGGCCCAAGTCGGAGAGGTACGAGGTGGGGGGGCCCCAGTCAGAGGTACGAGGTGGGGGGGCACCAATCAGAGGGACGAGGTGGGGGGGCCCAGTCAGAGAGGTACACGGTGGGGGGCGCCAGTCAGCAGCATACGATGTGTACGATATGGGGGGCGTCTGACTCGGGTGCTCCTCTCCTCCGCAGATGACAACCTCCAGGTGGACCCGCTCCCCCGGAATCTCTCCTCTCTGGAGGGAGACAGCTTCGCGGTGACGTGCCAGGTGCTGAACCGCAGCCGTCCGCAGTCGCGCCTGTCCCTGGAGTGGCTGGTGTGGCGGGCCGGGGAGCCGGAGCGGAGGACGGTGGCGCGGTTCTCCCCTGATGGGATGACTCTGCCCCCCGATGAGGATGAGGAGCGCGGGCGCTGGGAGCTGCCCAGCCGCCTCCATCTGTCCCAGCCATCGCCCGGGCTCTACGCGCTCACCCTGCAGCGGGCCGAGGAGCAGGACAGCGGGGCCTACAGCTGCCGGGTGCAGGAATGGCTGCAGGACCCCCGGGGACACTGGTATAAGCGGGCGGAGGAGCGCTCAGCCGCCACCTACGTCAGTGTGCGGCGCCCAGGTGAGCCCGCCGCCCCATCTGTTACATTGTAGCAGCCCCTCAGCTGTGAGGTCACTGACAGCTGCCGTCCATTATCGGTGATTACGATTAACCCCGTGTTGTCTCCCACAGACGCCGACCTGCAGCTGGACACCGCGCCCCAAAACGTCTCTGTGCTGGACGGCGGCCATTTCTCCCTGGACTGCACCATCCTGTCTCGCTCGGTGCCCGGCTCGCAGCTGGCTGTGTCCTGGTCATTCCTCAGCAGCAGCCGGGGACAAGGGGCCGAGGCCGTCCTGACCACTGACCGCTCCGGGGTGTGGAGCCCCCTCACCCCCCGCTGGGAGGGCCGCCTGCAGCAGATCCAGCTCTCACCCACCATGTACAAACTGAGGGTCCCGCAGGCCGGCGCGGCTGACACCGGCAACTACACCTGCTCCGTCCAGGAGTGGATGATGGGGCCCCGCGGGGACTGGTACCTGCTGGCACAGGACGAAAGCCTGGTGGGATGGGTCACCGTGCAGAGCAAGGGTAAGTGGCGGCCACCGAGGGAGGGCACGGGTCCGGCTGAGCATCCTCTTCCAGAGCTGCACTCAGGGCTTATGCTCCAGTCACCTCCAGAGCTGCACTCAGGGCTTATGCTCCAGTCACCTCCAGAGCTGCAGTCACTATTCTGCTGCTACATCGTGTCTTATCCTCCAGTCACCTTCCAAGCTGCCCTGTATTCTGGACACCGTCGTGTGAGTGTACATTTTTAGCTGGGTTGCTATGTGCTGACTCTCGGCGGTGGCAAGGGTTGTCAGCTCTGGATGTGACTGGAGTACAGCACACCTCCTCCGTGTGGTGCTGCGCTGCTGTCTGACCCGTGTACTTGCAGCTCTGGATGTGACTGGGGTACAGCACGCCTCCTCCACGTGGCGCTGCTGTCTGACGTGTGCTTGCAGCTCTGGGTGTGGCTAGAGTACAGCACGCCTCCTCCACGTGGTGCTGCGCTGAAGTCTGATCCGTGTGCTTGCAGCTCTGGATGTGGCTGGGGTACAGCACGCCTCCTCCGCGTGGCGCTGCGCTGCTGTCTGACCCGTGTGCTTGCAGCTCTGGGTGTGGCTGGAGTCCAGCACACCTCCTCCACGTGGCGCTGCGCTGCTGTCTGACCCCTGTACTTGCAGCTCTGGGTGTGGCTGGAGTACAGCACGCCTCCTCCGCGTGGCGCTGCGCTGCTGTCTGACCCCTGTGCTTGCAGCTCTGGATGTGGCTGGGGTACAGCACGCCTCCTCCACGTGGTGCTGTGCTGCTGTCTGACCCCTGTGCTTGCAGCTCTGGGTGTGGCTGGAGTCCAGCACGCCGCCTCCGCGTGGCGCTGCGCTGCTGTCTGACCCCTGTGCTTGCAGCTCTGGGTGTGGCTGGAGTACAGCACGACTCCTCCGCGTGGCGCTGCGCTGCTGTCTGACCTGTGTGCTTGCAGCTCTGGGTGTGGCTGGAGTCCAGCACGCCTCCTCCGCGTGGCGCTGCTGTCTGACCTGTGTGTTTGCAGCTCTAGGTGTGGCTGGAGTACAGCACGCCTAATCCGTGTGGCGCTGCGCTGCTGTCTGACCCCTGTGCTTGCAGCTCTGGATGTGGCTGGAGTACAGCACGCCTCCTCCGCGTGGCGCTGCGCTGCTGTCTGACCTGTGTGCTTGCAGCTCTGGGTGTGGCTGGAGTCCAGCATGCCGCCTCCGCGTGGCGCTGCGCTGCTGTCTGACCCCTTTGCTTGCAGCTCTGGATGTGGCTGGGGTACAGCACGCCTCCTCCGCATGGCGCTGCGCTGCTGTCTTACCTGTGTGTTTGCAGCTCTGGGTGTGGCTGGAGTACAGCACGCCTCCTCCGCATGGCGCTGTGCTGCTGTCTGACCTGTGTGTTTGCAGCTCTGGGGGTGGCTGGAGTCCAGCACGCCTCCTCCGCGTGGCGCTGCTGTCTGACCCCTGTGTTTGCAGCTCTGGGTGTGGCTGGAGTACAGCACGCCTCCTCCGCGTGGCGCTGCGCTGCTGTCTGACCCCTGTGTTTGCAGCTCTGGGTGTGGCTGGAGTCCAGCACGCCTCCTCCGCATGGCGCTGCGCTGCTGTCTGACATGTGTGTTTGCAGCTCTGGGTGTGGCTGGAGTACAGCACGCCTCCTCCGCGTGGCGCTGCGCTGCTGTCTGACCTGTGTGCTTGCAGCTCTGGGTGTGGCTGGAGTACAGCACGCCTCCTCCGCGTGGCGCTGCGCTGCTGTCTGACCCCTGTGCTTGCAGCTCTGGGTGTGGCTGGAGTACAGCACGCCTCCTCCGCGTGGCGCTGCGCTGCTGTCTGACCCGTGCTCTCTCTCCCGCAGAGTCCACGCTGCAGTCCTTCATCTGCGCCAATGACGCGCTCTTCTACCTGGTCTTCTTCTACCCCTTCCCCATCTTCGGCATCCTCATCATCACCATCCTCCTCGTCAGGTTCCGCAGCCGACCGTCCGGTAAGACGGGCGAGGGCAAGAACGGCGTGCCGCTGCTGTGGATCAAGGAGCCGCACCTGAACTACTCGCCCACCTGCCTGGAGCCGCCGGTGCTCAGCATCCACCCGGGCACCATTGACTAGAGCCGCGGTCCGGCTCCTGCAGCCACGCTCATCTCAGCCAAGGGGAACGTGGGCACGGCGAGCCAGGGGCATCTGTGCCGGCACCGGACCTCCCCTGGACTGCACCGCAGCTTTGTATATCTGCTCCGCCGACGATGCCCGCTGCTGCCCACAGGGCTTGTGCCACTTTCTGGGAGGGGGCGCTGGCACTGCCCCCTGCTCTGGCAGTGGGGGAAGGGTGGGCACGGACTCCAGCAGCAGGAGATTGTATCATTTCTATATGCATTTCACCCACCAGGACCGGTCTGTGGCCCCCAAGGGCCCCGGGACGCGCTGCTCTTCCTGCCTCTGGGTGGGTACAGACATGATGCCATTGTATGTGCCCGCTCTGCCCGTGGATGGTATTTTATACGTCTCGTTTTTAACCCTTGATATTTCTGTATGTTTCTATGTTGCACTGTTGGATTATGGGTCGGCGCTGGACCGTGGCGCCACGGAAGGACCGAACTTGTAATATTACACTCCAGGAGTGAAAGTGTTATTGGTGGGCATCAGGCGGTCAGGTAGCCCAGTCTTCCTCTCTGCGAGCCTGCGGGGCAGCCATCTTGAATCTGGTGGCGCAGGATGACTCAGGAATGGAACGCAGCGGTTGGATCGTGTACAGAGGCGCCCCCTGCTGGACTCCCGTCTTCCTTTTTATAAAATCCTGCTTCCTAAAGGACTGGAACCAAAACCTGAGAGCGACTGCTGCACGCTGCCACCGCTGCCACTGCCGCCCGTCTCCGCCAACTTGTGATACGTTGCACTGAGCTTGTTTTTTTATGATCTTTAATTGACAGTAAAGTCTGTGTTCTGTTATTTTCTCGTCTTAGTGATCACGGTGTGAGCGGGCAGTGCTGGGGCGATCAAGGAGTGAGCGGGGGTTAACGTGTGACCGCCATATGTAGAGCTGCTCCTACTCATCTGAGGCACCCCACATTTTACGGCCCCCCCCCCGTGAGGAGGTAACAACAAGCTTAGGAAGTGGGACAGTCTATTGATGTATGAGGCCAGGTGACCCGATTGTCAAAACCTGGATTCTCCGAACATCTCCATGGTTCAGTGACGGTCAGTGGAGCAGCTCTGTATTCCTTCAGTTGGAGCCATGATGCCATGCCTACAGTCACGTAGAGTGTTCCTGGCTCTGGTTCTATAAAGTGTCTCCTCTTGCAGAGGGATAGAAATCCCTTTTTATACTCACATCTGTAGTTCAGGTCATCATCCACCCGTCAGGTGGAGGTGGGATGAGTTTAACTCTCATTGTTGAGTATTTAGTCAATTTGCATAGTTCGTCTTTCTTTCCTGTTTAACAAGTTAGCAAACTATTATGACTTATACAATGGGTAATCAACTTATTAGCAAACATCTGTTGTTCAATTACCCTGCGTCCCTGTCCTCCAAAGACAGCAGACAATAATCTGCAGCCAACAACTACTCAAAAGTCAACATTGAAACAATAGGCTGTGTCTCCTGGCCTACTGATAATAAACGTCTGGATAGTTTAGATAGAATACGGTGTGGCCACATATCTCCCCCATCCTAATTAGGTGGACCCGATAGGCTTGCATATCATCCTTCTCCACTTATCGGGGACAGTCCATCAGCATGTCTTTAAGCAGAGACATGAATGTAAGAGGTTTCACCTTCGTGAGAAAGAAACTTTGTACCTTCCAGTGTCCTCAGTTTCCATGTCTTCCTTCAGAACAATTTATTTGCCATCCTTATGCACATCAGTCATCTCCAGCTTCTCTCATATGATCTTGTAGATCTTGCCAAATTCCCGCTGGGGGAGGATTCTGAGACTGGATCCTCCATATCCTCCCTCTGATCTTTGGCTTGACTGGGAAACTCCACGCGTAATCAACTCCTCTTTGTCTGCGGGCAATCAGTGTGTGTGAGGGCAGCGCCAGGGTGATGTGTGAGCGGGCAGTGTCACGGTGATGTGTGACCGCCATATGTAGTGCTGCTCCTCCTCATCTGTGGGTGATGTGTGAGCGGGCAGTATCACGGTGATGTGTGACCGCCATATGTAGTGCTGCTCCTCCTCGTCTGCGGGTGATGTGTGAGCGGACAGTATCATGGTGATGTGTGACCGCCATATGTAGTGCTGCTCCTCCTCGTCTGTGGGTGATGTGTGAGCGGGCAGTGTCACGGTGATGTGTGACCGCCATATGTAGTGCTGCTCCTCCTCGTCTGTGGGTGATGTGTGAGCGGGCAGTATCACGGTGATGTGTGACCGCCATATGTAGTGCTGCTCCTCCTCGTCTGCGGGTGATGTGTGACCGCCATATGTAGTGCTGCTCCTCCTCGTCTGTGGGTGATCACTGATGTCTTCCATTCTTTTTTCTTTACCCAGGATGAGTCTCACACTGGAAAGAAAGAATATCTACAGCTTCAGCTCCCCCTCTGTTTATATCTGTATAAAATAATTCACCCAGGTTATACCGGCTGTGCATATCTAATTATATACAGGAGATGCCCAAGTTATACCAGCTATACATATATAATTATATACAGGAGATGCCCAGGTTATACCAGCTATACATATATAATTATATACAGGAGACGCCCAGGTTATACCGGCTGTACATATATAATTATATACAGGAGATGCCCAGGTTATACCAGCTGTACATATATAATTATATACAGGAGATGCCCAAGTTATACCGGCTGTACATATATAATTATATACAGGAGATGCCCAGGTTATACCAGCTGTACGTATATAATTATATACAGGAGATGCCCAAGTTATACCGGCTGTACATATATAATTATATACAGGAGATGCCCAGGTTATACCAGCTGTACGTATATAATTATATACAGGAGACGCCCAGGTTATACCGGCTGTACATATATAATTATATACAGGAGATGCCCAGGTTATACCGGCTGTACATATATAATTATATACAGGAGATGCCCAGGTTATACCAGCTGTGCATACATAACTATATACAGGAGATGCCCAGGCTATACCGGCTGTGCATATATAATTATATACAGGAGATGCCCAGGTTATACCGGTTGTGTATATATAATTATATACAGGAGATGCCCAGGTTATACCGGCTGTACATATATAATTATATACAGGAGATGCCCAGGTTATACCGGTTGTGTATATATAATTATATACAGGAGATGCCCAGGTTATACCGGCTGTACATATATAATTATATACAGGAGATGCCCAGGTTATACCGGCTCTACATGTATAATTATATAAAGGAGATGCCCAGGTTATACCGGCTGTAGATACAGTGAAATAAATATGTATTTGATCCCTTGCTGATTTTTTAAGTTTGCCCACTGACAGACCTGAACAGTCTATAATTTTAAGGGTCGGTTAATTTTGACATTGAGAGATAGAATATCAGAAGTAAAATCTAGAAAATCACATTGTATAAATTATATAACTTTATTTGCATTGAGAAATAAGTATTTGATCCCTCTGGCAAACAAGATGTGAAGAAACCAGATTATATCTTAATTACCCAGAAGACTATGTTTAGCAAACCAAGAAGAATTGACTTTTTATCTGTATGTTGGATTTTGGATTTAAGTGTTGATTTCTGGTGGTCAAGAAAACAGACTTTCGTTTGTGTAAAGGTACCTTCACACGAAACGACGCTGCAGCGATAGCGACAACGATGCCGATCGCTGCAGCGTCGCTGTTTGATCGCTGGAGAGCTGTCACACAGACCGCTCTCCAGCGACCAACGATGCCGAGGTCCCCGGGTAACCAGGGTAAACATCGGGTTGCTAAGTGCAGGGCCGCGCTTAGTAACCCGATGTTTACCCTGGTTACCAGTGTAAAATGTAAAAAAACAAACAGTACATACTTACATTCGCGTCCCCCGGCGTCCGCTTCCTGCACTGACTGGCTGACTGAGCGCCGGCAGTAGCAGGGCACAGCGGTGACGTCACTGTTGTGCTTTCACTTTCACTTTGCGGCGCTCAGTCAGTGTGGGAAGCAGACGGCGGGAGATGCGAATGTAAGTATGTACTGTTTGTTTTTTTTACATTTTACACTGGTAACCAGGGTAAACATCGGGTTACTAATCGCGGCCCTGCACTTAGTAACCCGATGTTTACCCTGGTTACCAGTGTAAAATATCGCTGGCATCGTTGCTTTTGGTGTCAAACACAACGATACACGGCGATCGGACGACCAAATAAAGTTCTGAACTTTATTCAGCGACCAGCGACATCACAGCAGGATCCTGATCGCTGCTGCGTGTCACACTCAATGATATCGCTAGCCAGGACGCTGCAACGTCACGGATCGCTAGCGATATCGTTACAAAGTCGTTTCGTGTGAAGGTACCTTAAGCCTATGATATTGACTTGTAAGCTGATATTTCATATAACACAGTGTGCGCTTATCTTTGGTGACTATTGAGGTTTACTAATTGTGCATTGTATTATGGATCCAGTTTGCTGAGTTCAAAAGCAGAGCAGGAAAGACTATGCGGCAGCTCTTGTATCATGCTTGTCCTCCGGTGTTCATGCGACTGCTCTTGCATCATGTATGGCCTCCGGTTTTCATGCGGCTGCTCTTGCATCATATTTGGCCTCCGGTTTTCAAGCCGCTGCTCACCTTGTATCATTCTTGTCCTCCGGTTTTCATGTGGTTGCTCTTTTATCATGTATGGCCTCCGGTTTTCATGCGGCTGCTCACCTTGTATCATGCTTGTCCTCCGGTGTTCATGCGACTGCTCTTGCATCATGTATGGCCTCCGGTTTTCATGCGGCTGCTCTTGCATCATATTTGGCCTCCGGTTTTCAAGCCGCTGCTCACCTTGTATCATTCTTGTCCTCCGGTTTTCATGTGGTTGCTCTTTTATCATGTATGGCCTCCGGTTTTCATGCGGCTGCTCACCTTGTATCATGCTTGTCCTCCGGTGTTCATGCGACTGCTCTTGCATCATGTATGGCCTCTGGTTTTCATGTGACTGCTCTAGTATCATGTATGGCCTCTGTTTTTCATGCGACTGCTCTTGCATCATGTATGGCCTCCGGTTTTCATGTGACTGCTCTTGCATCATGTATGGCCTCCAATTTTCATGCGGCTGCTCTTGCATCATGTATGGCCTCTGATTTTCATGCTACTGCCTTGAATCAAGCTTGGCCTCCGATTTCATGCAGCTGCTCGCCATGTATCTTGTTTGGCCTCTTGTTTTCATGCGGCAGATAGCTGCTCCTGATTATCACCTCTCCACGCTCAGTTGTGTTTTACAGCCCTTTTTCTGTATGTCAGTGGTGGCAGATATCGAGTGTGCACTGACTATCAGGATGTCCGTGATCTTTTCCGTCCTTGTACCTGAGATCTGGGTATACGTCCCTTTTTACCAGTATTGTGACGCTGCTCGTCCCGGCTGTCGCTTATCTCCAGAGTTGTAAGTAACCGTCCACAATAAGGTTGGAGATAGGCCGCGACCATAAAGGCTGGCCGCAGGCTGGTGGAGGAGAGACCCCTAGTGATCCAGGAGACACATACAGATTCTGCTGAGGTTCTATGATGTTGGCACCAAGGGGCGCAGCGGGAAAATGGATGGGGGAGCGGGTCAGAGAGCAGCACCTGCCTGCAGGAATCTGAAGGGTGTTCCAATACACCAGTCACTGCAACACACAGCCTCCTAGAATAGTGGACCGGTGCCACCACCGTTCCCTTAGGCCAATCAGCGCCTCCGGACCTCCTGGGATCAGTCAGTGCGTCGCCCGCAGGCGTGTTGTAGAGCGCGATGCTGCATTATAAATAGATAATGATCACAGTGCGAGATCTGCGGAATATAAAATACCGGCCGTTCCAGTCCTTTCCCTCATAACCTTGAAGAAAAATACAAGTAATTAAGAGGAGACGTGATCTGTGCAGATAACGGCCCCCGGGGGCCCTGCCACTCCCTGCTGATGAAATATTCAACTGCAGAAACAAAGGATTTATGGGCAAGGCTTCCGGCCTTCGTCATCGGCAGGCATGGTGGGGGGTCAACTGCATCCACAATGCTTGTATCAGGATGGTCCATGGAGGCTTCTGTTCGGGAGGGGAACCTGACTGACCCTCTGGGTGGTTGACACACCGTCTCGGATCTCTGTGGGTGTGCCAGGGATCTGAGCCTTGATAAGATGCCAGACTGTAATTTCAGGCTGACATCACACGGCCCGGAGGTCGGCGTCTCACTGTCAAACACCTCTGAGGTCATCCATGATGTCACCTGGAGAGGAACCCATGCCACCCCTGCTCTGCAGTTAGAGCTGGGACAAGGTATTTTGGTGCCCTGGGCAGATGAAGACGATGGCGCCCTTCCCCCTAAGGAAAGGAATGGGTCAGAGACTAAGGTAAAAGGACCCCCCAATGCGCCACCTCCCCTTCAGATAACAGCTCCCAATCTACCAGCTCCCCTTCATGTAACAGGACTCCCAATACACCACCTCCCCTTCTGGTAACGGGACCCCCATTGTTCCACTTCATGTAACAGGACCCCCAATGCACCGCCTTCCCTTCAGGTAACAGGACCCCAATGCACCGCCTCCCCTTCAGGTAACAGCTCCCAATCTACCACCTCCCCTTCAGGTAACAGGACTCCCAATACACCACCTCCCCTTCTGGTAACGGGACCCCCATTGTTCCACTTCATGTAACAGGACCCCCAATGCACCGCCTTCCCTTCAGGTAACAGGACCCCAATGCACCGCCTCCCCTTCAGGTAACAGGACCCCCAATGCACCGCCTCCCCTTCAGGTAACAGGACCCCAATGCACCACCTCCCCTTCAGGTAACAGGACCCCAATGCACCGCCTCCCCTTCAGGAAACAGGACACCCTATGCACCGCCTCCCCTTTAGGTAACAGGACCCCAATGCACCGCCTCCCCTTCAGGTAACAGGACCCCCAATGCACCGCCTCCCCTTCAGGTAACAGGACACCAATGCACCGCCTCCCCTTCAGGTAACAGGACACCATATGCACCGCCTCCCCTTCACGTAACAGAACCCCCAATGCACCGCCTCCCCTTCAGGTAACAGTACCCCAATGCACCATCTCCGCGTCACGTAACACGACCCCCAATGCACCGCTTCCCCTTCAGGTAACAGGACACCCTATGCACCGCCTCCCCTTTAGGTAACAGGACCCCAATGCACCGCCTCCCCTTCAGGAAACAGGACACCCTATGCACCGCCTCCCCTTTAGGTAACAGGACCCCAATGCACCGCCACCCCTTCAGGTAACAGGACACCATATGCACCGCCTCCGCTTCACGTAACAGAACCCCCAATGCACCGCCTCCCCTTCAGGTAACAGGACTCCCAATACACCACCTCCCCTTCTGGTAACGGGACCCCCATTGTTCCACTTCATGTAACAGGACCCCCAATGCACCGCCTTCCCTTCAGGTAACAGGACCCCAATGCACCGCCTCCCCTTCAGGTAACAGGACCCCCAATGCACCGCCTCCCCTTCAGGTAACAGGACCCCAATGCACCACCTCCCCTTCAGGTAACAGGACCCCAATGCACCGCCTCCCCTTCAGGTAACAGGACCCCCAATGCACCGCCTCCCCTTCAGGTAACAGGACCCCAATGCACCGCCTCCCCTTCAGGTAACAGGACCCCAATGCACCGCCTCCCCTTCAGGTAACAGGACCCCAATGCACCGCCTCCCCTTCACGTAACAGAACCCCCAATGCACCGCCTCCCCTTCAGGTAACAGGACCCCAATGCACCATCTCCGCGTCACGTAACACGACCCCCAATGCACCGCCTCCCCTTCAGGTAACAGGACACCCTATGCACCGCCTCCCCTTTAGGTAACAGGACCCCAATGCACCGCCTCCCCTTCAGGAAACAGGACACCCTATGCACCGCCTCCCCTTTAGGTAACAGGACCCCAATGCACCGCCTCCCCTTCAGGTAACAGGACCCCCAATGCACCGCCTCCCCTTCAGGTAACAGGACACCAATGCACCGCCTCCCCTTCAGGTAACAGGACACCATATGCACCGCCTCCCCTTCACGTAACAGAACCCCCAATGCACCGCCTCCCCTTCAGGTAACAGTACCCCAATGCACCATCTCCGCGTCACGTAACACGACCCCCAATGCACCGCTTCCCCTTCAGGTAACAGGACACCCTATGCACCGCCTCCCCTTTAGGTAACAGGACCCCAATGCACCGCCTCCCCTTCAGGAAACAGGACACCCTATGCACCGCCTCCCCTTTAGGTAACAGGACCCCAATGCACCGCCACCCCTTCAGGTAACAGGACACCATATGCACCGCCTCCGCTTCACGTAACAGAACCCCCAATGCACCGCCTCCCCTTCAGGTAACAGGACCCCAATGCACCACCTCCCCTTCAGGTAACAGGACACCATATGCACCGCCTCCGCTTCACGTAACAGAACCCCCAATGCACCGCCTCCCCTTCAGGTAACAGTACCCCAATGCACCATCTCCGCGCCACGTAACACGACCCCCAATGCACCGCCTCCCCTTCAGGTAACAGGACCCCAATGCACCGCCTCCCCTTCAGGAAACAGGACACCCTATGCACCGCCTCCCCTTCAGGTAACAGGACACCATATGCACCACCTCCCCTTCAGTTAACAGGACCCCCAATGCACCATCTCTGCTTCACGTAACATGACCCCCAATGCACCGCCTCCCCTTCAGGTAACAGGACCCCAATGCACCATCTCCGCGTCACGTAACACGACCCCCAATGCACCGCCTCCCCTTCAGGTAACAGGACACCCTATGCACCGCCTCCCCTTTAGGTAACAGGACCCCAATGCACCGCCTCCCCTTCAGGAAACAGGACACCCTATGCACCGCCTCCCCTTTAGGTAACAGGACCCCAATGCACCCACCTCCCCTTCAGGTAACAGGACCCCCAATGCACCGCCTCCCCTTCAGGTAACAGGACACCAATGCACCGCCTCCCCTTCAGGTAACAGGACACCATATGCACCGCCTCCCCTTCACGTAACAGAACCCCCAATGCACCGCCTCCCCTTCAGGTAACAGTACCCCAATGCACCATCTCCGCGTCACGTAACACGACCCCCAATGCACCGCTTCCCCTTCAGGTAACAGGACACCATATGCACCGCCACCCCTTCAGGTAACAGGACACCATATGCACCGCCTCCGCTTCACGTAACAGAACCCCCAATGCACCGCCTCCCCTTCAGGTAACAGGACCCCAATGCACCACCTCCCCTTCAGGTAACAGGACACCATATGCACCGCCTCCCCTTTAGGTAACAGGACCCCAATGCACCGCCTCCCCTTCAGGAAACAGGACACCCTATGCACCGCCTCCCCTTTAGGTAACAGGACCCCAATGCACCGCCTCCCCTTCAGGTAACAGGACACCATATGCACCGCCTCCGCTTCACGTAACAGAACCCCCAATGCACCGCCTCCCCTTCAGGTAACAGGACCCCAATGCACCACCTCCCCTTCAGGTAACAGGACACCATATGCACCGCCTCCGCTTCACGTAACAGAACCCCCAATGCACCGCCTCCCCTTCAGGTAACAGTACCCCAATGCACCGCCTCCCCTTCAGGAAACAGGACACCCTATGCACCGCCTCCCCTTCAGGTAACAGGACACCATATGCACCACCTCCCCTTCAGTTAACAGGACCCCCAATGCACCATCTCTGCTTCACGTAACATGACCCCCAATGCACCGCCTCCCCTTCAGGTAACAGGACACCATATGCACTGCCTCCCCTTCAGGTAACAGGACTCCCAATGCACCATCTCCACGTCACGTAACATGACCCCCAATGCACCGCCTCCCCTTCAGGTAACAGGACCCCCAATGCACCGCCTCCCCTTCAGGTAACAGGACCCCCAATGCACCGCCTCCCCTTCAGGTAACAGGACCCCAATGCACCGCCTCCCCTTCAGGTAACAGGACCCCCAATTCACCGCCTCCACTTCAGGTAACAGGATCCCCAATGCACCATCTCCCCTTCAGGTAACATGACCCCCAATGGACCATCTCCCCTTCAGGTAACAGGACCCCCAATGCACCATCTCCCCTTCAGGTAACAGGACCCCCAATGCACCGCCTCCCCTTCAGGTAACAGGACCCCCAATGCACCGCCTCCCCTTCAAGTAACAGGAACCTCAATGCACCACTTCCCCTTCAGGTACCAGTACCCCCAATGCACCTGAAACGCCCACCAGGGCCGTGGGGTACTCGGTACTGGGTCGGGTACTCGGTACTGGGTCCGGTACTTAAAGGGATGTGTCACAGTGACCCGGTCCATGGCCCTGGGTGCCCATGTTAAAGGGATGGTCTTTAAAGCGGTTAGTTGAATAATAAAAGTTTGTGGCACCACCTATGGTATTCGGTCAGGGGTGACCGATGCTGCTTAAAGGGGTCCACTGGGATGAGGTTGTGGCAGCAGGGATGGTATGGATTCCCATAGGTGAAACTGGGTCCCCAGGGCTCCCGGTGTAATAGATGAAGATGGTGGTAGGTGGTGTATTAACCCTTCATGACCCAGCCTATTTCGACCTTAATGACCTTGCCGTTTTTTGCAATTCTGACCAGTGTCCCTTTATGAGGTAATAACTCAGGAACGCTTCAACGGATCCTAGCGATTGTTTTTTCGTGACATATTGGGCTTCATGTTAGTGGTAAATTTAGGTCGATCATTTTTGTGTTTATTTGTGGAAAAAAAGGAAATTTGGCTAAAATTTTGAAAATTTCGCAATTTTCAAATTTAAAATTTTTATTCTGTTAAACCAGAGAGTTATGTGACACAAAACAGTTAATAAATAACATTTCCCACATGTCTACTTTACATCAGCACAATTTTGGAACCAACATTTTTGTTTGCTAGGAAGTTATAAGAGTTAAAATTTGACCAGCGATTTCTCATTTTTACAACAAAATTTACAAAACCATTTTTTTAGGAACCACCTCACATTTGAAGTTAGTTTGAGGGTTCTATATGGCTGAAAATACCCAAAAGTGACACCAATCTAAAAACTGCACCCCTCAAGGTGCTCAAAACTACATTCAAAAAGATTATTAACCCTTCAGGTGCTTCACAGCAGCAGAAGCAACATGGAAAGAAAAAATGAAGATTTAACTTTTTAGTCACAAAAATCATATTTTAGCAACATTTTTTTATTTTCCCAAGGGTAAAAGGAGAAAGTGGACCCCAAAAGTTATTGTACAATTTATCCTGAGTACGCCGATACCCCATATGTGGGGGTAAACCACTGTTTGGGCGCACGGCAGGGCTTGGAAGGGAAGGAGCGCCATTTGACTTTTTGAATGAAAAATTAGCTCCAATCATTAGCGGACACCATGTCACGTTTGAAGAGCCCCTGTGTGCTTAAACATTGGAGCTCCCCCACAAGCGACCCCATTTTGGAGACTAAACCTCCCAAGGAACTTATCTAGATGTGTGGTGAGAACTTTGAACCCCCAAGTGCTTCACAGAAGTTTATAACGCAGAGCCGTGAAAATAAAAAATAATTTTTCTTTCCTCAAAAATTAGTTTTTAGCAAGCAATTTTTTATTTTCACAAGGGTAACAAGAGAAATTGGACCCCAAAAGTTGTTGGCGAGTTTGTCCTGAGTACGCTGATATCCCATATGTGGGGGGAAACCACTATTTGGGCACACATCAGGGCTCGGAAGGGAAGTAGTGACTTTTGGAATGCAGACGTTGATGGAATGGTCTGCGGGCGTCATGTTAAGTTTGCAGAGTCCCTGATGTGCATAAACAGTAGAAACCCCCCACAAGTGACCCCATTTTGGAAATTAGACCCCCCCAAGGAACTTATCTAGATGTGTGGTGAGAACTTTGAACCCCCAAGTGCTTCACAGAAGTTTATAACGTAGAGCCGTGAAAATAAAAAAACATTTTTTCCCACAAAAAAATAAGTTTTCAGCCCACATTTTTTTAATTTCCCAATGGTAACAGGAGAAATTAGACCCCCAAAGTTGTTGTGCAATTTTTCCTGAGTACGCTAGTGCCCCATATGTTTGGGTAAACCACTGTTTGGGCGCACGTCGGGGCTCGGAAGGGAGGGAGCACCATTTGACTTTTTGACAGCAAGATTGGCTGGAATCAATGGTGGCGCCATGTCGCGTTTGGAGACCCCTGATGTGCCTAAACAGTGGAAAACCCTCAATTCTAACTCCAACACTAACCCCAACACACCCCTACCCTAATCCCAACTCTAGCCATAACCCTAATTACAACCCTAACCCCAACACATCCCTAACCCTAATCCCAACCCTAACCTCAACCCTAACCCAAACACACCCCTAACCCTAATCCCAACCCTAACCATAACCCTAACCACAAGCCTAACCCTAACGCCAACACACCCCTAACCCTAATCTTAACCCTATTTCCAACCCTAACCCTAATTCAACCCTAACTAATTCCAACCCTAAGGCTATGTGCCCACGTTGCGGATTCGTGTGAGGATTTTTCCGCACAGTTTTTGAAAAATCCGCAGGTAAAACGCACTGCGTTTTACCTGCAAATTTACCGCGGATTTCCAGTGTTTTTTGTGCGGATTTCACCTGCGGCTTCCTATTGAGGAATAGGTGTAAAACCCTGCAGAATCCGCACAAAGAATTGACATGCTGCGGAAAATACAACACAGCATTTCCACGCGGTATTTTCTGCACCATGAGCACAGCGGATTTGGTTTTCCATAGGTGTACATGGTACTGTAAACGTGATGGAAAACTGCTATGAATCCGCAGTGGCCAATCCGTAGCCAAATCCGCACCGTGTGCACATAGCCTAACTCTAACCCTAACTGCAACCCTAACCCTAATTGCAACCCTAACCCTAATTCTAACCCTAATTGAAACCCTAACCCTAGTTCTAACCCTAGTTCTAACCCTAATTCTAACCCTGACCCTAGTTCTAACCCTATTTCTAACCCTAACCCTAGTTCTAACCCTAATTCTAACCCTAACCCTAGTTCTAACCCTACTTCTAACCCTAACCCTAGTTCTAACCCTAATTCTAACCTTAACCCTAGTTCTAACCTTAACCCTAGATGGAACCCTAACCCTAGTTCTAACCCTAACCCTAGTTGTAACCCTAACCCTAGTTTTAACCCTAGTTCTAGCCCTAACCCTAGTGGAAAAATAAAAGTAAATATATTTTCTTTATTTTAGTTTAGTCCCTACCTATGGGGGTTATAAAGGGGGGAGTTAATTTATAATTTTTTTTATTTTGATCGCTGTGATAGAACCTTCTACAGCAATCAAAATGTGCCTGGAATGAATCTGCCGGCCGATTCGGCGGGCGCACTGCGCATGCGCCCACCATTTTGGAAGATGGCGGCGCCCATGGAGAAGATGGACGAACACCGGGAGGGACACCGGAGCTTGGTAAGTATGCGGGGATGGGATCAGACAGCGGGGGGTGAGATTGGACTGCGGGGGGAGCGGACAGGAGGATGAAGGACAGCAGAGGACAGGACTGAGGATGGGGGCGGTGGATCGGTGGCGGAGGCAGATCGCGGTCTCCAGCCATGGCCGATGATATTGCAGCATCAGCCATGGCTGGATTGTAATATTTCACCAATTTTCATTGGTGAAATATTACGATTGCTCTGATTGAAAGTGAAAGTGAAACGTCACTTTCAACAGCCAATCAGAGCGATCGTAGCCACGAGGGGCAAAGCCACCCCCCTGGGCTCAAGTACCACTCTCTCTGTCCCTGCAGGTCAGGTGAAATTACAGTTAACCCTTTCACCTGACCTGCAGTAGCGCGATCCGACCATGACGCATATGCTGTGTCACAGCTCGTATTGGCACAGGTTTTCATTACGCATATGCTGCGTCAAAGGTCGGGAAGGGGTTAAGAAACGGAGGAGACAGGGTTGCAGTCTCTTTAACTCTACTTGGTTCAAGGCAACCACAGTCCAGGGTACCAGATTAAAGGTACAGGTAGGGTCCAGCCAGCTTGGAAGTGAATTGGGAATCCCTCTAACCAGGTGGGGTTGTAAACCTTCCAGCGCTTTGGTGTTGTAGTCCCTTGCTGCCTTAGGCCTCGCACAAGGTCCTCAAGTTTTCTCTCTGTCCCCCTTTAGGTAGGACACTACCCATACAACAGGTAGCTCGAGCCTTTTTACAGGATCTCTATGACGACCCAGGCTCTATTTGCTACTGTGTCCTCGGGTGTTAATGATGGACAGGTAAGTTACAATCCGCCGGTTTCTGCCGTGGGGCATGAAGTTACCCCCACAACCTCGGTCTTCTGGCTTCCCAGGAGCTGCAGTATCACTCATCTCCACGGCCCCAGCTTCCTTCCTCTCTCCTCACTCTCCTCTCACCAACTGTCTAACTCCAACTGCTTAGCAACTGCCTTGCAACTAACTCCTCCTCCCAACCAGAGAGAGCAGCTCCCCTGAAGGCAGGTGTAGAGCTCCCACTTCTGGACTGGAGTCAGAACAGTATTGTATGTGCTGAATACCTGTCAAAGGGATCCTTCCTCGCTTCCAAGTGTAACATCACTCTCCCCATTAGGAAAGCAATGCCACTGTAACAACCAGTTACCTGGGGTGTTACACTCTTCACCCTCGTTAAATCCAGTACTCCTGGACTGGGAAAACAAAAACAACAATAAATTGGTTAGATAATGCAAACATTTTGGGAAATGCATTTCAACAGATACATAAACTTTTCTTCCCTTTATGGGAGACTGTTTTTCTTTAACATTACAAAACATATTTATAAAGGTGCAGTCATTTTAGTACCAGGGTGTCCTTGTGCACCAACAACAGTAATGATGTGGGGGACCCGTTCTAAACCCTCAACATAGGCTTTGGGCGGGCTGCAAGGCGTAACATCCAGACCTGGTCTTCGGCGGCACCAGTGCTTCTTTGGTCTTAAGGACAAACAAGGCCCTACCCACGCTGGCAATGTGGGTAGAACCAATAGGATGCACCTTAAGAGGTGCCAACTATTTACAGTAAAATTTTTGGGCAATTCACCTTCTATTACCCTATTGTCCATTTAAGATTTTCAATAAGCATAACGAAACATTTTTAAACAGGTAACAACAATGATTGACACCTTATATTTTAGTCCCTGTAACGGGCTGGTATCTGACCACAGGCACTACGGGTAGATCTACGCAGTACAGGGATTGATAGATTGTACTTGTTTTTATTATGTATACCCCTCCCAGTGCAAAGTAAGGCAGCCTTTCTGGCAACTAATTTTCCTGGGTGCAGTACCCTGTCTGACCTGAGGGTGAGGGGGGTGCCAGAGAGCTGCAAGTTCCAAACCAGAACTGGGAAGTGGGATATAGATAAATCCCCTTCAGAAAAGAAGTGGGCAACCAAACAACCCTGGTTCATGACAAACTGGTGTAAGCGGTGGGGATGATAAAGATATCCTCTCCGTGAACCGTGACACCAGGTAACAAGGGAATTGCAGGAGCATGTTGATTATAGCCTCTCTCTTGCTTCTGTCTTGCTTATGACAAACTTCTTTCTACACACTCTTGCACTTTGCGGTATCGCTGTTGCTGCTCTTTATCCCAGTCTGCATCTGGTGATGTGACTTCAGGTGTTACGACTCCCATGTCCAATAGGTAGTTTGCCAGGTCTTGCTCTCATTAGGTAGGCTGGACTGCAGTTGGTAGAATTCACCAGGATATGGTTACACAGATCTACCAAGTCCGGCAACTTCTCTGGCCACAGGCTTCTCTCTTCCAAGGGCAAGGTCTTCAGTAAGCCAATTACCACCTGGTTCATCTTCTCACACATTTGTCATTTGTCTGTGGATGGTATGGTGTTGTCCTGATTTTCTTGTATCCGTACAGATTACAGAACTCCTGGAACACTTCTGCTTCAAATGCTGGGCCTTGGTCAGTGAGTATCTTTTCAGGGTAACCATGTGGTCGACAAAAGTGTTGTTGAAGTGCCTTGGGTGCCGTCTTCGCTGTTTGGTCCTTGACAGGCATGACTACCAGGAATCTGGAGTAATGGCCCACTATGGTCAGGGTGCAGACATAGCCTGACTGGCTTGGGGTTAGCTTCACGTGGTCTAAGTCTACCAGCTCAAGTGGCTGTTTCGTGACTATGGGCTGTAGGAGAGCCCTCTGGCTGTTGCGATCCTTTCTGCGTAGGTTGCATGGGTGACACTCTCTGCACCACTTTTCAATGGCTCTTTTCATGCCAATCCAGTAAAATCTCTCACGAAGTAGGACTTCAAACTTCTTCAATCTGAAGTGTCCTGCTCCATCGTGGTATGCTTCTAAGACCATTGGCGCATCCCGCTTCGGGACTACCACTTGCCAGATCAGTTCATGGGTGCGTGAGTTGATTTTCCTCTGACACAGCTTTCCCTCGTAAATGAGCAGCCTGCCCTTCTCCTTCCACCACTGTTGTGTTTCCTGTGGAACATCTGGGCCAGGGTGTGAATCAGCCTGTGTCAGCAGCTCTTTTACCAGGCGGACCGCTGGGTCAACATCTTGTGCCTCTGGCCATCCATGGTGGGACAATGGATTAAGCTTGGCCTCTTGCATGACATGGCGCTTGTCCCTCACACAATGGGAATGTTGGGCCACAACTGGGCAGTGGAAGGCTGGTAACTCGATTTCTTTGAGTGCTTCTTGATCTCCTCCCTCTTCTGGTGAATTGGGCATACATGACAGTGCATCAGCATTTGCGTTCTTATGTCCCACTCGGTACTTGATGGTAAATCCGTAGTTGGACAACCGGGCCATCCATTGCTGCTCCAATGCACCTAATTTTGCCGACTCCAGGTGAGTCAGCAGATTGTTGTCCGTGAAAACAGTGAACTTTGCTGAAGCCAGGTAGTGCTTGATTTGCTCAGTTACCGCCCAGACTATGGCGAGGAACTCCAGCTTGAAGGAACTGTAGTTTTCGGGGTTCCTTTCAGTGGGACGAAGCTTCCTACTGGCGTAGGCAATCACTCTTTCTCTGCCTTTCTGTACTTGGGACAGCACAGCTCCTAATCACACGTTGCTGACATCTGTGTAGAGCACAAACGGTTGGTCATAGTCAGGGTAGGCCAGTATTCATCTCTCGTGGGAGCTAACTTCAACCGAGTGAAGGATCCTTCCAGCCTGTCGCTTCACTCAAACAGAGGACCCTTGTTCTTGGTCTTCTTGGATTGGCCCACTAACAGGTCTTGCAGTGGTTCAGCTATCTTAGTAAAGTTCTTGAATAATCTTCGGTAGTAGCCTACCAACCCGAGGAACTGCTGGACTTCGTGGATGTTGCTGAGTTTCGGCCAGTCCCTGATCACGGTGACTTTCTCAGGGTCTGGTGCCACACCTTCGGCACTTACCACATGGCCCAGGTACTGCACTTTGGGCTTTAACAGGTGGCACTTTGAAGGCTTTACTTTCAGGCCAAAGTTCGACAGAGCTTCAGACACCTCGGCCAGGTGCTTCAAGTGGTCTTCATAGGTCTTGGAAAAAACAATGACATCATTCAGGTACAACAGAATGGTTTCAAAGTTCTTGTGCCCAAGACAGAACTCCATCATCCTCTAGAACGTCCCTGGTGCGTTGCACAGTCCGAACGGCATGTGGTTGAATTCTCAGAGGCCCATTGGTGTCGTGAAGGTGGTCTTCTCTTTATCCACCTCTGCCACGGGAAACTGCCAATACCCACTAGTGAGATCTAAGGTGGAGAAATAGTTAGCCGATTTCAAAGCCGCTAATGACTCTTCAATTCTGGGTAATGGGTATGCATCCTTATGTGTAATGCTGTTAATCTGCCTCTAGTCCACACACATCCTCACTGTACCATCCTTCTTTCTAACGAGGACTGATGGAGCTGCCCAGGGGCTACAACTGCCTCTGATTACCCCAGTCTCATTCATCTCCCATAACATACTCTTGGCACATTGTTAGTGAGCTGGAGGTACAGGCCAGTACCTCTCTTTAATGGGCAGATGATCACCAGTGGGGATATGATGTTAAACCCATTTTACCTGCCCAAAGTCTAGTGGGTGTTTGCTGAATACCCGTTCATACTCTTGGACCACCCGGTAGGCCCCATGCTTTTGGTGTAAAGGAGTGGAATCAGTGCCTATGTGTGACTTTTGACACCAATTCTCCAACTGTCCTGCAGAGCCATTGTCCTCCGCCTGGTCGGAGGGGACCAAGGTTTCTGTTGCCTGTATTGCATTGTTACTAACAGTGAATAGTTTAGCAAGTGTGGCATATCTGATGTCAGGAATCCCATCGCGCTGCCAATATGTCACGGTTCACAGGGAGGATACCTTTATCATCCCCACCGCTCATACCAATTTGTCATGAACCGGGTGTTTGGTTGCCCCCGGTTCTTTCTGAAGGGGACTTATCTATATCCCACTTCCCAGTACCAGTTTGGAACTTGCAGCTCTCTGGCGCCCCCTTACCCTCAGGTCAGTCCGGGTACTGCACCTAGGATAATTAGTCACCAGAAAGGCTGCCTTACTTTGTACTGGCTACAGCGAGGGTGATGTAACTACTCCCACTCAGGTGGGAACAATAATTATCAATGCCGCCGTCGCTACAAAGCCACCCAACGCACAGGACAAATTCCGCTGCCACCAGCTCTGATATCTTAATTATTAACGGGTCTGGAGCCAACCCAGATTAGTAGCGTAATTCACTTCAGAGGACTTGACCGTACGTGATAGAGCAAGGAGAGACAAGCTAGTAAATGTTATATTATACTCCAAAAACAGGTAAGCAGTGTTTACAGAGGTAATAAAAGATATTATAAAGAAGACAAATATCATATGTACAATACAATTACAAATAAAATGGGATTAAGGTTGAAAAACACTTACATTTCGTTATGTCATCTTATCTCATGGCCGACCGTGTGCTGTGGAGGAAGGGCCACATCTAGATGCATAGCACATCTGTATAGCAGCTAGACCCCGGACAAAGACCACGTGGACACTGCTGCTTCACTACTTATTTCCTAGCCTAAAACCCAGTCACCCCCCTGTGGTGATCTCACTTGGAGGTTTAAACCTCCCCTTTACGTAAAGTTATGGCAACCATTTTTTCTACCTAGCTCACTGTACAAATCTCGTATACAAAAGATACCATGATCAGGAGGATCCCCACATCATGGGAACTCTTAAGTGTAAACACAGAGTAATTACATGACCCACTTACGGAGAAACCCACACTTTGCACTTGTTGGGTTTAGCTTCTAGCGATTTCAGGGAGTCATAGATCCCTCGATGGACATCCGGAATATATAATCCTTATATCTCTAGCTCTGATCGGTGCCAATATATATAACCTTAAACGAACAATAGAAGCTCAAGCTTCCTATACCAGTTTTAACAAGTTCCAGGTGGGAAGGGGAATGAGGGATTTTCACAGAGTCTGACTGTGCAGTGTATAGCCATATAAATTCTTGAGGGGGGAGGGAAGAAGTATAGGATTTCACACACAAGCAGAGAGAAGACGGGGGTCGGAGAGGCACACAGCGTGTGTCTGCAAAGCCATGGAACTTTTAGGTAGATGCTCAAACATGACATATTCACCTTATCATGACATTTGGGTAAATGGACTTCTTTCTCCCCACAATTAAGTACAGGTACCCTCCCCTTGCGGACATCAAGTGTGTGGGTGGAGCTATGTGCGTGTCTGTGTGTGAGGGTGGGGTCTGCATGTCTGTGTGTGTGGGGTCGGCGGGGCTGTCCGTGGGTCTGCGGGCTATCCGTGGGTGTCTGGGTGTGCGGGGGTCTGCAGTGCTGTGTGTGCATGTGCAGGTATCGTCCGATGGGACTACAAGTCCCATCCGGCTATGCCTGCTACAGTAACAGTGATTGACACATTAGCCAATGATGTGACAGTTGTAGTCCCATCATCCAGCTAATGTGTTGAATGTAAAAAAATACACATACACACATAAACAGTACATACATATAAACATACAGTACATACAACATACAGAACATACAACATACAGAACATGCAACACATACAACATACAGTACATACAACATACAACACACAGTACATACAGTACATACAACATACGGTATATACAGTACATACAACATACAGTACATACAACAAACAGAACATACAACATACAGAACATACAACATACAGAACATACAACATACAGAACATACAACACATACAACATACAGTACATACAACATACAGTACATACAACATACAGTACATGCAACATACAGTACATATAACATACAGCATACAGTACATACAGCATACAGTACATACAACATACATTACATACAACATACAGTACATACAACATACAGTACATACTCACCAATAACCTTGATCCCGAAGACATTGATCATCTGTAAAAAATATTAAACCAACAATATACTCCCTGATCCGCAGTAATCATGTAAAAACGATTATCCCACGACGATCTCCCGTGGAGAGCTGTCACATCAGCTGATGCGACCGCTCTCCAGGGTCTCCGGCGATACAATGACGGAAGGTATCCTTCCGCACTGTATCCCTCCGCCGCTGTGAGTATAGTTCATACTCTCACTTGCAGCACTGCTGCATGGGAAAACTCCCACACAGCATTGCCATAAAGTGAGAGCAATGAACTAAATTGTCTGTCAGTGTGTCACTGGAGGCTTATAGAGCAGTGACATCACCCGATGTCACTGTTCTATAGGGGAGATTGTCGTGGGACACTCGTTATTAATTGTACTGCTTTGGACAGGGAGTATACAGTTGGTTTATTATTTTTAATTTTTTGCAGGAGATCGAGGGCGTCGCAGGAATTAGGTGTGGTTGTAAGTATGGTGAAATTAAGAATATTATAATACTTTTTTCTGGCTGTGTCTTTTTTTTTAACTCTTTCACTACTATAGGATTAGTAATGGACGAGTGATTGCGTGCCCTTCGGGCGCGCGTGGTGATTACGAGCCACGCAATGGGGTGTACCCAAGCACCAGACTGGCGTATGTGCAGATAAATAGCAAACATAAAATACCTGGTGTACCTCTCCTGCCACTCCTACCTTGTGTAGTTAATACTGTTCGGGTAGAGCTATCCGATAGCGCTATCCATGAAGAAAGTGAACGGGTAGAGCTAGGCCATAGCCCTATTCCTAAAGGAAATGAACGGGTAGAGCTATCCAATAGCGCTATTCCTAAAGGAAATGAACGGGTAGAGCTATCCAATAGCGCTATTCCTAAAGGAAATGAACGGGTAGAGCTATCCAATAGCGCTATTCCTAAAGGAAATGAACGGGTAGAGCTATCCAATAGCGCTATTCCTCAGTGTTCCTGAGCGTAAGCTATTTCACATGGTTGAGTGCACTTGGGATCTGTCCCCAAGGTCCTGCCCATGCCCAATGTTTGGTCCATAGACCATGGCTAGGAGTTAGTCCCACTTTTGTGTACAAAATTTTTTGGCTTTTACAACTGTTAAAAAGCTTAATAAAAGACTTCTTTGTACACACAGTTGACAGTAAACCATTTGTCAACGTGAGGAATAAGTTTACCTTGCTTCTGTGTCTCAAATATTTTGACCCTTATTTGTTGGCGTTTCCTTCCCCTGGAGAAAGCCACATATAACTGCCCGTGTGAACACACTGGGAGAGGAAAATAATTTCCTACAATATCCAAGGACTGTCCCTGAGATTTATTGATGGTCATTGCAAAAGCCAACATGACAGGAAACTGACAGCGTGGCATCTGGACTGGCAAGTTGTTATCTTTGGAAATCAGGTCAATTCTTGGAATAAGAACTGTCTGAGCCTTTGCTTTTCCATTTTAAGCTTTTCACATAAAGCCTTGTGCCATTACAAAGGCCACGCTTTCTGCTAAGATTACGCAGGAGCATAGTTACAGCTCCTGATTTCAGCTTTAGTTCATGAGGCGGCATCCCAGTGGGATTCAAAGAGTTAAGAAACTACAGGGTAATCTGTGAGAATCACACCCTCCTCTTCAGCAATTGTGTTGACGGAGCGATAAGTTGAGTGTTCACCTTGAACTTGACTAAGAATTTTGCCGTTCAAGGCGCGAACGTCATCATTCGATGGCGTAAGAATTGCTTTATTGGCAATTGATTCTACCGTTGCATCGGTAATCTCAATTGAGTCGCCAAAAATAGTTGTAATTAAATCACCCTCTTCAATAAAAGAATTCGGGATTTCAGTTGTGTCTTCTGGCAGACCATATACATTTGACAACTCTCCATTGCCAAGTTTCAGTAACCATGAGTTGTACGCAACTTCGTCCTGAAACGTTCTCATATTCTGTTGTAACTGTAACCGTGAAAACTGATTCCAGGATTTTGAGTATTTAGTAGTGGACTGTACAATTTGGGCTCTTTTTCCACCTTCCACTATTGGTAGGGTTTGACGAAAGTCACCACCGTTTATGAAAACGTTTCCTCCAAATGGTCTTTTTTTCCCACATATGTCTTGGAACAAATTATCCACAGTGTTCATATTAAATCAGGGAGTCATTGTTACTTCGTCCCAAATAACGACAGATGACTCCCTAAGCTCCTCTGCTTGAAGGGAGGTTGGCTTCATTTTTGACACTGTGGTCTCATTTGTTGTAATTCCGAGGCCAAACTTGGAAGGGTAGGTGCTACTGTTTAGTAGTAATGTAGTCGCCAATCCAGTGGAGGCTACTGAGCAAATAGACTTCTTTTCTGCTTGTAGTGTCTTGTGCAAGCAGTTGTACAAAAATGTCTTCCCACTGCCTCCTGAGCCGTCCAGAAAAAAACAGTGTGAGCTAGTGTCGTCTGGCTGTGATGCAGCATTGACTGTTTGCATAATTGCATCGAAAGCTGATTTCTGCGCTTCATTAAGCATAGCTTTCAGTTGCTCAGCCTCCTGCTTTATTACAGCATAATTCAGTTGGTCCAGTATTTCATCTGGAACATTTACTGGAGGTGGCAATCTGTAGTCAGCACAGGACTTTTTATTGCTTAAGAGCACTTCATTAATATCACAAAGAGCCAGTTGGTCAGCAATTTCTGGAGTATACCGCCTGGTGTAATCCTCCATAAATTTGGTTTTATATTTTGCCATAATGCCAATGGTTTAGCTGGTTCACTATATACACAAAGTATAGCAAATAATTTGCGAAGTTGGTAGGGCATTTGGAAAGCGATTGCATCCGTTATACCGTCTTCCCATTGGGAATTGTCTTCCAAAAGATGAAGATCAATGCACACATTTTTATACCTGTCATGTACGACTCCATTGACAGTCCTTAAGTCGGCATAAGACTTTGCTCCTCTTACGTGAAGTAAAAGGAGTCTTAGGTAATACAGCTCACCGTCTGTTAAAGAGACTGTATATATTCGGGCAATTGTTTTCCCAAATTGAGCCCATCGTTTTTTCCATCCTTCTGGTACAGCTTTTCTATCCCAGACATAGTGTTTAAGGATTTCACTGAACAAATACTGACGGGCGGAAGAGTCCACTCTGTTTAGCTCAAAATATGCCTGCAGAGTAGAGGCTTTTGAGTCTGAAATAACAACATCCACATTACCATCTACGAAAAACACTTGCTGCATGTTTTCGAGGTGAACAGCAAGCCTTTTAATGGTATGTGAAGCATCATGCATTTTATTTTTCTGATTCTCCACATGCCCTCAGGGCGCTTACATACGAGAATCTAGGTACATGGCTGGTTCATTCCAGGTTAATGCATCAAACTTGATATTGGCACAGTCATGTCCTGTGTATACATATTTGAAACGATATTTAACACTTTTTATTGAAGCATTTATCTCAGCATTGATATGGCAGTTGTACTTGAGTAATAAATAGGGGTTGTATGGAACTACCCATCTATTGTCGATTTCTCACGTTCCTCGTCTGGTTTTCCCAGTATTGCGTCGACGGTACTGTGGGTAACCATCAACATTGGGGTTTATCTCTGTATTAAATTCCTTTGGGAATATTTTTGTGCATTGACCATCTGTCATGCATATAGCACCAGGTTGATCTTCGCCACATGGGCCAGGAATCATGAGCTTCATCACTGCCTCATGCAGTTTGGGATTTGCTGTCTCATTTGGGATTTCAGCAGATTTCAGCAGAGACCAATTCGTCAGTTATTTATTTTTCCCTCGGTTTATCTTCCTCTCCGAGGATTAAGAGCGTGTGGTAGTCCACGCTTCTGAAATTCTATTACATGCACATAGGCAACTACACTGCAAAAAATGTGTTATTTCAAAATCTCGTTAAGCACGGCTTGGAGTTTGATTTTAAATACTCGTGTAACCAAATCTGGTCTGAATTCTGACCTTTGCCATGGTTCTAAGTTTTCAGTAACTTCTCTCCACTTTGGGTTACAGGTCATCGTAACAAAAAGATCTGGCTTTCCAAATTTTCGGATAATTGTCGTGGCGTCTTGGTAATTTTGCTGCATAGCTCTTGGGCTTCCAATGAAAGTGGACGGTAAAATTACTGGTGTCCCAGCTTTTAGCCCTTGGTGTAATGAAGCATTATGGATGTGATCCATAACACTTAACTGTCGACATGTAATGCCTTTTGGTTTTGTTTTCTATATTCGATTCTGTCGGATTCAATTTTGACGTAACTGTCAACGATAAATTCTTGCGTCAACTTCCCAGTATGTAAAAGGGGATTGAACTGGTGACGAATGGCAGCCTGTATGCATAGTCGTGCGACAGGGTGATTTTCTCTTGTCGATCTTGATCCACCGGTATGGATGGTAGATGAATGTCGCCAATTCCTTGATGTTGCACTTAGGGCAATTGGAGTTGTCACATTTATTGTCCGTCCTCTGTCCCCATATGGGAATAGCAGTGGATATGTCATTGCATCACACTGTCTGTGAAGAAAGCTGATTTGAACAGTTTGGTTTTCACTTTTGCGGTAAACTCTGATGTCCCTATTACATGGGGGTTCACCTACTGCATTTTGATAAATTATAGCGACTTCATTGCTCCTTGTGTATTGTAGCCTCTGGTCATCGGTGTAGTCATTTATAATTGACATTGTTATTTCGAGTGGATTGTGATTTTCTAATTCAGCAATCCTCTCTTCCTCTCTTCCTCTTTCTCTCTCCCTCTTCCTCTATGTCACATTCCCTCATCATTGTGAAGGCTCCAGCCGGTGGGTGAATTGCTCTCATTTTCTCTCCTAGTGATGACAGCAGTGCTGGGGGCTCGTTTTATTTGCTTGACTTCCTGTACTTAATGCTTCTTAAGTGTCCAAGATATAAATCTGGCAAACTTGGGAGTATTACCCACAGCGGGATGTAATGGGGCAGTTCTGGGGTAAATTTGCCCATGAATTCGTAAACCGTATGGACCATGCCCAGGAGGTGGCGCTACTTGTGCTCCCATTGATGCCAAAGCAGGCGCGCTATTGTATTGCCTTCTATTAGCCATAAAGTTATTGGAGTGCTGACGCTCTCCTTTCATAAACTTGACTAACTGACCATCCATACGAATGGGGTGTAGTTGGATGTGCCATCTCTTGCAGCAGGAAGGGAATGTTTTGCCCTGCGCCATTTCGTCTTTGAAATTTTTAGACTGGCAGAACTGATATCGAAATGTCATATTGCCAGCATAGCGCTCTTCAATACGTGTCTCATCAATTTGATTGAGAAGTCCTCTAGCGGGAAATGTAACTGTCCGTCGTCGAGTGGCTCTTGCATTTTGGACACGTATTCCATCTTGTTCTCTTTTTTTGTGAAATATGTGTATCACTTTGTGCACTGCTTGTTGCTCGTTGTCGTGCAGCATTAGATGCTCTACGTGATTCAGTTACTTCATTCGTTTCTCTTGCTCTGGCCGCCCTCTGTCGGGCTGCATCAGCAGTTCTTCTACAATTTCGTTCATCTTCTGCTTCATTAAGATGGAGGTTACGCATCCGTATGCAATTCGCCTCCCTACGTGCAGCAGCGCGCTCAATTTGATCCATCTTTGCAATCTTGCCTCACACTGTTGTCTCACAGGCTAACATACAAAAAAGGCTTATGCCTTAACTCGCCACCAGGGGGAGCTCCTCTCCTTAGGTATCCATGGTTACGCCCAACTGTGGATGACTCATTGTGCGCAGACACACGGACATGTCCAAATTAGGTATATTGATAGAGGTCTTATTCACGCCTCTCCATTACTAACCGGGCTTAATGTCACCTTACAATACAAAGCTGACATTAACCCCTTATTACCCCATATCCCACTGCTACACGGGAGTGGGAAGAGAGGGGCTAAGTGCCGGAATAGGCGCATCTTACAGATACGCCATTTCTGGGGTGGCTGGGGACAGATGTTTGTAGCCGGGGGGGGGTTAATACCCATGGTCCCTTCCCAGGCTATGAATATCAGCCCGCAGCTGTCTGCGTAGCCTTTCTGGCTATAAAATATAGGGCGACCCCACATCATTTTTTGGGGGGTCCCCCTATTTTAATAGCCAGTAAAGGCTACGCAGACAGCTGCGGGCTGATATTCATAGCCTGGGAAGGGACCATGGGTATTAACCCCTTCCCAGGCTACAAATATTGGCCCCTGGCCGTCGGCTTTCCCCCTTTGGCGCAGAAAATTGCACGGGAGCCCACGCCTTTTTTTTTTTATTAAACATGTTCATTAATAAACATTGGCCTTGTTATTATATATCTATGGATAGATGTAGATAGATATATGGACAGTTAGATATAGTTATATATATGGATAGATAGATATATAGATACATAGATATGTCTATAGACACATAGATATATCTATCCATACATCTATCTACATCTATCCATAGATATATCTATCTCATTCCTGCTCTCTATCCCATATCTATCTACAGATAGATAGATAGATAGAATGAGATAGATAGATAGATAGATAGAGATAGATAGATATATAGATAGATAGATAGACAGATAGATCTATGGGATCGATAGATAATACAGAGATAGACAGATAGATAGATCTATAGATAGATAATATCTATCGATCTATGTATAGATCTATTTATAGATCAATCTATCCATCTCATTCCTTCAATCTATAGATCTGTCATCTATCTATATTTATATCTATCTATCATCTATTATATATTTATCATCTATCTATTATCTGTCTTTCTATTATCTATCAATCTGTTATCTATCTATTTACACTGTGTGCAGAATTATTAGGCAAGTTGTATTTTAGAGGATTATTTTTATTATTTATCGACAACTATGTTCTCAATCAACCCAAAAGACTCATAAATATCAAAGCTTAATATTTTTGGAAGTTGGGTGGGTTTTTTTAGATTTGGCTATCTTAGGAGGATATCTTTGTGCAGGTAACTATTACTGTGCAGAATTATTAGGCAACTTAATAAAAACCAAATATATTCCCATCTCACTTGTTTATTTTCACCAGGTAAACAAATATAACTGCACAAAATTAAGAAATAAACATTTCTTACATGCAAAAACAAAACCCCCCAAAATTAGTGCCCAATATAGCCCCCTTTCTTTATGATGACACTCGGCAGCCTCCATCCATAGATTCTGTCAGTTGCTTGATCTGTTTACGACCAACATTGCGTGCAGCAGCCTCCACAGCCTCCAGACACTGTTCCGAGAGGTGGACTGTTTTCCCTCCCTGTAGATCTCACATTTTATGAGGGACCACAGGTTCTCTATGGGGTTCAGATCAGGTGAACAAGGCGGCCATGTCATTATTTTTTCTTCTGTGAGACCTTTACTGGCCAGCCACGCTGTGGAGTAGTTGGAGCATTGTCCTGCATGAAAATCATGTTTTTCTTGAACGATACCGACTTCTTCCTGTACCACTGCTTGAAGAAGTTGTCTTCCAGAAACTGGCAGTAGGTCTGGGAGTTGATCTTCACTCCATCCTCATCCCAAAAAGGTCCCACAAGTTCATCTTTGATGATCCCAGCCCATCCCAGTCCCCCACCTCCACCTTGTGGCGTCTGAGTCGGAGTGGAGCTCTCTGCCCTTTACTGATCCAGCCTCTGGCCCATCCATCTGGTCCATCAAGAGTCACTCTCATCTCATCAGTCCATAAAACCATTGAAAAGTCAGTCTTCAGATATTTCTTGGCCCAGTCTTGACGTTTTATCTTATGTTTCTTGTACAAAGGTGGTCGTTTTACAGCCTTCCTTACCTTGGCCATGTCCCTCAGTATCACACACCTTGGGCTTTTTGTTACTCCAGTAACGTTGCAGCTCTGAAATATGGCAAAACTGGTGGCAAATGGCATCTTGGCAGCTTCACGCTTAATATTCCTCAATTATTGGGCAGTTATTTTGCACCTTTTTTGCCCAACACGCTGCTTGCGACCCTGTTGGCTATTTGCCACGAAACGCTTGATTGTTCGGTGATCACGCTTCAAAAGTTTGGCAATTTCAAGACTGCTGCATCCCTCTGCAAGACAACTCACAATTTTGGACTTTTCAGAGCCCGTCAAATCTCTCTTCTGACCCATTTTGCCAAAGGAAAGGAAGTTGCCTAATAATTACGCGCACCTTATATAGGATGTCATTAGACCACACCCCTCCTCATTACAGAGATGACATCACCTGATTTACTTCATTGGTAGTTGCTCTCAGCCTGAACAGCGTGGAGTAGGACAACATGTATAAGAAGTATCATGTGATCAAAATACAACTTGCCGAATAATTCTGCCCACAGTGTATCTATCCAGTCTTGGACTGGGGTGACAAGGGCCCACCAGTAACACTGACTTTGGGGGCCCACTATTCACCTGCATGTGCGGCACCCCAGGGTCCTGGTCATCACAGTGGTATTGCTTTCCTCTCGGGGAGAGCGATGCTACGTTTGGAGGCAAAGAAGGATAACTGCATCCAGGTACCACACACATGCAACACATTTCACACTCCAGGCCACCAGGGGGAGCTCTTGCTCCTATTTATTAGGTCACTCCCCACATTGGTAAAACTGGTCGCCTGTAGGGAAAGTTAGTTGCTGGCTGATCTCAGCTCAGTTAGTTGGTCCCTGACAGGGGTGGGATCCTGTCAGAGAACGAAGGAGAAAGACACGGAGCTGTGCATGCCCTCAGAGATGCAGCTCCCAGAAAGAGATAAACAGAAGGCAGAACTGTATTGCAGCGAGCATGAAGGAAGTCGTAGCAAAGGAGAGGATACCAGAGGGGGACCAGCCCTACACAGGCTGCCTCCTTCTGAGGCGCAGGATCCCGGTGGCCGGAACACCGAGGGAGTAAGGACCTTTATGCTTTGCTCCAGAGACCGGCAGGACAGCTAATTGCAAGTTACCTGTCTGCCCTACACCCAGGAGGCAAGGTGGCACCCCTTAGAGGCCGGGGTGTGCTAGAGTCCCTATAAACCGCCTCAAGCTACCAGTCATACAGGTTTGTCCTATCCTATATGGGGACAGAGAGAAAGACATTATATCTGTGAGGACCTTATGTGAAGCCTTAGGCAGTAAGGGACTACACCACTGCAGCGCAAGGGAAGGCTACTGATTTCCACCTGGATAAGGGGACTCTGGATTTGCCTCCAAACCGGCCGGACTCTGCCTACCCTGTGATCTGGTGCCCTGGACTGTGGACACTGAAGCCTTCAGTAAAGGTAAAGAGACTGCAACCTTGTGTCCTCGTTCTTCTCTGCGCCTTACATCAATCACCATACCACCATCTACACTCTGGGAAGCCCTGGGGACATACTTCACCTGTGGGAAGGTATACCATCTAGCTGCCATAACATCACCCCAGCGGACCCCTAAGCAGCGTCGGTCACCCTGACTGAATACCACAGGTGGCGTCACGAACATAAACTTTATCCCTTTAAAGACCTTTCCCTTCTACACGGACGTCCCAGGGCCACGGACCGGGTCAGCCACCGTGACATCCCCCTGTGAACAGCAGGACCCGGTACCGAGTACCCCACAGCCCCATGGGGGCGCTCCACCTGCATACAATTCCTTTTGTGATTTTTCTGTATTTAATAAAACGTGAATTTAAGGATTATACTCGTATGTGGTCTTTGTGCACCATTTTTTGATATGGTTATACTAATTTGAGTTTTTGTCCTGTTTGAATCTCTTGGGACATTTGTTTGGTGTTAACAGCGTGTGCACACGGCCTTACAATGAGAAGCTCGTCCGGCTCGTCCGGCCGTCTGACTTGTCACAACCAGCAGATGATGATGGAAGTGACAGCGGGAACAGAAGAAAGCGGCGGCTGCTGAGTATTAGACCGCGGGCAAGAACCTCCATTAGTGACACCGTCCAGCACTAAACTAATAAAAAGAGCGCAGCGTGATCACATCCGTACAAGAGGGTGAATCACTGTCGGCCCCTGCGCTCTGTGTGCGACCTCTGTACTGGGATCACTTACCTGTGTACTTCACTTCACACTGATCTCATCATCTTACACCTAACCCTAATGTACACACACCGTACATACACACCGTGCACACTGTACATAGACACCGTGCACACCATACATACCGTGCACACTGTACATAGACACCGTGCACACTGTACATAGACACCGTGCACACCATACATACACACCATACACACCGTGCACAACGCACACACACCATACACACCGTGCACACTGTACATACACACCGTACATACCGTGCACACTGTACATACACACCGTACATACCGTGCACACTGTACATACACACCGTACATACACACCGTGCACACCGTACAGACACCGTGCACAACGCACACACACCATACACACCGTGCACACTGTACATAGACACCGTGCACACTGTACATAGACACCGTGCACAACGCACACACACCATACACACCATACATACACACCGTACATACCGTGCACACTGTACATAGACACCGTACATACACACCGTGCACACTGTACATAGACACCGTGCACAACGCACACACACCATACACACTGTGCACACTGTACATAGACACCGTGCACACTGTACATAGACACCGTGCACAACGCACACACACCATACACACCGTGCACACTGTACATACACACCGTACATACCGTGCACACTGTACATACACACCGTACATACCGTGCACACTGTACATACACACCGTACATACACACCGTGCACACCGTACAGACACCGTGCACAACGCACACACACCATACACACTGTGCACACTGTACATAGACACCGTGCACAACGCACACACACCATACACACCGTGCACACTGTACATAGACACCGTGCACACTGTACATAGACACCGTGCACAACGCACACACACCATACATACACACCGTACATACCGTGCACACTGTACATAGACACCGTACATACACACCGTGCACACTGTACATAGACACCGTGCACAACGCACACACACTGTGCACACTGTACATAGACACCGTGCACACTGTACATAGACACCGTGCACAACGCACACACCATACACACCGTGCACACTGTACATAGACACCGTGCACAACGCACACACACCATACATACTGTGCACACCATGAATACACAATGTGCACAACACATACACACCGTACATAGACACCGTGCACACCATGCATACACATTGCGCACAACACATACACACCGTAACATACACATTGTGCACATCATCCTACACACATCATACATATGCACACACTGCACACATCATACATACAAACACTGTTAACATCATGCATACACACTGCACATCACACATACACACTGAGCACATCATGCATGCACACATCATACATACACACTGTGCACATCACACATACACACATAATACGTACACACTGCACATCACACATCCACACTTCACATCATGCATACACACAACATACATACACACTGTGCACACTATACATTCACATAATACATACTGCACATCATACATACACACTGTGCACATCATGCATACACATATACACTGCACATAATACACACACACTGTGCACACTATACATTCACACATCATACACACTGTGCACATCATACATACACACATTATACATTACCCGCTATCTCTCAGATAACTCTCTTCTCGACCCTCTACTGAAACTGCCCTCACTAAAGTCTCTAATGACCTACTAACAGCTAAATCTAATGGTCACTACTCCATGCTAATTCTCTTGGATCTCTCCGCAGCATTCGACACTGTGGATCATCAGCTCCTCCTCACTATGCTCCGCTCCATCGGCCTCAAGGACAGCGCTCTCTCTTGGTTCTCCTCCTATCTCTCTGACCGATGCTTCACTGTATTTTTTGCTGGTTCCTCCTCCTCTCACCTTCCCCTTAAGGTACCTTCAGACTAAACGACTTTGCAACGAGAACGACAACGATCCGTGACGTTGCAGTGTCCTGGATAGCGATATCGTTGTGTTTGACACTCAGCAGCGATCTGGATCCCGCTGTGATATCGTTGGTCGGAGCTAGAAGTCCAGAACTTTATTTGGTCGTCAGATCGGCGTGTATCGTCGTGTTTGACAGCAAAAGCAACGACGCCAGCAATGTTTTACAATGGTAACCAGGGTAAACATCGGGTTACTAAGCGCAGGGCTGTGCTTAGTAACCCGATATTTACCCTGGTTACCATTGTAAAAGTAAAAAAAAAACACTACATACTCACCCTCTGATGTCTGTCACGTCCCCCGCCGTCCGCGCTGCTGCTCAGAGCTTCCTGCACTGACTGTGTCACTGCCGGCCGTAAAGCCGAGCACAGCGGTGACGTCACCGCTCTGCTGTTAGGGCCGGCGCTTACACAGTGCAGGGAAGCTGAAGGCGAGGGACGCGACAGACACCGGAATGTAAGTATGTAGTGTTTGGGTTTTTTTACATTTACACTGGTAACCAGGGTAAACATCGGGTTACTAAGCGCGGCCCTGCGCTTAATAACCCAATGTTTACCCTGGTTACCCGGGGACTTCGGCATCGTTGTCGATATCACTGCAGCGTCGCTTAATGTGACGGTACCTTTACTGTTGGGGTTCCTCAAGGATCAGTCCTAGGCCCCCTCCTCTTCTCTTTGTATACTGCCCCTATTGGACAAACAATCAGTAGATTTGGGTTCCAGTATCATCTCTATGCTGATGACACCCAATTATACACCTCTTCTCCTGCTTTCACTCCGACCTTCTTAGAAAACACCAGTGATTGTCTTACCGCTGTCTCTAACATCATGTCCTCCCTGTATCTGAAACTGAACCTGTCAAAAACTGAACTCCTCGTGTTCTCTCCCTCTACTATCCTACCTTTGCCTAACATTGCCATCTCCGTGTGCGGTTCCACCATTACTCCAAAGCAACATGCCCGCTGTCTTGGGGTCATCCTTGATTCCGAGCTTTCATTCACCCCCCACATCCGATCACTGGCTCGCTCTTCTTATCTGCATCTCAAAAACATTTCTAGAATTCGCCCTTTTCTTACTTTCGACTCTGCAAAAACTCTTACTGTTTCACTTATTCATTCCCGTCTGGACTATTGTAACTCTCTACTAATCGGCCTCCCTCTTACCAAACTCTCCCCTCTCCAATCTGTCCTGAATGCTGCTGCCAGGATCATATTCCTCACCAACCGTTACACCGATGCCTCTACCTTGTGCCAGTCATTACACTGGCTACCCATCCAATCCAGAATCCAGTACAAAACTACTACCCTCATCCACAAAGCACTCCATGGCTCAGCACCACCCTACATCTCCTCTCTGGTCTCAGTCTACCACCCTACCCGTGCCCTCCGCTCCGCTAATGACCTCAGGTTAGCATCCTCAATAATCAGAACCTCCCATTCCCGTCTCCACGACTTTACACGTGCTGCGCCGATTCTTTGGAATGCACTACCTAGGTTAATACGATTAATTCCCAATCCCCACAGTTTTAAGCGTGCCCTAAAAACTCATTTGTTCAGACTGGCCTACCGCCTCAACGCACTAACCTAACTATCCCTGTGTGGCCTATTAATAAAAAACAAAAAAACATAATCAGGTTCCTCCCATCATGTTCTCATACACTTCATGCAGTTAATAGCCTCTGTGTCTGTACTGTTACATACTTAGGCAATTAACTGGTTCATACATACACACTGCACATCATGCATACACACATCATACATGTACACACTGTGCACATCATGCATGAACACATTATACATACACTGCAAATCATGCATACACACATCATACATGTACACAGACTGTGCACACCATACATACACTCACACATCATACACACTGTGCACATCACACATCATACATACACGCATACTGTAAACAGGACCCATCAGATAGCCGTCAGGCATCCTGGAAGTGAATTTTCCGATGTCCCAGATTTCTTGTGTGCATCGATAAGAAATGTTAGAGCCCGGCGAGGTCAGTAACTCCCGACCAGTAACCAGATCTACAATGTAATCACAGCAGGGAGACTTCTATTAAAACAAAGCTTTTAATCAGACAATGACTGAGGCTGCAGCTCAGGGAGGCCGCAGCATGGGGCGGCGCAGCTCAGGGAGGCCGCAGCATGGGGCGGCGCAGCTCAGGGAGGCCGCAGCATGGGGGGGCGCAGCTCAGGGAGGCCGCAGCATGGGGCGGCGCAGCTCAGCGAGGCCGCAGCATGGGGCGGCACAGCTCAGGGAGGCCGCAGCATGGGGCGGCGCAGCTCAGCGAGGCCGCAGCATGGGGCGGCACAGCTCAGGGAGGCCGCAGCATGGGGCGGCGCAGCTCAGGGAGGCCGCAGCTCAGGGAGGCCGCAGCTCAGGGAGGCCAAGCCTGGAAAGTGTTGCTGCGGTCTGGAGAGATGCACCGCATGTCCATCTCTGCGTGTGAGCCGCAGGCGTCTGTGGACCCATAGTGGGCATGGGATATCTTGAAATCCCATCCACTATGCTGTAACACCTGGCCGCTGCGGATGTACACAGCATCCAACCCACAGCGTTTACTGACTGTGGGAGCATACCCTAAGTTAGGATTCACAGTGTCGCCTCATGTGGTGGGATCATCATAGTCCGTGTATCAGTAAAACAGTGTGAAATGGTGCCAGTGCTACCAGTGTAACTGGTGAGACTCCCGGCACATCTCAGGAAATGGGGTCCAGGTGCTGTGGAGGTCAGATGCAGGGTCCCGCTACCATTGACAAGGGCGGTACACCAGTGTGATAGCATTATTGTCCCTGCTCCCACCCCACGGGTTTCATCCTTTATGATGAAGACTCACCATGGAAGTGCACTCAAAAGCCAGGGGTCAATGGTGATCAGGACCCCCTATTACTTCTGATGCAATGTCTAAGTAATACAAAGGTCTGAGGGCGACTTCATCTTGTATCAGATGGGTTTGTGAGGCCTCCCGGCCTCTGACGTCAGCTGTGATGAGGACTCCCCTACAAATGTCACATGGTGGCACCGACAGGCGGCGGAGCAGGAAGGTGTGCGTCATCAAGGCGACACTGGTAAACCAGGCCATCCCCGATGCTGTACTTACACCAGGGGTCAGGGCCGTATTTGCCACTAGGCACTTGAGGGCACGTGCCTAGGGTGGAGACAATGCAGGGGGCGGCACCTGAGCAAGGGGTTTTTTTTTATTTTTTTTTATAAGTCCTGGGTCACCTCCCAACCGACCGCCCCCCCACGGCCGCCCACCCGCCTCCCACCCACCCTCCTTGAAGACGATACTCACCCTGCTCCAGCGATGCCTGGTCTCGGCGTACACAGCTCGTCCTGAATGAGCGGTCACATGGTACCGCTCATTAAGGTAATGAATATGTGCATATTCATGACCTTAATGAGCGGTATCACATGACCGCTCACGCAGGAAGAAGGTGCTGTGCCGGGAGTCGGGACAGAGCGAGAGGGATGTCGGCGCAGCCACGCGATGTGGGACAGGTGAGTATGAGGGACAGGTGAGTATGAGGGACAGGTGAGTATGAGGGATGGGGGGGATGAAGGAGGACATAAGCCAGCGCGCCATGCAAGATGGGAGCGGGGAGCGGGGGAGGGTGGAGAGATAAGCCATGCATACAGCGGGGAATATGAGCCATGCATTCAGGGGGGGGAATATGAGCCATGAATACGGGGGGGGGGGGGGAATATGAGCCATGCAGCATACGGGGGGGGGGGGAATATGAGCCATGCATTCGGGGGGGGAATATGAGCCATGCATACAGGGGGGGGAATATGAGCCATGCATTCGGGGGGGGGGAATATGAGCCATGCATACAGGGGGGGGATATGAGC
Organism: Ranitomeya variabilis; assembly: GCF_051348905.1. Taxonomy (NCBI): domain Eukaryota; kingdom Metazoa; phylum Chordata; class Amphibia; order Anura; family Dendrobatidae; genus Ranitomeya; species Ranitomeya variabilis. The sequence continues at coordinate 7,378,634 of NC_135234.1, forward strand.
CATGCATACAGGAGGGGGGAATATGAGGCATGCATTCGGGGGGGAATATGAGCCATGCATTCAGGGGGGGGGAATATGAGCCATGCATTCAGGGGGGGAATATGAGCCATGCATTCAGGGGGAAATTTGAGCCATGCATTCGGGGGGGGGGGAATATGAGCCATAAATACAGGGGGCGATATGAGCCATGCATACAGGGGGGAATATGAGCCATGCATTCAGTGGGGGGTATATGAGCCATGCATTCAGTGGGGGGAATATGAGCAATGCATTCAGTGGGGGGAATATGAGCCATGCATACAGGGGGGAATATGAGCCATGCATACAGGGGGGGAATATGAGCCATGCATACAGGAGGGGGAATATGAGCCATGCATACAGGGGGGAATATGAGCCATGCATACAGGAGGGGGAATATGAGCCATGCATTCAGTGGGGGGAATATGAGCCATGCATTCAGTGGGGGGAATATGAGCCATGCATTCAGTGGGGGGAATACGAGCCATGCATACAGGGGGGGAATATGAGCCATGCATACAGGAGGGGGAATATGAGCCATGCATTCAGGAGGGGGAATATGAGCCATGCATACAGGGAGGGGGGAATATGAGCCATGCATACAGGAGGGGGAATATGAGCCATGCATACAGGGAGGGGGGAATATGAGCCATGCATACAGGAGGGGAATATGAGCCATGCATACAGGAGGGGGAATATGAGCCATGCATACAGGGGGGGGGGGAATATGAGCCATGCATACAGAAGGGGGAATATGAGCCATGCATACAGGGGGGAATATGAGCCATGCATACAGGAGGGGGAATATGAGCCATGCATACAGGGAGGGGGGAAGGGAATATGAGCAATGCATACAGGGGGGAATATGAGCCATGCATACAGGGGGGGAATATGAGCCATGCATACAGGAGGGGGAATATGAGCCATGCATACAGGGGGGGAATATGAGCCATGCATACAGGGGGGGAATATGAGCCATGCATACAGGGAGGGGGGAATATGAGCCATGCATACAGGAGGGGAATATGAGCCATGCATACAGGAGGGGGAATATGAGCCATGCATACAGGGGGGGAATATGAGCCATGCATACAGGAGGGGGAATATGAGCCATGCATACAGGGGGGAATATGAGCCATGCATACAGGGGGGGAATATGAGCCATGCATACAGGGAGGGGGGAATATGAGCCATGCATACAGGAGGGGAATATGAGCCATGCATACAGGAGGGGGAATATGAGCCATGCATACAGGGGGGGAATATGAGCCATGCATACAGGGGGGGAATATGAGCCATGCATACAGGGGGGGAATATGAGCCATGCATACAGGAGGGGGAATATGAGCCATGCATACAGGAGGGGGAATATGAGCCATGCATACAGGGGGGAATATGAGCCATGCATACAGGAGGGGGAATATGAGCCATGCATACAGGGAGGGGGGAATATGAGCCATGCATACAGGGGGGAATATGAGCCATGCATTCAGTGGGGGGAATATGAGCCATGCATTCAGTGGGGGGAATATGAGCCATGCATACAGGGAGGGGGGAATATGAGCCATGCATACAGGAGGGGGATATGAGCCATGTATATGGGATGGGAGGGAGATGAGCCATGCATACAGGAGGGGGGGTCATTATACAGTATTGGAAAAATATTATTAGCGTGCACTCAGTTCCAATTTAAACGAGGTGCCGGTGTAACGGACCAGGAGGTCCAAAAACTCCAATAGAATAGCAAATTCACCGCACACTCCAATGTTATCATATGCCAAATTTTATCTAAGTCAAAGTAACATAATCTGGGAGCATAACAGAATATAAACAAAATACACAGCAAGGCGCGGGAGTGCAGCGTCATCAGGCATCACTCACAGAGTCCCAGCTTCAGGCTACTTACATTAGTTATTCTGACAGAGCACTGGGACCCTCGTCCCTCTCTCCTTTTTGCATATTCTTCATAAGGACTAAGCGATTATGATAAAGGCTCCGAGGAGCCGAAACGTCTCTGTAATATCGTATTCCTTATTTTGTTTATATTCTGTTATGCTCCCAGATTATGTTACTTTGACTTAGATAAAATTTGGCATATGATAACATTGGAGTGTGCGGTGAATTTGCTATTACACAGTATTGAGCATCATGTGGGATCATTATACAGTATGGAGAACTGTGTGTGGCCATTATTATTATTATTATTTATTTATATAGCACGATTGATTCCATGGTGCTGTACATGAGAATGGGTTACATCAAAATACAAATATCACTTACAGTAAACAAACTAACAACGACAGACTGATACAGAGGGGCGAGGACCCTGCCCTTGTGGGCTTACATTCTACAGGATTAAGGAGACAGTAGGTCGAGGGTTGCAGTAGCTCCGATGGTGTTGAGGTGGCCGTGTGGTCTTTACAGGCTGTAAGCTTCTTTGAAGAGATGGGTTTTCAGGTTTCTTTTGAAGGATCCAAATGTGGTGGATAACCGGACGTGTTGGGGCACTGAATTCCAGAGGATGGGTGATATTCGGGAGAAGTCTTGGATGCGATTGGGTGAGGAGCGAATAAGCGTGGAGGAGAGGAGGTCTTGGGAGGACCGGAGATTACGTGAGGGAAGATATTGAGAGATTAGTGTGGAAATATACGGAGGAGAAAGGTTCTGGATGGCTTTGTAGGTCAGTGTTAGTAATTTAAACTGGATACGCTGGGAAATTGGGAGCCAGTGAAGGGATTTGCAAAGAGGTGAAGCAGGAGTGTAGCGAGGAGAGAGATTAATTAGTCGGGCAGCAGAGTTAGGGTACCGTCTCACAGTGGCACTTTGGTCGCTACGACGGCACGATCCGTGACGCTCCAGCGTCGCTCAATTATCGCTCCAGCGTCGTAGACTGCGGTCACACTTCGCAATGCACGGCACGTATTTGCGATGACAATATCATCATGACAATGACAATATCGTGCACACCTTTGTTACACGATGCGATCATGCCGCCCCAGCGGGACACTTGATGACGAAAGAAAGTTCCAAACGATCTGCTACGACGTACGATTCTCAGCAGGGTCCCTGATCGCTGCTGCGTGTCAGACACAGCGAGATCGTAAGTATATCGCTGGAGCGTCACGGATCGTACCGTCGTAGCGACCAAAGTGCCACTGTGAGACGGTACCCTAAAGGATGGACTGGAGGGGTGCGAGAGTGTTAGAAGGTAGGCCACAGAGGAGTATGTTGCAGTAGTCGAGGCGGGAGATGATTAGGGCATGCACGAGCATTTTGGTAGAGTGAGGGTTGAGGAAAGGACGGATTCTGGAAATATTTTTGAGCTGGAGGCGACAGGAGGTGGCGAGAGCTTGGACGTGCGGTGTGAAGGACAGGGCAGAGTCAAGGGTTACTCCGAGGCAGTGGATTTTGGGGACAGGGGAAAGTGTGATTTCATTTATTTTGATAGATAGATCAGTTAGGGAAGATATGCGAGATGGAGGAAAGATAATTAGTTCAGATTTGTCCACATTGAGCTTGAGGAAGCGAGAGGAGAAGATGGACGATATAACTGATAGACACTCTGGGATTCTGGAGAGCAGAGAGGTGACATCTGGGCCAAAGAGGTAGATCTGAGTGTCATCGGCATATAGATGGTACTGGAAGCCATAGGACCTTATGAGTTGTCCCAGGCCGAGTGTATAGATGGAGAAGAGTAAAGGTACCTTCACATGGAGCGACGCTGCAGCGATAGCGACAACGATGCCGATCGCTGCAGCGTCGCTGTTTGGTCGCTGGAGAGCTGTCACACAGACCGCTCTCCAGCGACCAACGATGCCGAGGTCCCCGGGTAACCAGGGTAAACATCGGGTTGCTAAGCGCAGGGCCGCGCTTAGTAACCCGATGTTTACCCTGGTTACCAGCGTAAAATGTAAAAAAACCAAACAGTACATACTCACCTGCGCGTCCCCCGGCGTCCGCTTCCTGCACTGACTGAGCGCCGGCAGTAGCAGGGCACAGCGGTGACGTCACCGCTGTGCTGTGCTTTCACTTTACGGCGCTCAGTCAGTGTGGGAAGCGGACGCCGGGGGACGCATGTAAGTATGTACTGTTTGTTTTTTTTACATTTTACACTGGTAACCAGGGTAAACATCGGGTTACTAAGCGCGGCCCTGCGCTTAGTAACCCGATGTTTACCCTGGTTACCAGTGTAAAACATCGCTGGTATCGTTGCTTTTGCTGTCAAACACAACGATACACGCCGATCGGACGACCAAATAAAGTTCTGAACTTTATTCAGCGACCAGCGACATCACAGCAGGATCCTGATCGCTGCTGCGTGTCAAACTAAACGATATCGCTAGCCAGGACGCTGCAACATCACGGATCACTAGCGATATCGTTACAAAGTCGTTTCGTGTGAAGGTACCTTAAGGGTCCTAGGACAGAGCCTTGAGGGACTCCAACAGAGAGGGGGCGAGATGAAGAGGTAGTATGGGAGAAGGAAACGCTAAATGTGCGGTTGGCAAGGTATGAGGAGATCCAAGATAGGGAAATGTCTTTGACCCCAAAGGAAGAGAGAATCTGTAGTAGGAGGCAGTGGTCAATTGTGTCGAAGGCAGAGGACAGGTCTAGGAGGAGGAGTATAGAGAATTGTCTGTTAGCTTTGGCTGTAAGTAAGTCATTAGTAATTTTGGTCAGGGCTGTCTCAGTGGAATGGTGGGGACGGAAGCCAGATTGTAGGTTGTCGTAGAGAGAGTTAGGGTACCGTCACACAGTCACACTTTGATCGCTACGACGGTACGATACGTGACGTTTCAGTGATATCCATACGATATCGCAGTGTCTGACACGCAGCAGCGATCAGGGATCCTGCTGAGAATCGTACGTCGTAGCAGATCGTATGGAACTTTCTTTCGTCGCTTGATCACCCGCTGACATCGCTGGATCGTTGTGTGTGACAGCGATCCAGCGATGTGTTCGCTTGTAACCAGGGTAAACATCGGGTAACTAAGCGCAGGGCCGCGCTTAGTAACCCGATGTTTACCGTGGTTACCAGCGTAAAAGTAAAAAAAAACCAAACAGTACATACTTACATTCCGGTGTCTGTCCTCCGGCGTCTCAGCTTCTCTGCACTGTGAGCGCCGGCCAGCCAGAAAGCGAGCACAGCGGTGACGTCTGACGTCACCGCTGTGCTTTCCGGCTCTGCTGCTTACACAGTGGAGAGAAGCAGAATGCCGGGGGACAGACACCGGAATGTAAGTATGTACTGTTTGTTTTTTTTTACGTTTACGCTGGTAACCACGGTAAACATCGGGTTACTAAGCGCGGCCCTGCGCTTAGTTACCCGATGTTTACCCTGGTTACCCGGGGACTTCGGCATCGCTCCAGCGCCGTGATTGCAAAGTGTGACCGCAGTCTACGACGCTGGAGCGATACTCATACGATCGCTGCGACGTCACGATCGTGCCGTCGTAGCGATTAAAATGGTACTGTGTGACGGTACCCTAAGATGCAAAGTGAGAGGAAAGTTCAGCATGGCCGTGCTGCTCAAGGAGTTTGGATGCAAATGGGAGCAAAGATATGGGGCGATAGCTGGACATACCGCTTGGGTCAAGGAATGGCTTTTTGAGGATAGGTGTAATTGTGGCATGTTTGAAGGCAGAGGGGAAGGTACCAGAAGTTAGTGAAAGGTTGAAGAGATGGGTTAGGGATGGGATTAGTGTGGTGTTGAGGTTGGGGAGGAGGTGGGATGGGATGGGGTCAAGCGCACAAGTGGTGAGGTGTGATTTGGAGAGAAGATGAGCAAGCTCCCCTTCAGAGATTTTGGAGAGTGAAGTTATGGGGTTTGGGCATTGGTCTCTCATACAAAGGGGTTGTGGTGGTTGGACAACAAAGACTTGCCTTGTTTGGTCTATCTTATTTTTGAAGTGCGTGGCAAAGTCCTCGGCAACGATTAGGGAAGACGGAGGGGGCAGTGGTGGGCGGAGGAGGGAGTTAAAAGTGTTGAACAACTGTTTGGGGTTGTGAGATAAGGAAGATACGAGGGTTGTGAAGTAGGCCTGTTTAGCAGAGGTGAGAGCTGATTTGAATGCCAGTGTTGCTTGTTTGAGTGCAGTGAAATCATCTTGTGAATGTGTTTTCTTCCAACGCCGTTCTGCAAATCTCGATACTTGACGAAGCTTTTTAGTGATGTTATTGTGCCAGGGTTGTCTATTGGTTCGTCGCGCTCTGCTATGCATGACAGGGGCAACCGTGTCAATAGCTGATGCAAGAGTGGCATTGTAGAAAGCAGTGGCAGTGTCTGTGTCGTGGAGTGAGGATATAGAGGACAGTGGTAGGATAGAGTCAGAGAGTGTGTGGGTGTCTAGGTGTGTGAGGTTCCTGCGTGGGTGCGCATGGTGCTGGACATGGGTGACAGGTGAGGAGGACAGGGATGAGAAAGTGAGTAGATGGTGGTCAGATAGAGGGAGAGGGGAGGTGGTGAAGGCCATTATACAGTACTGAGCATCATGTGTGGCCATTATACAGTATGGAGCATCATGTGTGGCCGTTATACAGTATGGAGCATCATGTGTGGCCAATGGCCATTATACAGTATGGAGCATCATGCGTGGCCATTATACAGTATGGAGCATCATGTGGGGCCATTATACAGTATGGAGCATCATGTGCAGCCATTATACAGTATGGAGCACTGTGTGGCCATTATACAGTATGGAGCACTGTGTGGCCGTTATACAGTATTGAGCATCATGTGTGGCCAATATACAGTATGGAGCATCATGTGTGGCCATTATACAGTATGGAGCATCATGTGTGGTGGCCGTTATACAGTATTGAGCATCATGTGTGGCCAATATACAGTATGGAGCATCATGTGTGGCCATTATACAGTATGGAGCATCATGTGCGGCCGTTATACAGTATTGAGCATCATGTGTGGTCATTATACAGTATGGAGCGTCATGTGCGGCCAATATACAGTATGGAGCATCATGTGCGGTCATTATACAGTATGGAGCACTGTGTGGCCATTATACAGTATGGAGCATCATGTGTGGCCATTATACAGCATGGAGCATCATGTGTGGCCATTATACAGTATGGAGCATCATGTGTGGCCATTATACAGTATAGAGCACTGTGTGGCCATATTTTTTTGTTTATAATTATTGTAAAACAGTGTGATCAGCAGTGCTAAATGGCTGTGGTTGGGACATGGAATATGGGTGTGACTAGTTGTGAAATGGGTGTGGTCAGAGGCGTGGCCTAAAATTTGCCGTGGCGCACTACGCGCGCCACAAACTTTATACCTCCTTCCCTTCTTCAAAAGTTGGGAGGTATGGCACCACATTTGCCAGATCACGGCAAGTGCCGCAAATCCCATAGGGAATGAATGAGGCCGAACGCAGTGTTGCTGTAAGTGATCCGTTACGCGGCAGATGCAGAAAAATTGCTGGATCTGCTGCAAAAGGCGACTTTCACATCAGCGATTCTTGCCAAAGTCACTGCCGATAGTGTCATACTCACCAAAGGGGGAGGCAGCACTAAAAGTGCCTAGGGCAGCAGAAACTCTAAATACGGCCCTGCCAGGGGTTAATTGTCAGAAAATGTCTCAGGCTTTGGTGTATTGTTTGGTGTAGAGGGGCTGAATATGGAAACAGTCTGTAAACCCCCGGTGTATAGTGTGTAAATAAAGCTGCACACGGACAAGAGGTGCAACGTCCGACTACAACCCCACCACGACCAACGTTATCACACTTTGTAGTTCTTGGTCGGAGGCTGTAATCTCCATGTGATGCACATGAAACACAACATACATGGCCGAAGAGGAGCGTCATATGTGACGTGTTCACCGGGGGGGAAAACGGAGAAGGGAAAAACACCAACAGGAAGTGGTGGAAGTAGATGGCACTAAAATGCACGACCCTGTCACCCCACCATTGATTTCTGCCTATTAAGTGGATTAAGGACCTGCCCCTGTTCACACTAGATAGAAGTCCCTGTGCTCCAGGGGCTGATAAGGGTAGAAGGTGAGGCTTCCGCAGGGCTGACCAACCACATGACGTTCCCTCTCTGACGTAATTACTAAGGAAACAGTAACTGAAACCGGACGCCTCCAGCAAAACAGCAATCAGACGTCCTTGATGTCAGATATGGTGACTCCAACGTACAAGATTTTCTCACTGCTTCAGTTCAAGCAATCGTCCTTCACGTTTCAGAGTGAAACCTTGAGACCTCTTTGTCCCAGACTGAATTTCCACTCAGTGCCTCAGACACGTGGTGTCACGGTTCACACCGTGCTGCCAACACTATGTCAGGGATGCCAGCAGTGTGTCAGGGATCCCGGGGAGGATATCTTTATCGTCCCCACTACTCACATCAATTTGTCATGAACCGGGGTTGTTTGGTTGCTCCTGGTTCCTTCTGAAGGGGATTTTTCTATATCCCACTTCCCAGTTCCGGTTTAGAACTTGCAGCTCTCTGGCGCCCCCTTACCCTCAGGTCAGATTAGGTACTGCACCTAGGGTAACTAGTCGCCAGAAAAGCTGCCTGCTATATACTGGCTATTGGGCTCACTGCAGCGAGGGCGATTTAACTACTCCCACTCAGGCGGGAACAATAATTATCAATGCCACCGGTTGCTGTACAGTTTCCCAAACGTCCAGATCAAAGTATGCTGCCACCAGCTCCGATTTTCCACCAAACATTAACGGGTCCGGATTATTTACTCCATAAAAAATTGGGCAGTGTCTACAAAGTATAAAAAGATATTATAAAGGAGACGATCATACATGCATACATTACAGATTACAAAATAAAATAGGATTATCGGAAAAAAACACACTGTGAGGCAGTGACCCCTGTTACAGCTAGGGGGCGCTGTATGTGCTCTCCAGGATATGCATGGAAGCGTAGAGAGGCAATGAGGGCGTACTGCGGCAATGAGGGCGTACTGCAGACACAGGTGTGGCTGTAATTAGAATAGTGAAGCAGTGACTGATTAAAAGCCCTGTAGTAGAGGGGAGGGTTGTCAGTGTTGGTTTGGAAGCAGACAGAGAAGTTGTCTGCAGAGCTCTTTGTGTGTGGAGCAACACAGGGGCAAAACGAACTGACACCGTGTCCTGGGCTCTCTTGTGTTGCCAGGCTGCAATCCGGAGGATAGCGTGAGGTGCACGGCGTGAGTAAAGAGACTTGGTATCGGTGGGCGGTCGCCCCAGGGAAACTGGACAAAGGGAAGTCTGGCCTGTGTAGGGACTGCAAAGTAAAGCCGGCATAGCAACCTTTCATTAGTTCCACACATGGCGTGTAGCCAGCGCAGAGGGTTGTGGTCGGTCACCACAGTGAAGGTGCAACCGTCCAAGTAGGGCTGCAAGAGTTGCAGGGCCCAGACTATGGCCAGGCACTCCTTCTCGATGGTGGAATAGGCCACTTCCCTCGCCAGAAGCTTCCAGCTCAGGTATAACATGGGGTGCTCTTGGTCCCCCGAGTCAACCTGGCTTTGCACAGCACCGAGGGCAAACTCGCTGGCGTCGGTCTGCACCATGAACGGTCAACTGCTTTCAACACAGGGGCATTGCACAGTGCTGTTTTCAATGCCTGCAAGGCCCCCTCACAGCCGTCGGTCCAGTTGACGATGTGGGGTAGCTTCTTCCTGGTGGGGTCTGTCAAGGGTTTTGCCAGGCTACTATAGTTCTGTGCGAAGCACCTATAGTACCCGGCAGTGCCCAGGAAGGAAGGACATCACCTGTTTCTTGGACCGAGTAGTGGGCCACAACACTATCGCGTCCACTTTCCCGGGCTCAGGCTTTATGGACTTCCCACCTACCTGGTGCCCCAGGTAATGGACCTCTCTCATGCCCATCTGGCACTTTCCCGGCTTGATCGTCAGACCGGCTTGGTGAAGTCACCTGAGCACCTCCTCGAGATGCTGCAGGTGTTCATCCCAGGATGAACTGAAGATGGCAATGTCATCCAGGTATGCCACTGCATACTTCTTCTCCAGTCCCTGAAGCAGGTGGTTGACCATCCGCTGGAAAGTGGCAGGGGCATTCTTCATGCCGAAGGACATGACTATGGACTCGTACAGTTCGAAGGGTGTGATAAAGGTGGACTTCTCCTGCGCCTTAGGGCTCAGGGGAATCTGCCAGTATCCTCGAATCAGATCCATTATGGTCATGTATTTTGCACCAGCTAACCTCTCAAGCAGCTCCTCGATGCGCGGCATAGGGTGCGCGTCAAAGGCTGTGATGACGTTGAGCTCCCTGTAGTCCATGCAGAACCGGGTGGTCCGATCCTTCTTTGGCACGAGAACTACAGGAGAGGCCCACGCGCTCTTTGACTGTTGAATCACCCCCAGCTGTAACATCTCATCGATTTACTGGCACATAACCTGCTGGAACTCGTCGAAGATCCGATAGAGTGTTCGCCGTAGTGGGGCATGATTCCCGGTGTCTACCTTGTGGACTGCTAACTTAGTCCTTCCAGGTCGGTTGGAGAATGCGGCCTGGAAGGGATTCAGCTTGGTCCGCAACTGCAACCGCTGGTGTTCGGTTAGCGAGGCGCTTACCTCCATGTCCTTAATGGATCCACTGGCCTTGGCTTAGGCCAGCATGTCCAGGAGGGGGTCATCCTCCCCATCTTCGGGCAGGCTGCAGACCGGTAGGACATAAGGTTCACATTCGTGATGAGCCTTCATCATGTTGACGTGAAAGGCCTTTCGCATACCCCGAGCATGGTCAAGCGTGACCACATAGGTGACCAGGTTGAGCTGTTGGTGGATGATGTACGGGCCTTCCCAGGCTGCTTGAAGCTTATCCTTTGGTATGGGGAGCAGCATCCACACCTTTTGACCCACGTGGTAGGTCCGCTCCCAGGCCTTCTGGTCGTACCAGTGCTTCTGATCAGCCTGAGCCTGCGTCATGTTGTCATGCACAATGTCCACCGCGATCCTCTGGAAAGGCTCCTCTATCACTGGCAAAGGGATCAGGGGAGCCTTAAGAGCAGGTCCCGCCTTCCCCACTCTTTTGACAGGTGATACAGGAGCGGCAGTAGCTCGTCACATCTGTTCCCATCTTGGGCCAACAGACGTGTTGAGACAGCCGAACCTTAGTTTTGCTGATCCCCAAGTGTCCAGCGAGCGGGATCTCATGGACAACCTGTAACAACTCACACCGGAATTGCTGCGGGACGACCAGCTGTTGTTCCCTCAACCACTCCTTTTGTGATTTTCCGGGTACTGTCTCCCAGTACAACTTCCCTCATTCCCAGAACATCCTCTCCTTATCAGTAACGGAGGTGGGTGTCTCAGCAAGGAGTCTCAAATTCTCCAGGCTTGCATCTGAGTGCAGAGAAGCCTGGAACTCCTGGCTAGGGACAGCCAGAAGTGACGTCAGGGTCCCCTCCTCACTGGGACCCTCTGGAACCTGCTCTGGGTCCATCTCTGGTTCAGTCACGCCTGTGACTGAGGAGGGTCCAGAAGGCAGAACGTTATCTGCGTTCCGGGCACTCTGACTGCGGGTGACAGCAGCTACGTAGGCTGTCTCCCCAGGGATTTCCACAGACCCATCAGCCGGCGCTGCTATGGGTTCTACCTCCCCATCCACCCCCAAGACTCCAGGAGCCGTGCTACTTAGGGGCCAGTTACCTTCCTCGGTGGCACTGGTCAGTTGCGTGGCATTACCTTCCTCACAGTTCCCATGCACCTCCCCATTTCCTTGAGCACCGAAGCTTGATCCTGTTAGGGGTTCCTCAACCATCCCACCCCGCGGAGTGATGTGGCTGAGCACTCCTGCACCTGTGGTCACATCAACCTTTGCAGAAAGATGGTTATCAGGTTCAGTTGGCACATTTACATCATTTTCAGCATCATTCTTAAAGATAAAATGGTTATCAGTTGCATCATTACTCGACAAAGCATTGTCAGGTAACACGTGCAATTTCCCATTGCTATCATCAGCATTCGATTGGGGAGGGGTGTCAGGGACGTAGTATGCAACCATCCTCCCCAAATCAGTCCCCAATAAAGCATCAGTGGGCAAGTTAGCGGACAGCACCACTTCCTTCACCCCGCTCCCGCACCCCAATCTATATACACCTGGGCCATTGGCAGGGGACAGCTGATGCCCCCAATCCCGGTGACAGTCAGGGTTTTCCCCGGAATGATCTCTTCAGGGGCCGCCAGTCGGATGAGGGTTCGTTCAGCCCTGGTGTCCTTGAGGCCTGTAGCGACATGGCCCCCACGGTGACGTACTGCACGTTGTCACACACCCTCCCAACCTCCCCACCCACCAAAAGAACTGCTGCATTAGGCCCTGGGGCCTTGGCTGGGGGCTTCTTCTGCTTCTGCGGACAATTGGCGCTGATATGACCAGTCTGTTTGCAGGAAAAACAATGGCGAAGGTCGGTGGTAGGTCTGGTGCTGTTGGCAACGAGGACAGGGCCTCTGGTGAGTTGGCTGGCAGGGGTACTGGCGTTGGTTGCAGGCTTACCCCCTCTCCAGCTGCTGGTGACTGGCTTCCGCACTTCCGATCTACGGTTGGCCTCATAGGCATCGGCAATCTGCGCTGCTTTAGTCACGTCTTTGGGCTCTCTGTCCATTCCAGCACTGACTGTTTACACAAGCACATTTTCAACTCTTAAAGCTTTTTCTGCCTCCGGCGATCATTTAGTCATTACTGCTTTCTTAGCTTAGGGCAGCACGGTGGGTCAGTGGTTAGCACTGCAGCCTTGCAGCGCTGGAGTCCTGGGTTCAAATCTCACCAAGGACAACATCTGCAACCAAGAACAACATCTGCAAGGAGTTTGTATGTTCTCCCCGTGTTTGCGTGGGTTTCCTCCAGGTACTCTGGTTTCCTCCCACATTCCAAAGACATACTGACAGGGAATTTAGATTGTGAGCCCCATCGGGGACAGCGATAATAATGTATGCAAACTGTAAAGCGCTGCGGAATATAAAAATAAAGATTATTATTAAAGATTAATATTTAGGAATGTCCAACAGAGGAGCTGGAATACTGGAAAATGACGTGCTTAAAGGGGTTGTCCAGTACTTGAACAACCCCTTCTTGATCTAAATGTTTGGTCCTGATAAAAGAAAAAAAACCTATACTCACCTCTAGTGATGAGCGAGTGTACTCGTTGCTCGGGTGGTCTCTGAGTATTTGCAACTGCTCGGAGATTTAGTTTCCGTTGCCTCAGCTGCATGATTTACAGCTGATAGACAGCTTGAATACATGTGGGGATTCCATAGCAACCAGGCAACCCCCACATGTACTCAGGCTGGCTAGCAGCTGTAAATAATGCAGATGCGACAAAAAAAACTAAATCTCCGAGTAGTTGCAAATACTTGGAGACCACCTGAGTGTGCTCTGGAAAACCCGAGCAATGAGTACACTCGCTCATCACTACTCACCTCCCGTGCTGCGTCATTCCAGTGGTGTTGGCACTCGCTCTCCTGGGGATCTCATGCGGTTCTTATGACACGTGACCCTGGCGGCCAATAAGCGCTGGCATCACTGTCCCCATTTTCGCACGGATTGGCATAGTGGACACCTTCTTTAGGCATTAGCAGACAAACCCCAGAAAAGACCTGACTTGTTTTTCAGTGTATGGTCTTGGTCAACCCTGTAATGCCTCTTCCTCATTGAATTGGGGCTTAATCCTAGCCACTTCTCAAACCGTAGCCCAGGTATTCTGCCGGACTCATGCTTATGGCATATTTATGATAATAAATAATAATAAACTTTATATAGCGCTAACATATTCCGCAGCGCTTTACACACATTAGCATCGCTGTCCCCAATGGGGCTCACTATCTAAATTCCCTATCAGTATGTATTTGGAATGTGGGAGGAAACCGGAGAACCCGGAGGAAACCCACGCAAACACTTGTCTGACTTAGCAGTAAACCATCTTTTTTAAGAGAGTGTACGACAGTCTGATTCTTAAAAGGGTGTTTTCGAGTTGTCTGTTGAGCAGCTCACAGCTCTGCAGCCTCCTCACTTCCTGCTTTCTGGGGTGCACCTCTCCTCCTTGAGTGAGAACTCTGATGAATAGCAGAGCTTTAGTATTAGCAGAACTATAAGGCCATGTGCACACGTTCAGTATTTTTCGCGTTTTTTTCGCGTTTTTTCGCTATAAAAACGTGATAAAAACGCGAAAAAAACGCTAACATATGCCTCCTATTATTTTAAGTGTATTCCGCATTTTTTGTGCAAATGTAGCCTTTTTTTCCCGCGAAAAAATCGCATCGCGGAAAAAAAAGCAACATGTTCATTAAAATGCGGAATTGCAGGGGATTCCGCACACCTAGGAGTGCATTGATCTGCTTTACTTCCTGCACGGGGCTGTGCACACCATGCGGGAAGTAAGCAGATTATGTGCGGTTGGTACCCAGGGTGGAGGAGAGGAGACTCTCCTCCACGCACTGGGCACCATATAAGTGGTCAAAAAATAAGAATTAAAATAAAAAATAGTCCTATACTCACCCTCGATGTCTTCCCGCCTCCACTGCATGCTGTCGCTTCGGTTCCTGTAGCTGATGTGCGGTGAAGGACCCTGCCGATGACGTCACTGTCCTGTGATTGGTCGTGAGCGGTCATGTGACCGCTCACGTGACCGTGACGTCACGGAAGGTCCTGTGCGCACAGACCAGCTATAGAAAGAGGAACGGACGCCGGTGAGGAGATGTCTGGGTGAGTATAAGCATTTTTTTATTTTTTTTATTATTTTTAAACATTCTATCTTTTACTATAGATGCTGCACAGGCTGCATCTATAGTAAAAAGTTGGTCACACTTGTCAAACGCTATGTTTGACAAGTGTGACCAACCTGTCAGTCAGTTTTCCAAGCGATGCTACAGATCGCTTGGAAAACTTTAGCATTCTGCAAGCTAATTACACTTGCAGAATGCTAAAAAAACGCGAAAAAAACGGAAAAAAAACGCAAAAAAAAAATGCGGATTTCTTGCAGAAAATTTCCGGTTTTCTTCAGGAAATTTCTGCAAGAAATCCGCAACGTGTGCACATACCCTTAAGCTCAAGTTCTATTGTAAAGGTACCGTCACACTAAACGATAACGATAGCGATCCGTGACGTTGCAGCGTCCTGGCTAGCGATATCGTTTAGTTTGACACGCAGCAGCGATCAGGATCCTGCTGTGATGTCGCTGGTCGCTGGATAAAGTTCAGAACTTTATTTGGTCGTCCGATCGCCGTGTATCGTTGTGTTTGACAGCAAAAGCAACGATACCAGCGATATTTTACACTGGTAACCAGGGTAAACATCGGGTTACTAAGCGCAGGGCCGCGCTTAGTAACCCGATGTTTACCCTGGTTACCAGCGTAAAATGTAAAAAAACCAAACAGTACATACTCACATGCGTCCCCCGGCGTCCGCTTCCCACACTGACTGAGCGCCGCAAAGTGAAAGTGAAACCACAGCACAGCGGTGACGTCACCGCTGTGCCCTGCTACTGCCGGCGCTCAGTCATTGCAGGAAGCGGACGCCGGGGGACGCACGTAAGTATGTACTGTTTGTTTTTTTTACATTTTACTCTGGTAACCAGGGTAAACATCGGGTTACTAAGCGCGGCCCTGCGCTTAGCAACCCGATGTTTACCCTGGTTACCCAGGGACCTCGGCATCGTTGGTCGCTGGAGAGCGGTCTGTGTGACAGCTCTCCAGCGACCAAACAGCGACGCTGCAGCGATCGGCATCGTTGTCGCTATCGCTGCAGCGTCGCTTAGTGTGACGGTACCTTAACACATTCAGCTGTCTGTGGTTTGTTCTCAGTCTACACTTATCACTGTGTTTGCATATAGAGATAACAGAGCATTGAACAAGCACACAGGTCCTGACAGTGAGAGCCATGATTAGGAGACCTGCTGTGAAAGCTATGGGCTGGTGATTTATAACTGCTTCTCTTCAGAAGATGAAAAGGATAGGAGGGAAGTGAGAAGATAACTGCTGTGTAGAAAACGATGGGCTGGAGAGACCTGACTGGAATGTTAGGAGTTAACTCCTCTCCTGAAATATAACTACTGCGCACTCTCAGCAAGGGTCTGGAGGCTGAACTCCATGGACTGTAGCTGTACACTATAAAAGCTGTCATTACAGGGGAATAAAAGCAAGTCAATTGCAAACTTTCTTATTTTCATGATAATTGTAATGAATGGAAACGGAGGCACAGGTGATTAAGCCACATTCGTTTATTGAACTTATTGTGGAACTACGGAACCACTACCCGGAGGGCTCCAAAGGGGGCATGACTAAGCAAGCCCCGGTCTCCCATAGTAAGACCCCTCAAACAGGGCCAGAGTCGAAAGTTCGGGAGATGCAAGGTACTACCTCCAGTTAGACCCCGGGTATGTGGAAGCTGACTCTGCCAGACTGGTGGGCAGGCAGGTACTGCAAGTAGCGGAGACCCAGACAGGAGACAGGCAGCTCAAACAGGTGGAGAACAGCAGCTGACATGGAGAGAAGCAGGTGGTGCAGGCATAGACCCAGAAGGCGAGGGAACACTGAGGAGACCAACCAGAATTAGCGAGGTACAAGCTGAGCATTACACACAAGAGCCGGAAACCTGAGAACTAGCAACAGGAAACACTTGTTGCTCAGGCACCTCCCTAAGGGCAGAGGTGCCTGAAATAGTACGAGACACTGAGCCATTGGCTGAGACCTTATTTGAAAAATGGCGCAGTCTCTTTAAGAGACCGGGAGTGCGCGCGTGCGAACTTCCTTAGTGGCGTGCCATGAGACCTGGGGAATGCATGCAGCCTCCAGGAAGCAGCAACAGGAGCAGGCAGCACGGGATGTGGAATGGAAGCCCCAGGAGACCGGCGTTCCTGCCGGGCAGCGCGCTGAAGCGGCAGCCCCAAGGAGACAGGTGCGGATCGGGAAGTGGACCGGGACATCGGCGCTACAATAATTAAGGCAATTTAAGAACTTGAGAACAACTCTTTAAATGACTTTTCCAATCTAAGTTGAAAATGACGATGTCATCCAAGTAGACTGCTGCATAGTTCCTGTGGGAGATGAAAATGTCATCTGTTACCTTTTGAAATGTAGAAGGGGCTCCTCTTAACGCAAAGGCCTGGAAACAACCATCAGAGAAAGCAGGTTTTTTCCTCAAGCTTCTTTCAACAATGGTATTTGCCAATACCCTTCTGTGATGTCTAAAGTTATGCATCTAGCTGGTCGCAATCTTTCCACCAGTTCATCCATCCTAGATTTAGGGAAGGCATCTTGGAAACCTCTAAGTTTCCTGAATAAGTTGCAGAAGTGCCAGCTTCCATGTGATTTTGGGACAAACACAATTGGGCTACATAAGCCATTTTTTTATTTTCACCCCCCCCCCCCAAAGTGACTAATCTTAGAACCTCTTCTGTCTCAGACGGTCTTCAAGTCAGTAAGGTTTTACATTTAACTGTGGTTCAGTAATGATTTCATGCTCAAGAACGCTAGAGCCATCTGGCAAACAAGAAAAGATGTCTGTAAGGCTAGTTTCACATTTGTGGATAAGTCCGCAGAGTATCGTCCGCAACCGCAAACGCATGCAAAAGTCTGATAACGCAGCGTTTTTTATCCGCACCAGCTTACACATGATGGTACAAAAACGGCAGCGTTTGTATGCGTTTTTACATATTTGCGCTTTTTATGCACATGCGTTTGATATTTCCAGGAGGGTGTGTCTTTAATGGGCATGTGTAAATCAGTTCCTGGACATGTGCAGTCCGAAGTACGCAAGCGCATCAAACGCATGCGTACGCAAAGACATGTGTACGCATGTGTTCCCATAGACAGTCATGCATTTTTTTGCCACATTCCTTGCGCTAACAACCGCATACGTTTCTAGGTGGCAAATTGACGCCTCTAAAATTACTACATGTAGTGTTTACCGCGCCAAACCGCAGACGACGAAACGACGCATGCGTCGTCAAACGCGGCAAAAACCAACCGATCGCAGATGCATGCGTCCCTAATGTTAAATATAGGAATACACAATGCATGCGGATATTTGCGGAAGAAATGCTGCGGACACAACTGCAAATGTGAAACCGGCCTTATGTGGTAAAAATATCTTACATGCCTATGTTTGAGAAGAAGATAAATACTAAAAGTGCACTTTTTTATTGGCTTGACAAAGGCCATGTGTGGCCAAAACATTGCCAATTTTCCTGTGTGTACACTGGCGTCAATAAAAACAATTTTTGTGGAAGGAAGATACCCAGTGCCTTGGATTTTTGAAGTATGAACAATTTTTACAACCTAGTGGAGGGGATGCACCAAGTCTGAACATGGAGTGGTGCATGGGATACACCTTGTTTTAATGAAAGGAACCACTATGGCAGGAGACCAGGGGAGGACCCCACTGCTGACACAGAGATGTAATAAAGCTGGACTGTAGTTTTCCAAAATGTACGTGAATAAGGCAACATTCTTCTGGGAAAGCGTCTTGTGGACAGAGGAGACCAAGATGGAGCTTTTTTGGTAAAGCACATCATTCTACTGTTTACCAAAAATGGAATGAGGCCTACAAACAAAAGAATACAGTACCTACAGTCAAATATGGTGGAGGTTCACAGATGTTTTGGGGTTGTTTAGCTGCCTCTGGCACTGGGTACCTTCACTGTGTGCAAGACATCATGAAATCTGAAGATTATCAAAGGATGTTGGATGGCAATGTAGTGTCCAGTGTCAGAAATCTGGGTTTGTGGCCTAGGTCATAGGTCTTCCAGCAGGACAATGACCCCAAACATACTTCAAGTAGCCCCCAAAAATGGATGGAAACAAAGCGCTGGAGAGTTCTGAAGTGGCAGCAATGAGTCCGGAGCTAAATCCCATTGATCACCTGTGGAGAGAACTTAAAATTACTTTTGGGAGAAGACGCCTTCACATATGAGACCTGGAGCAGTTTGTAAGAATAATCGTCCAAAATTCCAGCTGAGAGGTGTAAGAAGCTTGTGGATGGTTATAGGAAGCGATTGTCATGCTGCTGCAGTGCAGTACAGCGCAACCTCCGCCAGGGGCAGCTTAAGGGGGAAATGAGACTGCACTCACAGAGCAGCAGAACAGACGCCACCAAGTGACGAGAGAGTGGTCAGACAAGCCGAGTCAAAGCACGAGATAGCACGACAGTACAAAAAGGATTAGACAGAATGGATAGTCAGGACGTAGCAAGAGATCAGTAAACCAGAACGGGCAATATACGGTACAATAGGGTATACGGGCGCATTCGGGCAACCGAAGGGCATGACCAAATTTTCAAACAGACCCTCGGAGGTGAGAAATGCCGTTTTCCACTCATCCCCTTCCTGAATGTGGATAAGGTTATATGCTCCCCTGAGATCAAGTTTGGAAAATCACTTCGCCCCAGACAATTGGTTATAGAGATCAGGAATGTGGGAAAGTGGGAGAGGGTAGGTATTTTTCACTGTAATTTTATTTAGTTCCCGGAAATCGAGGCATGGGCGTAAACCACCATCTTTTTTCTTGACAAAAAAAATCCCACGGCCACAGGTGAGACAGAGGGACGAATGTGACCTTTGCGTAGACTATCAGAGATATAGTTTTTCATAGCAGTACGCTCCGGGCCAGAAAGATTGTACAAATGGGCTTTGGGCAATTTAGAACCCGGAATAAGATTGATGGTACAATCATAAGGACGATGGGGTGGTAAGACCTCAGCCTCTTTTTCGGAGAACACGTCCCCAAAGTCCTTTAGGTACTCCGGAATACCCTCCGGACTAATGGCAGACACAAAAACAGCAGAAAGACAACCATTGGAACAATTAGGACCCCATTTAACAATATCACGAGATCCTCAGTCTCTAACAGGATTATGCCTCTGCAACCATGAGAATCCCAGTACCAGTCCCGCAGGAAGATTATTCATAACAAAACATGAAATTTGTTCCTGGTTCAAGGAACCCACCTTGAGGAGGAACTCCTCAGAGACAAATTTAAGGACATTTTAAGCCAACGTCTTTTCAATGGCAACGATATG
Organism: Ranitomeya variabilis; assembly: GCF_051348905.1. Lineage (NCBI taxonomy): Eukaryota > Metazoa > Chordata > Amphibia > Anura > Dendrobatidae > Ranitomeya > Ranitomeya variabilis. Next base: position 7,398,640 of record NC_135234.1, read on the forward strand.
GATGGGAGTCTCTAACCTAACTGTCCCTAACTTTAACTTGGACACCAGACTAGAGTCAATGAAGTTTATAGAAGATCCACAGTCCACAAACGCTGAAGTGGATGCAAAACCACCTCCATAACACAGTTCCACCTCTAACAAAACTTTTTGAAATGATGAAAATGGTACCTGAGAGTCTGGATGACCTCCTAGACAATCACCCAGACTCGGCAGCTTGTTACTCGATGGACAAGAGGGGCAGTCCTTCTTCCAATGTCCCGGATCTCCACAATAAAAACATAATTTCCCATCACGTCATTGTTTCCTCTCTTTCTCCTTGAAGTTGGTGGCACCAACTTCCATAGTCTCCTTGAATGACATCACCTCAGACTTGGCAGGCAATATAGTAATCTCAGGCTGGATAATTCCTCTCTCCTGTAACCTCCGGTCCATACGAATGGCCTGGGTCATGGCCTCCTCCAGGGAACTGGGTGGCGTATGAAGGGCCAGCGCGTCCTTATGATGATTAGAAAATCCTCTCTCAAACAGGCATCTCTCCCTATCCCCAGAGAAGGTATCTGGGAGCTTGACTGTAGGTTCAGGAGAGTGCAATGAAACATCAACAGTGTTAGAGTGCTTACAGTCAGTCTGCAACGATTTAACTGTGTCAGAAAGCTCCCTTTGCAATTGGTTATGAGACGAGGACAAGGCTGTCTGTTCCACAAACAGGTCTTGTATCACAACTGTCAAACTGTCCATTTGATCCGCCAAGGTATGGAGCGGATCCATAGAAAACAGAGCAGAGAAAAAAAATGCAGAAATCCCTTTACATGTATTGGGTCAGCTATAATGTCATGCTGCTGCTATGCAGTACAGCGCAACCTCCACCAGGGTGAGCTTGAGGGGGAAGTGAGACTGCGTACACCAGAGGTGTCAAACTGCATTCCTCGAGGGCCGCCAACAGGTCAAGTTTTCAGGATTTCCTTAGCATTCCACAAGGTGCTGGAATCATTCTGTGCAGGTGATTAAATTATCACCTGTGCAATACAAGGAAATCCTGAAAACATGACCTGTTGGCGGCCCTCGAGGAATGCAGTTTGACACCTCTGGCATACACAGAGCATGTGTATGAGAAAAGGCGATAGCCGAAACGTGCGTCGGGGGATACAGGGGTGAAGTGCCAATCCACGCCGTGACTTGTTTCCACATTACCTGGTATGTATAGTATTATACACTTAGTATGAAATATGCTTGTCAGCTAATCTTATGGACCTGTGTGTCCAATGCAGGCTTCTTTGAATCCTATGCACAGTCACCTTAATTTTCTGCTATACTAGCCTTGGCTATAATGTGGGCATATATATACTACAGGCACATACCGCCTGTTTCTGTAGGTGCGTGCTGAGTATAGCACGGGGACCACTTCCCTCTGCTCATTTTAAACCTGTAATAAATTGTTAATAAAGTTTGTTTACATATTTATCTGGACTTTATGCTGCTTCTTTTTCCTTTGGTTGTTGATTAATTTAGGCAGTGGTCCTATATGTTCCTGCCCTTGGTCCCAGTTTTTCTGTACTGAATATACCCTATCTGGGTTTAAATACTATGTTGGTGACCTTATATTGTTCCACCTTAGTGTTTTACATACACAGAGCAGCAGAACAGACGCCACCAAGTGGCGAGAGAGTGGTCAGACAAGCCGAGTCAAAGCACGAGATAGCACGACAGTACAAAAAGGATTAGACAGAACGGATAGTCAGGACGTAGCAAGAGATCAGTAAACCAAAACGGGCAATATACGGTACAATAGGGACAAACAGTAATGGAGTCAATAGCCAAGCCAGGAGGTCAGAACCAGAGAATCAAGCAGAGAAACAATGGGAAAAGGGCAGAGGGAGTGAACAGACACAGGACAAGTCAGAGATCACAGCAGGACAAATCAAGAATTACCAGAGTCAGGTTCACACGCCGAAGACAGAACTATAGCGGACACCACCAGCGGGATGCCTGGGAGCTAAATAGCAAACCTGAGCCCAGAATGAGGCAGAGCAAAGTTAACCCTTGACATGATCTGCCCGAAAAAAGAGTAGACAGGACTAAACTCTGGAACAGATCATGACAGCAATTGATTGCAGTTATTTATTCCAAAGGATGTGCAACCAAATATTAAATTAAGTTGACGGCGCTCATTTTATTTTAGGGCTTTCTGTGAAATAATTTCCAATTTGCCTTTTTTTATCTTTTTTTGTGCTGCTCCAATGTACACAAAGAAAATAAACATGTAACAAAGCATGTATGCAAATTGCCTCTTCAGAGAGGAAGAGGACTTGAACTCTATAGCGCCACCTGTTGATCCTACCAGTCACTATCAACCCTTTATGAGTCTTGCAATATGACTTATGATAAAAGACAAGTCAGAATCTCAATTTGCAGACACGGTGTTTCGGGGTATTGCAAGCCATGAGAATTGACTTGACTAGGTGAGGCCTTAGGACTGAGGTCTAAGGAGTAATGTTTCTCCTTGTTTACTTGTAGGATTGCTGCTTCTATAGAGTTCCAGTCCTCTTCCTCTCTGAAGAGGCAGTTTGCATATAAAATTTCCCCGAGGAGCATTGCACGGCAAATTAGCCTCCTTCTATTGGCATGCCAGAGCCGGTATGTCACTCTCCACAAGGAGAAATGTTACTCCCTAGACCTCTAACAAAACATGTGTAACTGCAATAATTTTCTGGGAAAAATACTTCATTTTCAGGAACAATTTCAAGGGTGCAAACACTTTTGGCCATGACTGTAAGTGTCCTGGTTTTCTTAGACCTGGATGAGGCACCTTATAATTCATCTTTCAAACTCTTTCCAGTAGCTCAAAAGGTCCCTTCCTTGTAGCCAAGAACTTACTCTCCACAGAAGGTCCTAGTAGTTAGACTCCATCTCCTGGTCTCAGTTCTCAAATTTTTAGGCAAAACGGGGCTCCGTGATCTGTTCTTTAGGAAGACCCACTCTGCTGTAAATGTGGAACTGCTCGCAAGCAGGACACTTAGCGGATGCATTTCTTAAAGGAACCGCCTTTGGGCATCTAGCAGCATAATCTAGAATTACTGAATTGTATTGATGCCCCCTGCAGACTTGACGAATGGACTGGATATGTCCATGGCTGTCGATCATTGGCAGGAGCTCCAATGGACTTCTAAAATGGCACAAAGGAGCATTTAACGGACCAGTAGGTCGGGATTCACAGTAGTTTTCAATCATTCTATCTTTATAACAACTTGGCCAATAGAACCTACAGAAAATACTCTCCTCCCTGGCCTTGTCTGTAGCTCGGTGGCCCCCAACACATATGAATGCTCCATGTCTACTACCATCTACCTATAGGGCCCGGGAGCACTAATTGCTCCACCGCTTCACTGTGAGCTCTAGTAATTCTGTAGACCATATTGTTGTGTGGATGCCGCGGTCAGCACTCGGCATTTGGTGGACACCACTTTATTCACACTGTTCAGGCCATATTTCTATGTTGGATTTTGCCACTGGGCAGTGCCAAATTTTACATGGTCTCACCTTCATCACGAACCGGAACAGCTCAGGGACAATTATCAGGTATGTCAGTGTTTCTCCTACATTCCCTGCTCACAGGTGGAAGACACACGATGAGAAACATTATCATTTTATGATATTGCTTTACCCGACAGCTGCTAGAACAAAGGAAGGTCACGTCCTATTATTACGGCACGGGGCAAGTCTTGATCAATATCCTCTTGGTGTGTTAGCTGGTATTTTTACTCAACTGGGTGACGGGATAGTCCTTAACATCCGCAAGTACACCATGACCCCGTGTATTTTCCAGGAGTATACGACATATTGGGCTATGCGTCTCCCCAACACCAGCAGTGAAGTCATGCTGTGGTCATGGTCATTGACAGTGACCCGGCACAGGCGAGACCCCTACGCTTGGCACAGTACAGAACTGAATACCAGAGCCCCGTCCAGCCACACCAAACTCCATAGGTTCTACTATCAGAGGGCGATGACCTGCTAAGTGCCCTGGGTCATGAGACCTACAACACATCACTGCATGGTGCTGGGCTTGCTTTGGAAAGCATCTGTCATCCAGCATTTTCCCTACTCTGTCCAGATTTGCATAAGCTTCTACTGAAATCACCCAGGATTTTCACGTTCCATTACGGTGATTTTACTATCGGAGCCCCGGAGAGGTTTTAAGCTGCGGTATATCTTTCCACTAGGTTTACAAGGTTGTCTACAGCCTAGGGCTCTCCCAGCCCAGCGCTGTACATGCACATGGATACAGCGATCCATCACGACCCTTTGCACCAAATGCTCTAGTTAGACATCTCTGGTTACAGCCACTTCCGTGTCAAGTGAAACAAGTTAAACATCTGGGACCTTAGTGGTTTATCTTTTGAAGAAAATTCATTTCTGCACCCGCTGAGCCTGAATCGCTTGACTCAGTCGCAGGCGAGCAAGAATGTCAGCCTTAAATGTGCTGTAGACCTTGTAATCCCATATGGTGAGGTCATACTACACCTTTTTTAGTTCACCAGTACTTCAGCCCACAGCTTGAAATACAGTTTTTCTCTATCTGCAGTTTGCTCAAATACTGCTAGATAGGCCTCCACATCGAATTTATTGGCCTCCACATCGTCCTCATTGGCCTCCACATCGTCCTCATTGGCCTCCACATCGTCCTCATTGGTCAATTTTAGAACACAATCTGGACAGGATTCTGCATGCTATCACCAGAGCTTTGTCCGACTGCACTTTCACTGCTTTTCTAGGTGCAGCTATTTGCAATAGTAGGAGGCATTTTGTCCACTGCTGCCGAGCATTAGTCTGATCCGTGTGTTTAATAAGCTCCTCCATTACAACAGTCTCTTTATGCAGTCCTCCTTCCGCCAATTCCCAGGACATTGACTAGTTCATGGACCTTAACACCAACAGGTTTTTAGAGCATTGCCCGCATTCTCCACCATATGTGAATGGGACTGTTTAGATGCTCAGGATTTATTGTGCACATCCAAAAGAAACAGAAACCTGAACAGGGTGATGTCAGCAGCAAGACAGCAAATAAACATTATTGATGTCAGATGTTGTCAACTTGTACAGAAATCAAAGCTTTCTCACCAAAACTGTTCTCAGTTCAAGCAATAGTTTTTCACTCTCCACAGTGATGTCTTCAGACCTGTTTACTCCCAGGCTGAGCGTCGGCTCAGTCCAGCAGACACAGCACACCGGCCTCTGGGAGCCTCATATTTGCCAGTTGCACCTCCACCTGTGGCGTCTGAGGCCATGATGCCCCCCGTAATACACAGGTTGTCCTGGAGGCCATGACGCCCCCATAATACACAGGTTGTCCTGGAGACCATGACGCCCCCATAATACACAGGTTGTCCTGGAGACCATGATGCCTCCATAATACACAGGATGTCCTGGAGACCATGACGCCCCATAATACACAGGTTGTTCTGGAGGCCATGACGCCCCCCGTAATACACAGGTTGTCCTGGAGGGCATGACGCCCCCCGTAATACACAGGTTGTCCTGGAGGGCATGACGCCCCCATAATACACAGGTTGTCCTGGAGGCCATGACGCCCCCCGTAATACACAGGTTGTCCTGGAGGCCATGACGCCCCCCGTAATACACAGGTTGTCCTGGAGGCCATGACGCCCCCATAATACACAGGTTGTCCTGGAGACCATGACGCCCCCATAATACACAGGTTGTCCTGGAGGCCATGACGTCCCCATAATGCACAGGTTGTCCTGGAGGCCATGACGCCCCCGTAATACACAGGTTGTCCTGGAAACCATGATGCCTCCATAATACACAGGTTGTCCTGGAGGCCATGACGCCCCCATAATACACAGGTTGTCCTGGAGACCATGACGCCCCCATAATACACAGGTTGTCCTGGAGGCCATGACGTCCCCATAATGCACAGGTTGTCCTGGAGACAATGACGCCCCCGTAATACACAAATTGTCCTGGAGACCATGACGCCCCCATAATACACAGGTTGTCCTGGAGGCCATGACGCCCCCCCGTAATACACAGGTTGCCCTGGAGACCATGACGTCCCCCATAATACACAGGTTGTTCAGAAGACCATGATGCCCCCATAATACACAGGTTGTCCTGGAGGCCATGACTTCCCCATAATACACAGGTTGTCCTGGAGACCATGACGTCCCCCATAATACACAGGTTGTCCTGGAGGCCATGACGCCCCCGTAATACACAGGTTGTCCTGGAGACCATGACGTCCCCCATAATACACAGGTTGTTCAGAAGACCATGACGCCCCCATAATACACAGGTTGTCCTGGAGGCCATGACGCCCCCATAATATACAGGTTGTCCTGGAGACCATGACGTCCCCCATAATACACAGGTTGTTCAGAAGACCATGACGCCCCCATAATACACAGGTTGTTCAGAAGACCATGACGCCCCCGTAATACACAGGTTGTCCTGGAGACCATGACGCCCCCGTAATACACAAATTGTCCTGGAGACCATGACGTCCCCGTAATACACAGGTTGTCCTGGAGGCCATGATGCCCCCATAATGCACAGGTTGTTCTGGAGGCCATGAGGCCCCCGTAATACACAGGTTGTCCTGGAGGCCATGACGCCCCCGTAATACACAGGTTGTCCTGGAGGCCATGACGCCCCCATAATGCACAGGTTGTTCTGGTGGCCATGACGCCCCCATAATACACAGGTTGTCCTGGCGACCATGACGTCCCCCATAATACACAGGTTGTTCAGAAGACCATGACGCCCCCATAATACACAGGTTGTCCTGGAGGCCATGACGCCCCCGTAATACACAGGTTGTCCTGGAGACCATGGCGTCCCCCATAATACACAGGTTGTTCAGAAGACCATGACGCCCCCATAATACACAGGTTGTCCTGGAGGCCATGACGCCCCCATAATACACAGGTTGTCCTGGAGGCCATGACGCCCCCGTAATACACAGGTTGTCCTGGAGACCATGACGCCCCCGTAATACACAAATTGTCCTGGAGGCCATGACACCCCCATAATACACAGGTTGTCCTGGAGGCCATGACGCCCCCATAATGCACAGGTTGTTCTGGAGGCCATGAGGCCCCCGTAATACACAGGTTGTCCTGGAGGCCATGACGCCCCCATAATGCACAGGTTGTTCTGGTGGCCATGACGCCCCCATAATACACAGGTTGTCCTGGAGACCATGACGCCCCCATAATACACAGGTTGTCCTGGAGGCCATGACGCACCCACAATACACAGGTTGTCCTGGAGGCCATGACGCCCCCGTAACACACAGGTTGTCCTGGAGACCATGACGCCCCCGTAATACACAGGTTGTCCTGGAGACCATGACGCCCCTGTAATACACAGGTTGTCCTGGAGACCATGACGCCCCCATAATGCACAGGTTGTCCTGGAGGCAATGACGTCCCCGTAATACACAGGTTGTCCTGGAGGCAATGACGTCCCCGTAATACACAGGTTGTCCTGGAGGCAATGACGTCCCCGTAATACACAGGTTGTCCTGGAGGCCATGACGCACCCACAATACACAGGTTGTCCTGGAGGCCATGACGCCCCCGTAACACACAGGTTGTCCTGGAGACCATGACGCCCCCGTAATACACAAATTGTCCTGGAGGCCATGACACCCCCATAATACACAGGTTGTCCTGGAGGCCATGACGCCCCCATAATGCACAGGTTGTTCTGGAGGCCATGAGGCCCCCGTAATACACAGGTTGTCCTGGAGGCCATGACGCCCCCATAATGCACAGGTTGTTCTGGTGGCCATGACGCCCCCATAATACACAGGTTGTCCTGGAGACCATGACGCCCCCATAATACACAGGTTGTCCTGGAGGCCATGACGCACCCACAATACACAGGTTGTCCTGGAGGCCATGACGCCCCCGTAACACACAGGTTGTCCTGGAGACCATGACGCCCCCGTAATACACAGGTTGTCCTGGAGACCATGACGCCCCTGTAATACACAGGTTGTCCTGGAGACCATGACGCCCCTGTAATACACAAATTGTCCTGGAGGCCATGACGCACCCACAATACACAGGTTGTCCTGGAGGCCATGACGCCCCCCATAATACACAGGTTGTTCAGAAGACCATGACGCCCCCATAATACACAGGTTGTCCTGGAGGCAATGACGCCCCCATAATACACAGGTTGTCCTGGAGACCATGACGCCCCTGTAATACACAAATTGTCCTGGAGACCATGACGCCCCCGTAATACACAAATTGTCCAGGAGACCATGACGTCCCCCATAATACACAGGTTGTTCAGAAGACCATGACGCCCCCATAATACACAGGTTGTCCTGGAGGCAATGACGCCCCCATAATACACAGGTTGTCCTGGAGGCAATGACGCCCCCATAATACACAGGTTGTCCTGGAGGCCATGACGCCCCCATAATACACAGGTTGTCCTGGAGGCAATGACGCCCCCATAATACACAGGTTGTCCTGGAGACCATGACGCCCCCGTAATACACAGGTTGTCCTGGAGACCATGACGCCCCCGTAATACACAGGTTGTCCTGGAGGCAATGACGCCCCCATAATACACAGGTTGTCCTGGAGGCCATGACGCCCCCATAATACACAGGTTGTCCTGGAGGCAATGACGCCCCCATAATACACAGGTTGTCCTGGAGACCATGACGCCCCCGTAATACACAGGTTGTCCTGGAGGCCATGACGCCCCCATAATACACAGGTTGTCCTGGAGGCCATGACGCCCCCATAATGCACAGGTTGTCCTGGAGGCAATGACGCCCCCGTAATACACAGGTTGTCCTGGAGGCAATGACGCCCCCATAATACACAGGTTGTCCTGGAGGCCATGACGCCCCCATAATACACAGGTTGTCCTGGAGGCCATGACGCCCCCATAATACACAGGTTGTCCTGGAGGCCATGACGCCCCCATAATACACAGGTTGTCCTGGAGGCCATGACGCCCCCATAATACACAGGTTGTCCTGGAGACCATGAGGCCCCCATAATACACAGGTTGTCCTGGAGGCAATGACGCCCCCGTAATACACAGGTTGTCCTGGAGGCAATGACGCCCCCGTAATACACAGGTTGTCCTGGAGGCAATGACGCCCCCGTAATACACAGGTTGTCCTGGAGGCAATGACGCCCCCATAATACACAGGTTGTCCTGGAGACCATGACGCCCCCGTAATACACAGGTTGTCCTGGAGGCCATGACGCCCCCATAATACACAGGTTGTCCTGGAGACCATGATGCCTCCATAATACACAGGATGTCCTGGAGACCATGACGCCCCCGTAACACACAGGTTGTCCTGGAGGCCATGACGCCCCCATAATACACAGGTTGTCCTGGAGGCCATGACTTCCGCAGACCATTCAGGCTTTGCTGTGGGACCAGTCGCCGCCTTCTTGGCCTCCACACGAGACGACTCCCGGATACACCACAATCCGGTGTCAGTGATCGGACGATGGCGACTTCTCCACAAGGACCACAAACAAAGGAAAAATACAAAAATAAACTAAACCTATAAAACCCCCTGAATCCGCCGCCGATCTCCGCCAATCACAGACCGGACCGGTGTCGCTGCGCCCGCGGACGTCGACCTCTCGGAATTCCATTATTTCACCATCAGCGAAACTCGTCAAGAAACAAATTACAAGTACAAAATTCCATCTTCCACCTCCCGAAAAACCGCAGGAAGAAGCGATGAAAGCGCCGCGTCCTCCCCACAATGCACCACGAGAACGGCCAGCTCAGCGCCGGCCACAGAGCAACGACCACACACAGCGGCCGTCTCCGGAGACTGTCAGCTGCCATCAACCGCCACAGCCATCATCTGCCTCACCCACGTGCCAGGTCCACAACAGGGCACCATGGCAACCAGAAAACACTAACATGGGCTGTTTCCCACAACGTCCGCTGCACAGACGCCATGTTCTCGAAGCCTCGCTGATTACTTGGAACGTAACATCCAACCAAATATGGCGGCGTCAAGCTCTGTGATTGGAGTCACAACGTGAGAAACGCTTTGTCCTCTAACGTCAGTGATGGTCTGTGTGCTGATTGGCTGGCTGAGCCATCTCGCACACAATGCGGTGACGCTTATTGGACGGGAGGAGGAGCGCTAGGTGTAGAAAGGCCATGTGATTGGTTACTGAACGCAGCCTCAGGAACTCGGTGCCCGCCCACTAAGCCGCGCCAGCTTTTTGAAAACTGTGACGCTCGGCTGCTGAGAAAAGTAATTGGTGGCTGCGTACGTGACGTCATCGCTATACTGCGAGCCGCGAGCTCATTGGCTGAAGTTTCCGAAGTCGTGGAGATACCGGTGAGAGTGAGGTAAGAGCGCTGGTGAGTGCGCAGCGCGGGGCCACAGAACCGCCGCCCTCTACATGAAGTGATTGTACGGGCGGATCCGCAGGTAGTGTGATCTGTGTGCGGGGCCCCGCAGCCCTCTGCACTGAGTGCGGGGGAGGGTCCAGCTCTGTCCCCGCCCCTGCGCTGCTCATTGCCCCCTGGATTTCCTCCTCCGCAGGTGACGTCATGGAGAAGGTTCGCTGTCCTGAGCACAGTGAGTAGTAACATGGCCGCCCCGGACGCTGCGTGGGCCCTGGTGATTGGTGCCACTAAGTCATGTGACGTCATATGTCTCCAGGGGCCGTATGTCTGCTGAAAACTGGGACACGGGAGGGGCCCAACAAGGGGAGGAGCTTCTACGTCTGCCCAGCCAATGGTGGCCTGAACTGCTCATATACCCGCCCCACAGAGTAAGTGGGAGGAGTCAGGCAATGGTGACTAACCCCCCCCCCCACGTGTAATGTCTCCTCTTCTCCTCCCGTCTTGTGTCGTCGTCCCCTCCTCCTCCTCCCGGCTAGTGTCGTCTCCTCCTCCTCCCGTCTAGTGTCGTCTCCTCCTCCCGTCTAGTGTCGTCTCCTCCTCCTCCCGTCTAGTGTCGTCTCCTCCTCCCGTCTAGTGTCGTCTCCTCCTCCTCCCGTCTAGTGTCGTCTCCTCCTCCTCCCGTCTAGTGTCGTCTCCTCCTCCTCCCGTCTAGTGTCGTCTCCTCCTCCTCCCGTCTAGTGTCGTCTCCTCCTCCTCCCGTCTAGTGTCGTCGTCCCCTTCTCCTCCCGTCTAGTGTCGTCGTCCCCTTCTCCTCCCGTCTAGTGTCGTCGTCCCCTTCTCCTCCCGTCTAGTGTCGTCGTCCCCTTCTCCTCCCGTCTAGTGTCGTCGTCCCCTTCTCCTCCCGTCTAGTGTCGTCGTCCCCTTCTCCTCCCGTCTAGTGTCGTCGTCCCCTTCTCCTCCCGTCTAGTGTCGTCGTCCCCTTCTCCTCCCGTCTAGTGTCGTCGTCCCCTTCTCCTCCCGTCTAGTGTCGTCGTCCCCTTCTCCTCCCGTCTAGTGTCGTCGTCCCCTTCTCCTCCCGTCTAGTGTCGTCGTCCCCTTCTCCTCCCGTCTAGTGTCGTCGTCCCCTTCTCCTCCCGTCTAGTGTCGTCGTCCCCTTCTCCTCCCGTCTAGTGTCGTCGTCCCCTTCTCCTCCCGTCTAGTGTCGTCGTCCCCTTCTCCTCCCGTCTAGTGTCGTCGTCCCCTTCTCCTCCCGTCTAGTGTCGTCGTCCCCTTCTCCTCCCGTCTAGTGTCGTCGTCCCCTTCTCCTCCCGTCTAGTGTCGTCGTCCCCTTCTCCTCCCGTCTAGTGTCGTCGTCCCCTTCTCCTCCCGTCTAGTGTCGTCGTCCCCTTCTCCTCCCGTCTAGTGTCGTCGTCTCCTCCTCCTCCCGTCTAGTGTCGTCGTCTCCTCCTCCTCCCGTCTAGTGTCGTCTCCTCCTCCTCCCGTCTAGTGTCGTCTCCTCCTCCTCCCGTCTAGTGTCGTCTCCTCCTCCTCCCGTCTAGTGTCGTCTCCTCCTCCTCCCGTCTAGTGTCGTCTCCTCCTCCTCCCGTCTAGTGTCGTCTCCTCCTCCTCCCGTCTAGTGTCGTCTCCTCCTCCTCCCGTCTAGTGTCGTCTCCTCCTCCTCCCGTCTAGTGTCGTCTCCTCCTCCTCCCGTCTAGTGTCGTCTCCTCCTCCTCCCGTCTAGTGTCGTCTCCTCCTCCTCCCGTCTAGTGTCGTCTCCTCCTCCTCCCGTCTAGTGTCGTCGTCCCCTTCTCCTTCCGTCTAGTGTTGTCGTCTCCTCCTCCTCCCGTCTAGTGTCGACTCCTCCTCCTCCCGTCTAGTGTCATCGTCCCCTTCTCCTCCCGTCTAGTGTCATCGTCCCCTTCTCCTCCCGTCTAGTGTCGTCGTCCTCTTCTCCTCCCGTCTAGTGTCGTCTCCTCCGCCTCCGTCTAGTGTCGTCGTCTCCTCCGCCTCCGTCTAGTGTCGTCGTCTCCTCCGCCTCCGTCTAGTGTCGTCGTCTCCTCCGCCTCCGTCTAGTGTCGTCGTCTCCTCCGCCTCCGTCTAGTGTCGTCGTTCCCTTCTCCTCCTCCTGGCTAGTGTCGTCGTCTCCTCCGCCTCCGTCTAGTGTTTTTGTCTTCACCTCCTTCTAGTGTCGTCGTCCCCTCCTCCTCCCGTCTAGTGTTGTCGTCTCCTCCGCCTCCCGTCTAGTGTCGTCGTCCCCTTCTCCTCCTCCCATCTAGTGTCGTCGTCCCCTTCTCCTCCTCCCGTCTAGTGTCGTCGTCCCCTCCTCCTCCCGTCTAGTGTCGTCATCTCCTCCTCCTCCTCCCGTCTAGTGTCGTCGTCCCCTTCTCCTCCCGTCTAGTGTCGTCGTCCCCTTCTCCTCCTCTCGTCTAGTGTCGTCGTCCCCTTCTCCTCCTCCCGTCTAGTGTCGTCGTCCCCTTCTCCTCCTCCCGTCTATTGTCGTCGTCCCCTTCTCCTCCTCCCGTCTAGTGTCGTCGTCCCCTTCTCCTCCTCCCGTCTAGTGTCGTCGTCCCCTTCTCCTCCTCCCGTCTAGTGTCGTCGTCCCCTTCTCCTCCTCCCGTCTAGTGTCGTCGTCCCCTCCTCCTCCTCCCGTCTAGTGTCGTCGTCCCCTCCTCCTCCTCCCGTCTAGTGTCGTCGTCCCCTCCTCCTCCCGTCTAGTGTCGTCTTCCCCTTCTCCTCCCGTCTAGTGTCGTCTTCTCCTCCTCCTCCCGTCTAGTGTCGTCTTCTCCTCCTCCTCCCGTCTAGTGTCGTCTTCTCCTCCTCCTCCCGTCTAGTGTCGTCTTCTCCTCCTCCTCCCGTCTAGTGTCGTCTTCTCCTCCTCCTCCCGTCTAGTGTCGTCTTCTCCTCCTCCTCCCGTCTAGTGTCGTCTTCTCCTCCTCCTCCTCCCGTCTAGTGTCGTCTTCTCCTCCTCCTCCCGTCTAGTGTCGTCTTCTCCTCCTCCTCCCGTCTAGTGTCGTCGTCTCCTCCGTCTAGTGTCGTCGTTCCCTTCTTCTCCTCCCGTCTAGTGTCGTCGTCCCCTTCTCCTCCCGTCTAGTGTCGTCTCCTCCGCCTCCGTCTAGTGTCGTCGTCCCCTCCTCCTCCTCCCGTCTAGTGTCGTCGTCCCCTTCTCCCGTCTAGTGTCGTCTTCCCCTCTTCCCGTCTAGTGTCGTCGTCCCCTTCTCCTCCCGTCTAGTGTCGTCTTCTCCTCCTCCTCCCGTCTAGTGTCGTCTTCTCCTCCTCCTCCCGTCTAGTCCGTCTAGTGTCGTCTTCTCCTCCTCCTCCCGTCTAGTGTCGTCTTCTCCTCCTCCTCCCGTCTAGTGTCGTCTTCTCCTCCTCCTCCCGTCTAGTGTCGTCTTCTCCTCCTCCTCCTCCCGTCTAGTGTCGTCTTCTCCTCCTCCTCCCGTCTAGTGTCGTCTTCTCCTCCTCCTCCTCCCGTCTAGTGTCGTCTTCTCCTCCTCCTCCCGTCTAGTGTCGTCTTCTCCTCCCCCTCCCGTCTAGTGTCGTCGTCTCCTCCGTCTAGTGTCGTCGTTCCCTTCTTCTCCTCCCGTCTAGTGTCGTCGTCCCCTTCTCCTCCTGTCTAGTGTCGTCGTTCTCCTCCTCCTCCCGTCTAGTGTCGTCTTCTCCTCTTCCTCCCGTCTAGTGTCGTCTTCTCCTCCTCCTCCCGTCTAGTGTCGTCTTCTCCTCCTCCTCCCGTCTAGTGTCGTCTTCTCCTCCTCCTCCCGTCTAGTGTCGTCTTCTCCTCCTCCTCCCGTCTAGTGTCGTCGTCTCCTCCGTCTAGTGTCGTCGTTCCCTTCTTCTCCTCCCGTCTAGTGTCGTCGTCCCCTTCTCCTCCCGTCTAGTGTCGTTGTCTCCTCCGCCTCCGTCTAGTGTCGTCTTCTCCTCCTCCCGTCTAGTGTCATCGTCCCCTCCTCCTCCTCCCGTCTAGTGTCGTCGTCCCCTTCTCCTCCCGTCTAGTGTCGTCTCCTCCTCCTCCCGTCTAGTGTCGTCTCCTCCGCCTCCGTCTAGTGTCGTCGTCTCCTCCGTCTAGTGTCGTCGTTCCCTCCTTCTCCTCCCGTCTAGTGTCGTCTCCTCCGCCTCCGTCTAGTGTCGTTGTCTCCTCCGCCTCCGTCTAGTGTCGTCTTCTCCTCCTCCCGTCTAGTGTCATCGTCCCCTCCTCCTCCTCCCGTCTAGTGTCGTCGTCCCCTTCTCCTCCCGTCTAGTGTCGTCTTCCCCTCTTCCCGTCTAGTGTCGTCTTCCCCTCTTCCCGTCTAGTGTCGTCGTCCCCTTCTCCTCCCGTCTAGTGTCGTCTTCCCCTCTTCCCGTCTAGTGTCGTCGTCCTCTTCTCCCGTCTAGTGTCGTCGTCGTCCCCTTCTCCTCCCGTCTAGTGTCGTCGTCCCCTTCTCCTCCCGTCTAGTGTCGTCGTCCCCTTCTCCTCCCGTCTAGTGTCGTCGTCCCCTTCTCCTCCCGTCTAGTGTCGTCGTCCCCTTCTCCTCCCGTCTAGTGTCGTCGTCCCCTCCTCCTCCTCCTCCTCCCATCTAGTGTCGTCGTCCCCTCCTCCTCCTCCTCCTCCCGTCTAGTGTCGTCGTCCCCTCCTCCTCCTCCCGTCTAGTGTCGTCGTCCCCTCCTCCTCCTCCCGTCTAGTGTCGTCGTCCCCTCCTCCTCCCGTCAAGTGTCGTCTTCTCCTCCTCCTCCCGTCTAGTGTCGTCTTCTCCTCCTCCTCCCGTCTAGTGTCGTCTTCTCCTCCTCCTCCCGTCTAGTGTCGTCTTCTCCTCCTCCTCCCATCTAGTGTCGTCTTCTCCTCCTCCTCCCGTCTAGTGTCGTCTTCTCCTCCTCCTCCCGTCTAGTGTCGTCTTCTCCTCCTCCTCCCGTCTAGTGTCGTCTTCTCCTCCTCCTCCCGTCTAGTGTCGTCTTCTCCTCCTCCTCCCGTCTAGTGTCGTCTTCTCCTCCTCCTCCCGTCTAGTGTCGTATTCTCCTCCTTCTCCCGTCTAGTGTCGTCGTCTCCTCCGTCTAGTGTCGTCGTTCCCTTCTCCTCCTCCCGTCTAGTGTCGTCTCCTCCGCCTCCGTCTAGTGTCGTTGTCTCCTCCGCCTCCGTCTAGTGTCGTCTTCTCCTCCTCCCGTCTAGTGTCATCGTCCCCTCCTCCTCCTCCCGTCTAGTGTCGTCGTCCCCTTCTCCTCCCGTCTAGTGTCGTCTTCCCGTCTAGTGTCGTCGTCCCCTTCTCCTCCCGTCTAGTGTCGTCTTCCCCTCTTCCCGTCTAGTGTCGTCGTCCTCTTCTCCCGTCTAGTGTCGTCGTCGTCCCCTTCTCCTCCCGTCTAGTGTCGTCGTCCCCTTCTCCTCCCGTCTAGTGTCGTCGTCCCCTTCTCCTCCCGTCTAGTGTCGTCGTCCCCTTCTCCTCCCGTCTAGTGTCGTCGTCCCCTTCTCCTCCCGTCTAGTGTCGTCGTCCCCTTCTCCTCCCGTCTAGTGTCGTCGTCCCCTTCTCCTCCCGTCTAGTGTCGTCGTCCCCTTCTCCTCCCGTCTAGTGTCGTCGTCCCCTTCTCCTCCCGTCTAGTGTCGTCGTCCCCTTCTCCTCCCGTCTAGTGTCGTCGTCCCCTTCTCCTCCCGTCTAGTGTCGTCGTCCCCTTCTCCTCCCGTCTAGTGTCGTCGTCCCCTTCTCCTCCCGTCTAGTGTCGTCGTCCCCTTCTCCTCCCGTCTAGTGTCGTCGTCCCCTTCTCCTCCCGTCTAGTGTCGTCGTCCCCTTCTCCTCCCGTCTAGTGTCGTCGTCCCCTTCTCCTCCCGTCTAGTGTCGTCGTCCCCTTCTCCTCCCGTCTAGTGTCGTCGTCCCCTCCTCCTCCTCCTCCCGTCTAGTGTCGTCGTCCCCTCCTCCTCCCGTCTAGTGTCGTCTTCTCCTCCTCCTCCCGTCTAGTGTCGTCTTCTCCTCCTCCTCCCGTCTAGTGTCGTCTTCTCCTCCTCCTCCCGTCTAGTGTCGTCTTCTCCTCCTCCTCCCGTCTAGTGTCGTCTTCTCCTCCTCCTCCTCCTCCTCCCGTCTAGTGTCGTCTTCTCCTCCTCCTCCTCCTCCCGTCTAGTGTCGTCTTCTCCTCCTCCTCCTCCTCCTCCCGTCTAGTGTCGTCGTCCCCTTCTCCTCCCGTCTAGTGTCGTCGTCCCCTTCTCCTCCCGTCTAGTGTCGTCGTCCCCTTCTCCTCCCGTCTAGTGTCGTCGTCCCCTTCTCCTCCCGTCTAGTGTCGTCGTCCCCTTCTCCTCCCGTCTAGTGTCGTCGTCCCCTTCTCCTCCCGTCTAGTGTCGTCGTCCCCTTCTCCTCCCGTCTAGTGTCGTCGTCCCCTTCTCCTCCCGCCTAGTGTCGTCTTCTCCGCCTCCCGTCTAGTGTCGTCGTCCCCTCCGTCTAGTGTCGTCGTCTTCTCCTCCGCCTCCCATCTAGTGTCGTCTTCCCCTTCTCCTCTTCCCGTCTAGTGTCGTCGTCCCCTTCTCCTCTTCCCGTCTAGTGTCGTCGTCCCCTCCTCCTCCTCCCGTCTAGTGTCGTCGTCCCCTCCTCCTCCTCCCGTCTAGTGTCGTCATCTCCTCCTCCTCCTCCTCCCGTCTAGTGTCGTCGTCTCCTCCTCCTCCTCCCGTCTAGTGTCGTCGTCCCCTTCTCCTCCCGTCTAGTGTCGTCGTCCCCTTCTCCTCCTCCCGTCTAGTGTCGTCGTCGTCCCCTTCTCCTCCTCCCGTCTAGTGTCGTCGTCGTCCCCTCCTCCTCCTCCCGTCTAGTGTCGTCTTCTCCTCCTTCTCCCGTCTAGTGTCGTCGTCTCCTCCATCTAGTGTCATCGTTCCCTTCTCCTCCTCCTGGCTAGTGTCGTCGTCTTCTCCTCCGCCTCCCGTCTAGTGTTGTCGTCCCCTTCTCCTCCTCCCATCTAGTGTCGTCGTCCCCTCCGTCTAGTGTCGTCGTCTCCTCCGCCTCCCGTCTAGTGTTGTCCCCTTCTCCTCCTCCCGTCTAGTGTCGTCGTCCCCTTCTCCTCCTCCCGTCTAGTGTCGTCGTCCCCTCCTCCTCCTCCCGTCTAGTGTCGTCATCTCCTCCTCCTCCTCCTCCCGTCTAGTGTCGTCGTCCCCTCCTCCTCCTCCCGTCTAGTGTCGTCCCCTCCTCCTCCTCCTCCTCCCGTCTAGTGTCGTCGTCCCCTCCTCCTCCTCCTCCCGTCTAGTGTCGTCGTCCCCTCCTCCTCCCGTCTAGTGTCGTCTTCTCCTCCTCCTCCCGTCTAGTGTCGTCTTCTCCTCCTCCTCCCGTCTAGTGTCGTCTTCTCCTCCTCCTCCCGTCTAGTGTCGTCTTCTCCTCCTCCTCCCGTCTAGTGTCGTCTTCTCCTCCTCCTCCCGTCTAGTGTCGTCTTCTCCTCCTCCTCCTCCTCCTCCCGTCTAGTGTCGTCTTCTCCTCCTCCTCCTCCTCCTCCCGTCTAGTGTCGTCTTCTCCTCCTCCTCCTCCTCCCGTCTAGTGTCGTCTTCTCCTCCTCCTCCTCCTCCCGTCTAGTGTCGTCTTCTCCTCCTCCTCCCGTCTAGTGTCGTCTTCTCCTCCTCCTCCCGTCTAGTGTCGTCTTCTCCTCCTCCTCCCGTCTAGTGTCGTCGTCCTCTTCTCCTCCCGTCTAGTGTCGTCGTCCCCTTCTCCTCCCGTCTAGTGTCGTCGTCCCCTTCTCCTCCCGTCTAGTGTCGTCGTCCCCTTCTCCTCCCGTCTAGTGTCGTCGTCCCCTTCTCCTCCCGTCTAGTGTCGTCGTCCCCTTCTCCTCCCGTCTAGTGTCGTCGTCCCCTTCTTCTCCTCCCATCTAGTGTCGTCTTCCCCTCCGTCTAGTGTCGTCGTCTTCTCCTCCTCCTCCCGTCTAGTGTTGTCGTCCCCTCCTCCTCCTCCTCCCGTCTAGTGTCGTCGTCCCCTCCGTCTAGTGTCGTCGTCTTCTCCTCCTCCTCCCGTCTAGTGTTGTCGTCCCCTCCTCCTCCTCCTCCCGTCTAGTGTCGTCTTCCCCTCCGTCTAGTGTCGTCGTCTTCTCCTCCTCCTCCCGTCTAGTGTTGTCGTCCCCTCCTCCTCCTCCTCCCGTCTAGTGTCGTCGTCCCCTCCTCCTCCCGTCTAGTGTCGTCGTCCCCTTCTCCTCCCGCCTAGTGTCGTCCCCTCCTCCTCCCGTCTAGTGTCGTCGTCTCCTCCGTCTAGTGTCGTCGTCTCCCGTCTAGTGTCGTCGTCTCCTCCGCCTCCGTCTAGTGTCGTCTTCTCCGCCTCCCGTCTAGTGTCGTCGTCCCCTTCTCCTCCCGTCTAGTGTCGTCTTCTCCTCCGCCTCCCGTCTAGTGTCGTCGTCCCCTTCTCCTCCTCCCGTCTAGTGTCGTCGTCCCCTCCTCCTCCTCCCGTGTAGTGTCGTCGTCGTCCCCTCCTCCTCCCGTCTAGTGTCGTCGTCCCCTTCTCCTCCTCCCGTCTAGTGTCGTCGTCCTCTCCTCCGCCTCCGTCTAGTGTCGTCCTCTCCTCCGCCTCCGTCTAGTGTCGTCGTCTCCTCCTCCCGTCTAGTGTCATCGTCTCCTCCTCCTCCTGTCTAGTGTTGTCGTCCCCTTCTCCTCCTCCTGTCTAGTGTCGTCGTCCCCATCTCCTCCTCCTGGCTAGTGTCGTCGTCCCCTTCTCCTCCTGTCTAGTGTCGTCGTCCCCTTCTCCTCCTCCCGTCTAATGTCGTTGTCCCCTTCTCCTCCTCCTTCCGTCTAATGCCGTCTCCTCCCTTCGTGTAACATCCCTGGTCGGTGATGGCCGCCGTCCTCTTGCTTGATGTCTCCTCTTCCCTCCAGTCTGCCGGCCTCGCACTGTCTGCTCCATGACGACTCCCAGCTGGACCTTCAAGCTCTGGTGAAGCAGGACGCTGGGAATTACCGGTGAGACTCTCGGTGCTGTAGCTGCTGGTGAGGATGATGGGGGTGATGATGATTTCTCTGGTCTTTGCAGGTTGTATTATCGCTGTATGAAGAGCGATGGGAAGAAGTTCTGCGGCAGCGTTCCCTGGAAGCAGGTAACCACCAGTAGCTGGGTGACCACTGACTGGCCGCCATCACTGCTGTCCTGTGTTTAGCAGCAGTGGTGGGGGAAGAATACATTGCAGGATGAGAACCCTCATGGAGGCCATCATGGCGCCGCTCGGGGGGCTGTCCCTGGAGGATAAACTCCCGGGAGCGCTCACTCATCTGTTGTTATATTCTTCCAGGAGTCAAGCAGCAAAGTCCCACAGAGATATGACCTTCCCCCTGAGATCAAGGAGAAGCCCCCCAGAAACCCCTTCAAGGTTTTAAATGAGGGGCCAAGATTTGCTACCTGGAAACAGATCAGCGAAGAGCAGAAGCGCAGCATTGAGAGCAGTGGTGAGGTGACCACTGGTGGGAAACAGAAGATTAATGGTGAGAGAACTGCTGCTGATCATCGGAAGACGAGCGGCGAGAGAACCGCTGATGATCACGGGAAGACGAGCGGCGAGAGAATTAGTGGTGGAAACCAGAAGACGAGCGGCGAGAGAACCGCTGATGATCACGGGAAGACAAACGGCGAGAGAACCGCTGATGATCAGCGGAAGATGAGTGGCGAGAGAATTAGTGGTGGAAACCAGAAGACGAGCGGCGAGAGAACCGCGGATGATCAGCGGAAGACAAGCGGCGAGAGAACCGCTGATGATCATGGGAAGACGAGCGGCGAGAGAATTAGTGGTGGAAACCAGAAGACGAGTGGCGAGAGAACCGCTGATGATCACCGGAAGACAAGCGGCGAGAGAACCGCTGATGATTACGGGAAGACGAGTGGCGAGAGAACCGCTGATGGTCACCGGAAGACAAGCGGCGAGAGAACCGCTGATGATCACGGGAAGACGAGCGGCGAGAGAATTAGTGGTGGAAACCAGAAGACGAGTGGCGAGAGAACCACTGATGATCACGGAAAGACGAGTGGCGAGAGAATTAGTGGTGGAAACCAGAAGACGAGTGGCGAGAGAACCACTGATGATCACGGAAAGACGAGTGGCGAGAGAATTAGTGGTGGAAACCAGAAGACGAGTGGCGAGAGAACCACTGATGATCACGGGAAGACGAGCGGCGAGAGAATTAGTGGTGGAAACCCGAAGACGAGCAGTGAGACAATCATTGATAATCACCAGAAGACGAGTGGCGAGTACAAATCAAGCAATCAAAAGAAAAGCAGCAAAGAAATGAGGCCCCTAAACATTGTGGAAAAGATAAGTAATGATCAGGCGAGGCAAAGCAATAAGAGCAGCGAGGAGTCCAGGAGAATGTCTGAGGACGGAGACATCATCGAGGAGAAAACCTGGAGCTCCGAGGTCAGGAGGACACGACCTCCCAGTGATGGCGGACATTCTGATGAACAAGCATCATTTCAGGGGTGGAGAGAGAAACGGCTGCCAGCTGGTGTCACCATCAAGAAGAAGCTTCCAGAAGAGACCATCAAGAAGGAAGGAGAGACCTCGGGGGGCCCCAGCATGAGACCTTCTGCTCCCGTACAGGATCTCGTGGAGGAGAAGGACGACGATGTTGTGTTTGTGAGTTCTCAGCCAGGAAGAGAGAAAACATTGGGGAAACAGAGAACCATCACGTCCTTCCCGGGCTTCACCCCTGCGAGCGAGGGTCAGAGCGCTGCAAGCCTGCACTCCATGCTGTCCGTCCAGCTGCAGCAGAAGAAGGTGAGGGGCTCCATCTGGGGGTCACGTGTGGTAAGGCAACTGCACAGCCAGGGCAGAACTGTCCAGGGGCAGGTAGCTGCAGTCCTCATCTTACCCTCCATTGTGGTCGGGGGTGCAGCCTCGCCTTCATCTGCCCCAACAGCTCAGTCACCTCCTCATATTATCCCAATAATTCTCCTGTGCCTGGCTCCACCCTCTCCGTAGGTGTGCCCTCTGTGGCTCCACCCCATCCGTAGGTGTGCCTTCTGTGGCTCCACCCCTCCCTGGGTGTGCCCTATGTGGCTCCACCCCTCCCTGGGTGTGCCCTCTGTGGCTCCACCCCTTTCCCAGGTTTGCCCCTATTTAATCCCCACTCCTGCACTTCAGGCCACCCTGGCGTCAGTGAACCTGAAGGCGTTACCAGATGGAGGAGTGCGGCTCATGAAACAGGTGCAGGAGCTGGAAGATGCGCTGGGCTCCCTGTCTCTATCTACTGAGGCTGTGACCCAATCAGGTGAGGACGGTGTCGGAGGTGCGGGAGGACGGTGTCGGAGGTGGGTGATGCCGGGGGAGGACGGTGTCGGAGGTGGGTGATGACGGGGAGGACGGTGTCGGAGGTGGGTGATGCCGGGGTAGGACGGTGTCGGAGGTGGGTGATGCTGGGGGAGGACGGTGTCGGGGGTGGGTGATGCCGGGGGTGGACGGTGTCGGGGGTGGGTGATGCCGGGGGTGGACGGCATTGAGGGTGAGCAATGACAGGGGAGGACTATGCCGGGGAGGATGGTGCCAGTGAACACGAGGCCTCATGTGCTCTTTCAGGTAATGACCAGAAGACGAGGCCAAAGCTGCAGCCGATCCCCGGACCCCCGCCCAGCAGAGATGTCCTGGCAGAGGGACAACGAGGGGTGAAGCCTCTGAGTTTCCATGAACTTCCTCCCAGCACACTGGGTCTTCAAGGGTTAACTCTGAGCCAGAATTACAGCAGCCTGTACAGCGGTTAGTGGGAGGGGGAGATGCGGCATTGTGGAGGAGGGGGGAGATGCGGCATTGTGGAGGAGGGGGGAGATGTGGCATTGTGGAGGAGGGGGGAGATGCGGCATTGTGGGGGGAGGGGGAGATGCGGCATTGTGGAGGAGGGGGGAGATGCGGCATTGTGGAGGAGGGGGGAGATGCGGCATTGTGGGGGGAGGGGGAGATGCGGCATTGTGGAGGAGGGGGGAGATGCAGCATTGTGGAGGAGGGGGGAATGCGGCATTGTGGGGGGAGGGGGAGATGCGGCATTATGGAGGAGGGGGAGATGCGGCATTGTGAAGGAGGGGGGAGATGCAGCATTGTGGGGGGAGGGGGAGATGCGGCATTGTGGGGGGAGGGGGAGATGCGGCATTGTGTAGGAGGGGGGAGATGCGGCATTATGGAGGAGGGGGAGATGCGGCATTGTGTAGGAGGGGGGAGATGCGGCATTGTGGGGGGAGGGGGAGATGCGGCATTGTGGGGGGAGGGGGAGATGCGGCATTATGGAGGAGGGGGGAGATGCGGCATTGTGGAGGAGGGGGGAGATGCGGCATTGTGGGGGGAGGGGGAGATGCGGCATTGTGGGGGGAGGGGGAGATGCGGCATTGTGTAGGAGGGGGGAGATGCGGCATTGTGTAGGAGGGGGGAGATGCGGCATTGTGTAGGAGGGGGGAGATGCGGCATTGTGTAGGAGGGGGGAGATGCGGCATTGTGTAGGAGGGGGGAGATGCGGCATTGTGGGGGGAGGGGGAGATGCGGCATTGTGGGGGGAGGGGGAGATGCGGCATTATAGAGGAGGGGGAGATGCGGCATTGTGAAGGAGGGGGGAGATGCGGCATTATGGAGGAGGGGGGAGATGCGGCATTGTGTAGGAGGGGGGAGATGCGGCATTGTGGAGGAGGGGGAGATGCGGTATTGTGGGGGGTGTAGCGTTGTGGGGGGCTCCGTTCTCTGGTGGTGGGGGCGGCTTCTGTGTCTCCTGTCCTGTGGAGCTGCTGGGGAAGTACAGCTCCCATCCCTTAGGACCTGGTGGGTGATGTAATTTCGTGCCCCCCCCCCCCGTATGATCTGTGCCCCGTGGTGACATCGGCTGACGTCCTCTGTGCCCGCCGCAGTGACCCCTCAGTGGCAGAGTCTGTACGGCGGCCGAATGACCGAGGAAAAACTATTTGCTGTCAGAAATGCGACCAGCGACACCATCAATCATCTGCACAAGAGCCTGGAGACCTGTCCGGGCCCCGAGAGCAGCGCGGAGGACCCCCGAGGACTAAAGGTGACACCCCCCACCATTGGCCTCACAGAATCGCCAGCAGACGCCGGTGTCACAGCAGATCTTCATATTTCAGGTCCCGCTGCTCCTGCACCAGAAACAAGCCCTGGCCTGGCTGCAATGGAGGGAGACTCAGCGGCCACAGGGAGGGATTCTGGGTAAGTGGAGCTGCTGCTCTGCAGATCTGAGTCTACCTAATAGCGCGGGGTGGACAGCAAAATCACAGGGCCCCTGTACTGCATATAGAGCCACCACTAGGGGGAGCGCACTACATACAGATTTATAAAGTCCCCACTAGGGGGAGCTCACTACATACAGATTTATACAGTCACCACTAGGGGGAGCGCACTACATACAGATTTATATAGTCACCACTAGGGGGAGCTCACTACATACAGATTTATACAGTCACCACTAGGGGGAGCTCACTACATACAGATTTATACAGTCACCACTAGGGGGAGCTCACTACATACAGATTTATACAGTCACCACTAGGGGGAGCGCACTACATACAGATTTATACAGCCACCACTAGGGGGAGCTCACTACATACAGATTTATACAGTCACCACTAGAGGGAGCTCACTGCATACAGATTTATACAGCCACCACTAGAGGGAGCTCACTATATACAGATTTATACAGCCACCACTAGATGGAGCTCACTACATAAAGATTCATACAGCCACCACTAGGGGGAGCTCACTACATACAGATTTATACAGCCACCACTAGAGGGAGCTCACTACATACAGATTTATACAGTCACCACTAGGGGGAGCTCACTACATACAGATTTATACAGTCACCACTAGGGGCGCTCACCACATACAGATTTATACAGCCACCACTAGAGGGAGCTCACTACATACAGATTTATATAGTCACCACTAGGGGGAGCTCACTACATACAGATTTATACAGCCACCACTAGGGGAAGCTCACTACATACAGATTTATATAGTCACCACTAGGGGGAGCTCACCACATACAGGTTTATACAGCCACCACTAGAGGGAGCTCACCACATACAGGTTTATACAGCCACCACTAGATGGAGCTCACTACATAAAGATTTATACAGGCACCACTAGGGGGAGCTCACTACATACAGATTTATACAGCCACCACTAGGGGGAGCTCACTACATACAGATTTATACAGCCACCACTAGGGGGAGCTCACTACATACAGATTTATACAGTCACCACTAGAGGGAGCTCACTACATACAGATTTATACAGTCACCACTAGGGGGAGCTCACTACATACAGATTTATATAGTCACCACTAGGGGGAGCTCACTACATACAGATTTATACAGCCACCACTAGGGGGAGCCCAGTACATACAGATTATACAGCCACCACTAGGGGGAGCTCACTGCATACAGATTTATACAGTCACCACTAGAGGGCGCTCACTACATACAGTGTTATATATCTGTTATTAATGGGACCTGTTGGGTAGTCTGGGCAGTATTATTCAGGGCGCACGCACCCCTTCACTGTTGATTGACAGGTTGTCCCCTCTGACTTTTGTGTCTTCAGCAGATGACATGGGTTTGGGGAAGACTCTCACCATGATCGCCCTCATTCTGGCCCACAAGCAGCAGCAGCAGAAGTCTGTGAAGGATGAGGAGAAGCAGTTGGAGTCCTGGATCTCTAAGACGGGTAATGATGGGGTTTCCTGCCTCATGTACCCGCTGATGCCCCTCTACATGTGTATAGCGGGCACAGTGGTCACATGACCCTGTACGCTGTGATAACACAGTCCTCCTTTTCTGCTCCCAGATTCCACGCTGACGGTCTCTCGCGGGACTCTCATCATCTGCCCGGCGTCCCTCGTTCATCATTGGAAGAAGGAAGTAGAGAAGAGAGTGAGTGACGGGCGGCTGCGGGTGTACTTATATCACGGCGCCAACCGGGAGAAGGACTGTAAGACGTGAGTTACAGACAGACGTGATCTGTGCGCATGGGGCTACTGGGAGTGTGCTGCCGAGAATGCTGTGCCGCCTGAGGGTACTGTGCTGCCGAGATTGCTGTGCCGCCTGAGGCTACTGTGCTGCCGAGAATGCTGTGCCGCCTGAGGGTACTGTGCTGCTGAGAATGCTGTGCTGCCTGAGGGCACTGTGCTGCCGAGAATGCTGTGCCGCCTGAGGGTACTGTGCTGCCGAGATTGCTGTGCTGTCTGAGGGTACTGTGCTGCCGAGAATGCTGTGCCGCCTGAGGGTACTGTGCTGCTGAGAATGCTGTGCCGCCTGAGGGTACTGTGCTGCCGAGAATGCTGTGCCGCCTGAGGGTACTATGCTGCTGAGAATGCTGTGCCGCCTGAGGGTACTGTGCTGCCGAGATTGCTGTGCCGCCTGAGGGTACTGTGCTGCCGAGATTGCTGTGCCGCCTGAGGGTACTGTGCTGCCGAGATTGCTGTGCCGCCTGAGGGTACTGTGCTGCCGAGAATGCTGTGCCGCCTGAGGCTATTGCGCCGCCAGAGAGAACTGTGCTGCACTGACACTTTATATCCCTGAGAGTCTCCAGGGGGTGGGGGCTGGTCACTGGCATTGATGCCTTCATGCAGGACCTGCCTGTATATGAATCCGACCATTGTCTTGCACAAGGAGCCCCGGGCCACGGCACCAGCACACGGCGTAGTACACGGCAGCACTACACAGCACATACCACAGAGGCTGCATTACCCGCAGGTGACACTAGGTGGCAGCTCTACAAGGCACATACCACAGAGGCTGCATTACCCGCAGGTGACACTAGGTGGCAGCACTACACAGCACATACCACAGAGGCTGCATTACCCTGCAGGTGACACTAGGTGGCAGCACTACACGGCACATACCACAGAGGCTGCATTACCCTGCAGGTGACACTAGGTGGCAGCACTACACAGCACATACCACAGAGGCTGCATTACCGCAGGTGACACTAGGTGGCAGCACTACACGGCACATACTACAGAGGCTGCATTACCCTGCAGGTGACACTAGGTGGCAGCACTACACAGCACATACCACAGAGGCTGCATTACCCTGCAGGTGACACTAGGTGGCAGCACTACACGGCACATACCACAGAGGCTGCATTACCCTGCAGGTGACACTAGGTGGCAGCACTACACAGCACATACCACAGAGGCTGCATTACCGCAGGTGACACTAGGTGGCAGCTCTACACAGCACATACCACAGAGGCTGCATTACCGCAGGTGACACTAGGTGGCAGCACTACACAGCACATACCACAGAGGCTGCATTACCCTGCAGGTGACACTAGGTGGCAGCACTACACAGCACATACCACAGAGGCTGCATTACCCTGCAGGTGACACTAGGTGGCAGCACTACACAGCACATACCACAGAGGCTGCATTACCGCAGGTGACACTAGGTGGCAGCTCTACAAGGCACATACCACAGAGGCTGCATTACCGCAGGTGACACTAGGTGGCAGCACTACAAGGCACATTCCACAGAGGCTGCATTACCCTGCAGGTGGCCCTAGGTGGCAGCACTACACGGCACATACCACAGAGGCTGCATTACCCCGCAGGAGACACTAGGTGGCAGCACTACACGGCACATTCCACAGAGGCTGCATTACCCTGCAGGTGGCCCTAGGTGGCAGCACTACACAGCACATACCACAGAGGCTGCATTACCCCGCAGGAGACACTAGGTGGCAGCACTACACAGCACATACCACAGAGGCTGCATTACCCTGCAGGTGACACTAGGTGGCAGCACTACACAGCACATACCACAGAGGCTGCATTACCCTGCAGGTGACACTAGGTGGCAGCACTACACGGCACATACCACAGAGGCTGCATTACCCTGCAGGAGACACTAGGTGGCAGCACTACACAGCACATACCACAGAGGCTGCATTACCCTGCAGGTGACACTAGGTGGCAGCTCTACACAGCACATACCACAGAGGCTGCATTACCCTGCAGGTGACACTAGGTGGCAGCACTACACGGCACATACCACAGAGGCTGCATTACCCTGCAGGTGACACTAGGTGGCAGCACTACACAGCACATACCACAGAGGCTGCATTACCGCAGGTGACACTAGGTGGCAGCTCTACACAGCACATACCACAGAGGCTGCATTACCGCAGGTGACACTAGGTGGCAGCACTACACAGCACATACCACAGAGGCTGCATTACCCTGCAGGTGACACTAGGTGGCAGCACTACACAGCACATACCACAGAGGCTGCATTACCGCAGGTGACACTAGGTGGCAGCACTACACGGCACA